>NC_067165.1:25139027-25481664 GCF_903995435.1 Acomys russatus
CATCTGCATAAGCTCCAGGGTGCTGTACCCAACCGAGCAATGTCAGCATGTCCACTAGCCCTCACTGTCACAGCTGTTACATCTCCTATTCCGCCCCTCTCCATAGCTCACACATAGCTCCATTTTCCTATCTTTCCCACCTTTTCATCATATATTTGTTTATCGTAGTGGTGCCTGCTTGGGTGTCATCTTCCCAAGGGAACTTCTTAAATAGATGAATGTTTCCTTTTAAAAAGAAAGGTTAAATATAAAATAATGTCTACTGTGTCAAAAACACGATACACACTGTGTACTGTGGAAAAGCGCACCAGTTTTGAGTAGTGACTATCTACAAACACAAGCTGCTTTTCACACTCACTGCCTTCAAAAACAAGCACACAGCCCTTTAAGGATAAGGGGTGTGGGGGGGGGGGGGGGGAAACGGGAAAAGATGTGTTCCTGCTGAGCAGGCTTCTAATTCCAGGAGCTGTTCCAAGAGCTGAGGCAGGGAAGCCACAGATTCCAGGCCACAGTGGGCTACAGTGTGAGTTCAGCCTGGGCAACCTACAGGGGTCACTTTTCAAAATTTGAAAATGAAAAGAAAGCTGGATGGGGCTCTGCCTTGGAGTGTTTGCCTAGCACCTGCAAGCTTCTGGGCTCAATCTCCAGCACAAACCAAACAAAGTAGGATTAAGAAAAATATAAAAAAAAAATATATGTCACCAGAACAAAGTGTTTTGAAGGTTTTGCTCTCAAATATGAAGGGCTTAGCCAGTGACCATGTGATGGAGCTTGTGATGGGGCCTATGAGTTGCTGGGGTGTGGTGGAAGATTTGGTTTCTCAGTTATGTTACATAAATATGTTTTTGTCTTAATCCTAAATGTGGGATATGGGGCAGCCTTAGTTTGTCCACAGATGCTAACTATAATTGCTTCGTGTGTGGGCATGGTCTTTGATAGCTGGCAACAGCCTTGTGCGACTTCGAGAGGAGCATGGTCTTTGCCAGCTACAGTTAGTTGAATTCTGAGGACTTGGAGAGGGTATAAATATCAGAGCCCAGAGAGAGGAAAAGAAGGCTTTGAGAGACTGCTTTGAAGGATGCTTCAAGGGATGTTTTGAGGAGATGGTCAGAGCTGCTGCATTTTCTGTTTTGTTGGTTAGCTAGACTGCTGCATATCCTGATGACTGAGATTGGTATTGCCCAAAGAACCCAATGGCCCTACCCAGCTGGAAGTAGTGAAGAGACATACACCACGCCCCCTCTTCACTAACCTTTCTTTCCTACCTAGTGTTGGAGGGTTGGTGGAAGGGAGGTAGAGATGTAAGAAACCAAAATAAAACAGAGTTAAAAAGTAGATCTAACAGTGGGGAGCATCTTCGTGGAGTGTGTATAATAAAGTGAGGACATGACCACTCCAAGGTGTGGTTTAGGGGAAAGTTTTTATTGTAGACAAGAGAGAGAGTACAGCCAGAGGCATCTGGGAGAATCCAGAGCAGGGAAGGAAAGTCATGAACTGCACATGGCTCACAGAGTGAACTGGGCCACGAGGGGGAGGGTCATCTAGAAAGGAGGACAGAGAGAGGGGCAAGAGAGGGGAATTAGTGGACCAGAAGGGCACATGGCCAAACATCAGGATTATATAGGAATGAGAATTTGGGGGCAGGGAGATTTGGGTTGGAGAAGTTTAGGGTAGGGGTGAGAGGAGAAGAGCTGAGAGGAGCTACAGGTACTGACTAAGCTTGGAGGTCAGCAGACACTTTGGCAGCCTACGCATCACAGCCATTTGTCCCGAGTTTCGTGTACACATGACAGGGTGCAGCATCTGAGTGGGGGCACAGTGAGCATGTGTGATGGGTTGTGACATCCAGCAATGCTATGTTCTCCTGGTATACAAGGCCCTGCCAGGGCCACATGCACTATTGCACACCCTGCCACCTGCTGTCTCCTGTCCTCTTGAACAGCCACAGCAAGTTTGGGGGGAGGTGTGCGAGTGAGGCTCAGGATGGGGCCTGAGCTACTGCGATGCTTGGAATCTAACTGTGAGGAAGGCTTGGGGTGTGGGCTGGAGTATGCGTTCATTTGGATTTGCCAGATCAGTATAACCATTAAAAATGAGTGCTAGAAAAAGCTTCCATGCAGTTCTTTCTAGTGTCTAGCCAGCTGAGGCTGACCAGAGATTCTGACCTGCTCAGGACTTGACACTGCCTTTGAGTTGTATGGAGTCATTGGCTGGTGGTGGGACAGGGATGGCCTGGTGATGCTCCACCTGCAACTGAGCCTCATCATCAGACTGTCCTCAGAGGTGATTGGAAGGGATTTCCCATTACATCTTTAAAAAAAAATATATATATTTTATTAATTTATTTATATTACATCTCAATTGTTCCCATTACATCTTTATCAAAGAATTACGCCAGGTTCTTATTGATTGTGGTCTTGGGGATTAAACCTACAAACTCCTGGACACATGTGTTTTAGTTTTATTTTGAGTGAGGGGGGGGGGTGTCTCACAGAGTTACCGCTGCTGGCCTTGAACTCACTCTGTAGCTCAGGCTTGCTTAGAGTCTTTTTCACTTTTTTTTTCTTCTTCCCCTCTGTCTCTCCCTTCTTTCTTTGTATTTCTCCCTTTCTTTTTCACCTCTCCTCTTCTCTTTCTCTCACGGTACTGGACCGTGACCCCAGGGCCTCACGCAGGCAAGGCAAAGCACTCAACCCCTGAGCCATGTCCAGGTGGTTGGATCTGTGCTTGACCTAGTTTCATAGGTTGTAAGACCGTTGACTGATGTCTCAGTTTTATGGATGGGTAAGGCCCTTTCTTCTCCCAGCAAAGAAATGAGATGGTCCCTCAGAACAGCAGCGGGTTTTTTATTGTTTTGTTTCTAGAGGCGTGGTTTCTAGTGATGCCCAGTTCCGGGGGTCTGGTGTTGCAGGACATTTGTTCTCATTATGAACCCCGAGATTGTGAACTGTAAAAGAACTGTTTCTAGTTGTGGAGTGGCTCAGCTCTAGCACACACTTTTAATCCAAGAGCTTTCTGTACACAGGGTTAAATAAAATTAACCCTAGGACAAGAGGCAGAGCAAGTAACCAGCTGACAGGGATTAACAGAAAGGAGAGACTTTGAGTTGAAGGGTATTTATTTAAGACAGCATGGAGAAGAAGGTGATTTGTTTCTTTTTTGGCTTTTGGCTTTTGGGCTTTTCCTTCTGGGATATGGGATGAATAGTAAGATCAGCTGGGTGCTTTCTCTGCCTCTCTGAGCTAGCAAGTTATCACTCCAGGATCTGGCTCCTGAGTCTTTATTGGTAAAATTGAATTATTGGGATCTTGTTTTTCATCATAACAAACAGTCTGGCACCCTCTTCTGATTTCTGTAAAGCATCTGTGGTGTGTGTGTGTGTGTGTGTGTGTGTGTGTGTGTGTATGTGCACAATCACTTACATTTAAAACATCTTTTAAAAAACTGTGTTTTTTAGCTTAACATACTGGGGGTTAGATTTTGTCTCTACAAGCTACTAGCTGTGTGATGTTGAGTATACTTATCTGCCTCTCCGAACTTCTCTTATAGATATATATTATAAAATTGGACCTCTTTTGCATACATGTATACACATGTATGTATACATATAATATGTCAACTTCTTGGAATCATTTCAGAGCTGAAATGACGTCATACGTATAAATCTCATCACGTGGTGGGCCTGACACATAGTAGGTGTTCAAGAAATGAAGTGATAGTGTGACTAGTTACACAGTTATTGGGCTTCGGCAAGGCCTAGCAGTTGTTGAAATCCCAGCTGCGGAGACCCCAGAAGCCTGGCACCTCCCTGCAGCTCTAACTGGCCTTTCAAGTGATGAATTGGACTCTTAAATATTTAAGCAGCCTTAGGTGTTTGGCATTAAAAGTTAATAAGTCCCAGTGGAGCGTCTGTCAGGTGAGTTTAACAGCCTGCTGTGGACCCCTGGCAACGCCCAGAGATGCAGGGTGGGGTGATTTTCAGATAGAGGTGGTATAGCCTTGGAATGCCTGCCAGGCTCTCCTTCCATGCAGGGCCCTGCCCTAGCTAGCCAGCCATGCACATGTGCACGTACACACCACACACACACACACACACACACACACACACACACACACACTTTCATGATAATTTGCTTCTCACTACCGAGCCTTGGGAACTCAGATGGGGTTGTGTGGGGAAGCAAGGATAAGAGGCGGAGCGGGCTCCCCTGGTGTCTGTTTACTCCGGGTCCCACCAGGTGATCTTTGACAGGATAAAAAAAAATGTCCTTTGGTCTTCTTCATCTCGCTCAGCTTGGTGCTTCTGGAAAAGAAGCACTTGACATTCAGGTTGTAGAGAAGAGAGGAAAAACACAAACATGAGAGGTGCGTGGTATTCAGCGCAGGCAGCCGAAGGATGGGGAGGCTGCAGGGGGCTCCTTTAGGGTCCTTCAAACAGGGGAAGATGAGCCAGGTGAGGACCAGCCCCAGCTCCCTTGCCTGGGATAGCATGGGTTATTTCTGTCCTACCCCCCTCAGCCTCCATCTTTCCTGACAGAGTCTCCCTGAGAAACACAGAGGCTACCACTTCTGTTCCAAGCCCGCCCCTTCCCCTCTTTCAACTCATCCCTTTGCCACGCTGAAGAAGAGATCCTCGGGCCAAGGCCCAAGAAGAGTTTCCTCTCATCACTTTCCTTCCACTGTTAGTAACTGCACTGGATTGATAGTGGGGACATCAGGCTGAAGTGGGGCAAGTTGCTTTTTTATTAGTTTCAAGTCTTCCCACACTGGTGGGCAGGATACCATGCTTGGTTGCCTTTTTGTCAGTTTCAAGTCACCCCACACTGGTGGGCAGGATAGCATGTCTTCCTGCGGCTGCAGGTGCTGACTGCTTTGGGACCCAGGAGGGTCTGTAGTCCTGACCACAGAGTCTTGAAATATTCTGTCTCAAAGCAAGAGGCCAAACCAAGACAGCACTGCCGTTATCAGGGGACCACGAACAGAGACGCAATGGCTGGTGGAAGCGTAGACTGTCTGGTCTACATCAAAGGACTAAGTCTGTCTCCCTATAGGCAGCGCCACTGTCTCCAGCATCCTGTAGCCTGCATGGCAATCCCTTTGCTTTGTAACAATGCCACTGGCATATATTGCTGAACTGTCTGGGTTCAAATCCCAGCTCCACCATTTGTAAACCGTGTGACTGTGAGCGACACGTATCACTCAGTTTCCTCATCTAAATTGGGGATGATCGTAGTAGCCATGGTCAAGTGTCACTGTGGAGATCGACAGTCCTCACTGTGCTGCACAGCCGCAGCAGTGACAGTTTCTTAAATTGCTGTGGTTTTGATTATGAGAACGTTCAGGAAAAGATAGGCCGATGTACACGCCCTAGACAGGCGTGCATTTCCTGGCTGCTTCAGAAATAAGTGTGAACACTGGAAGAATTAACTAGCCCATCTAGATCTACTTGTGACTTCATGTACAACCCTGCAGGAGTCTAGTTTTGTCTTTTTAACGCTGGAGATCAAATCTGGAGCTTTGTGTAAGTCATTGGGCTACTCCCGTATGGCCATGTATATACATACATGCATGCATGCACTCATGTGGTGGAAAGCGCCTTACTAGTTTCAGGGGGTCAGGTGGCGGCGGCATGGGGTGGCTGTGGGAGGGGTGTGTGTGTGAGCCAGAACAGCCTGGGAATCCGTGTAGTGGGTACCTTGCTTGTGTTTCAGGTTTGTTTGTGTTGTTCAGAACTAGATGCCCTCATGGGAGGCGGCTGACCGTAGGGGCGGATAGGAGGATGGATGGAGTTTCCTGATGGAACAGACAGAGTTTAATAAGGTTTCTGGGGGAATGCTGAGTTTGGTTCTTGTTTGCTGGATAGCGATCATTCAGTTTTACCCAGTCAGAATCCATCCGGAGTTGAGCCTAGGCTGTCATTTAAGACATTGTCTGCAGCGCTGCTATTTTGGGGGCCTGCTTTGGACCTAACAGAATGTGTTTACTTATTTTCTTACATATTTTATTTTTTTGTGAGACAGATCTTGGTATGTATCCGAGACTAGTATCAAACTCCCCATCCTCCTGAAAGCTGGGATTATAGGTGTGGGTACCAGTGCAAAGGTATATGGGTACTTTCCTCTCAGCTTGAGTCCCAATTTTGTCATCTGCTAAAGGATGCTTACAATGACCACTGTCTGCTTCTAAGTCTCTGGATTCATGAACAGAAATGGCTAGAAAACAATGCACTCCTTGAACAAAACAAACTCCCCTTTAACTACTTCCTGACTCTTCCTGATGGCTCAGCCTGGCCTCCTTTCTTTACAGTGTGTAGGGGACTAGTTGCTTCCTTCCACCCAGTAGCCTCCATCACACTGACCAGGACCTTCCTGGTTGGTTTTTAGAGCTTTGAAACTCAGAGAGCAGAAGTTGATCTGCTTTCCTGTCCCTCCCAGAAGGCCCTGGGCTACTTAGGCAAATGACTCCCAAAACTGTAGTCCTTCAAGCCTGTGAGTCAATATTTCAAGGTTGTGTGTGTGTGGGGGGGGCAGGTGATGGTGATGGGGGGGGGAAGCTGGAACAACTCACTGAATACACCAAATTGCACATATAGGTTTTCTAGCTCAAGACAAGATCTGCAAATATTTGTAGACCTGTGTCTGAGCTGTTCCTGTGTGTGCATGAATCCTTTGCTAGAGCGTGTGAAACGCAGGGACAGTATGAGTCTATGCCCAAGCGACACAGTCATTTAGACACGGAATGTTTAATATGAAAGTCTTTATTTTAGGGCGTGAAGAGACAGCTCAATGGATAATGTGTTTGCTGCCCAAATATGAGGATTCAGAACCCCCAGCACCCATATGGAAAGCCAGATGTGGCATCATGTACCTGTAATTTCAGCTCAGGGATGGGGGAGAGAGGAAAAAAATAAGACAAAGTGTGAGTGAAATTAAAAACAGGGTATTGGCCTCTGGCCTACACACATATATACATACCCCACAGACACACATGACACAAACACACAGGCACACAGACACACACACACCACACAGAGACACATGCTAAGGCACACATAGACACACACAACACACACACACCACAGACACACATGCCATAAAAACACAGACACATGACTAGACACACCCACACGTGATACAGACATGTACAGACATACACACACAGACCCACACACCACACACACAGACACACAGAGAGATACAGACATACACACATGACACAGACACACACAGAGGAACACATGGCACAGACACCACACACACACACACACACACACACACACCAGACACACACAGAGATATATACACACAATGCAGACACACACCTACACATGACACAGACACATATACAGAGATACACAAACATGACACAGACAACTAAACATAAAACAAAAATTTAAATGGAACCGTAAGCAAACCCTAAGGAACACTCAAGTCCAAAGGCCAAGCCCTTCTCAAGGCTGGGGTTCAGAGTTTGCTGTAGGAGGCTGCCTGACTCCACCCCACTGTAGGACACTCACTGTACATGGATACCTCACTGTAGTTGAGTGGGGAGCATGCTTTGGGGTTCAGATAAGTTGAAGCTATTGAGCAAACACACTGAGTGTGCTATTGTACTGTTGTGAGCTGAACTCCTGGAGGAAGCCTAGATCCCAGTGTGTGCGTTTGTGTGTGTGTGTATGTGTGCGTTTGTGTGTGTGTATGTGTGTAGTCAGTGGAGCTGAGACTGTGCAGTTTGAGTGACCCTGTCACCTGCAGGTAGCTGTACATGGAATACTGACCTACCAGCAGCCATGACCATGGACACATTGCCATTGCTGTTTTAAGCCAGTGTGCTGTGGAATCCGTTAATACACACAGCAAGAGCTAGCTGATACATGAGGCAAGGAGGCAGGTTGTTGAATGCCCTGTGGAAAATCTGGCCTATAGAAGCGTACTCAGTGCTGGTCTGAAGGCAGATGCCCAGGCATCAATGTCCCCTCTGCCTCTTATCAACTGCTGGCCACTAAGAAGTCACTTAGCATCTTACCTATTTCCTCAACTGCCAATTACAGGCAATGACAGCATCTATGTTTCCTGGGATATAGAGAGGATTAAATGAACAGAGAGGAAAAATCTTTGACTAATACGAAGACCATCGGGGCTGGAGAGATGGCCCAGAGACTCGGAGGTTCAGAGCACTGATTGCTCAAGCAGAGGTCCTGATTCAGTTCCAAGCACCCACATAATGGGTCACAGAAATCCATAGGCACTTACACAGAGCAACACACCCACACATATAAAATAACATAAATCTTTAAAAAGACCATTCTGAGTCCCTGGGAAATGCTGTGACTGACCAGGCTCACTCAGCCACTCACATCATTCATATTGGGGGTTCCCACTCACTCATCTCTCTGTAGACCTTCGGAGGCCTGGTCCATGTGCCAGGACTCAGACCCCCAGGGGTAGCCCTGTGGTGAGTGTCACTGCCAAGCCTGGCCCCAGGCTGACCTGGATCCCTTATGCTGGTTCCCAGCCTGCATGGGGTTGTGCCTATCTGTCCCACAGTGGTCCAGTCACTTGTTGCTTATATAGTCAAAAATCTTGATTGAAAAAGCAACACCTGCAATGTACACAGGGCTTCTGGGTAGGGTGGAATTCCATCTGCACCTGAGTGTGTGTTTGTTTCTCTAAATAGCTCGGATCTGGGGTAACCACTGTGCTTACAACAATTACAACAATGTCAAAGCTGTTAAAGGTGATAGCACTATTTCTCAACAGGTCGCTTGGCTTTGTGAGAAATTAGTCATGGGGTTGGCTCTTCTCATGGGATCTACTTGTCTTTCCCATGTCCTCCCTCCACAGTTTATGATGTTATGCTAGGCCTGGGATCACCTCCATCAGGGGACATAGCCAGGTCTCTAGGAAGGGCCTGGGAGTGTGCTGTGGGAGCATGGGGTGTAATAATCCCTCTTCATTATTTTTATTTTTATTTTTCAAGACAAGGTTTCCCTGCGTAGCCTTGGCTGTCCTGAACTCACTTTGTAGACCTGGCTGGCCTTGAACTCACAGCGATCCACCTGCCTCTGCCTCTGCCTCCTGAGTGCTGGAATTAAAGGCGTGTGCCACCATGCCTGGCTTCTTCATTATTTTTAAAGCAACATTTCCTTTATTTTTTGTGTGCGTGTGTAAGAAAGAAAGAGACAGAGACACACACACACACAAACACACACACACACACACACACACACACACACACACACACAGAGAGAGAGAGAGAGAGAGAGAGAGAGAGAGAGAGAGAGAGAGAGAGAGAGAGAGAGAGAGAGAGAGAGAGAGAGAGAATATACACTCAGTGGTGTCTGTGAAGGTCAGAAGAGGGCCAGGATCCCTTGGAGTTGGAGTTACGGGCAGTTGTGAGAACCCTCCGTACTGATGTGGATGCTGGGAATCAAGCCTGAATCCTCTGCAAGAGCGGCCAGTGCTCTTAGCCACTGAGCCATCTCTCCAGTCCCTTCTTCATCCTGCCTATGAAATTGAGGGGAAAACTGTGATTCTCATTCTGTGGATAAAGAAACTGTAAGCCAGGAGTGATAGCTTGGTGTTTATGATCCCAGGGCTCAGGAATGTCCCTGCAGTAGGGACTAGGGCCACCTGTGCTACACCTGCTGTCCCACCTGGCCATTCTATTTCTGGTCCAGCTTCTAGGTATGGAGACAGAGGCTTGGGAGTGGTTGGAATGCTGGCCTGCACTTTTCTGTGACTAATGGTCCTTCTTTCCTCTGTCCATCTGCCTGCCTGCCTGCCTGCCTGTCTGTCTGTCTTAGTGGATACCACAGAGTACTGCTGGGAACCCAGGAAAGATGCCCCACTTCTTCAAGTTTGAGGTATCTGGGAACATATAGACAGAGCTAGAGGCAAGTGTGTCCTCTGGTCCCAAGTAAAAGGTGACAGGGGCCTGGAAAGGTATAAACAGGGCCTGATCAGGTCTGCAGAGAAGACATAGGGGCTTGAAGAGGGTAGAAATTCTTTTCCATGGAGGCAGCTTCTTGTAGTTCCATCTGTTGACAAATGTCCTCAGGAATCCCCTGGTTCTGGTTCTAAAGAAAACCAAGTCACCACAGCACACCATATCCACCGCTTAAAGCCACACGACCTAAAACCACACCCATACTGCTGTGTGCATTGTGTAGGTGGGTGGTGGCCTGCCTTCCGAGAGCTGGGAAGGGATCCCAGCCCTGAGGTGGGACAATGTCCCAAGGGTACCCTGATGCATGGGAACCAAAACAGACCCTCTGTCCTTAAGGTGCTTTTCCCAGGTTCTCTCTCTCTCTCTTTCTCTTTCCCCCATCCATTTGAATTTATTTGGTAGAAATGAATAAGCAGATTATAAATTTGTAGGAAATGCAAATGTATGTATGCTGGTTAGTTTTTATTGTCATTCTGACAAAACCCAGAGAAGCTTGGAAGAGGATACCTCAGTTGAAGAAATGCCTAGATCATTTGGCCTGGGGGCACATTATATCTACAGGGAGTTATCTTGCTCCATAATTGATGCAGTAGGGACATGACCACTGTGGGTGGCACCATCCTTAGGCAGGTGAGTCCAGGCTGTATAAGAAACCTGGCTGAGAGTGATCCACAGGTCGAGCAAGCCACTAAGCTGTGTTCTTCCTCTATTCCTGCTTCCAGGTCCAGTCTGACTTCCTTCCTTCAAAGACGGATTATGAACTGGAAGTGTCAACCGAAATAAATTAAACTCTCTTTTTCACGACTTGCTTTGTAGGATTTGTGGTGGTTTGAAAGAGAGTGGCCATAGGCTCATTCATATGTTTGGATGCTTGGTCCCAGTTAGGTGAACTGTTTGAGAAGACTAGGAGGTGTGGCCTTGCTGAAGTAGCTATGGCCTTGTTGGAGGAGGTGTGTCACTAGGGGTGGGCTTTGAGGTTTCAAAAGCTCACTCTAGGCCAAGTGTCTCTCTCTCTCTGTACCTGATGCTTGCGGATCAGGATATAAAGCTCCCAGCTACTGCTCCAGTGCAGGCCTGTCAGATGGAGACTAACCCTTTGAAACCATAAGCAGGTCCCCAGTTGGATGCTTTCCTTTAGAAGAGTTGCCTTGGTCATGGTGTCTCTTCACAGCAACAGAACAGTAACTATGATGGTGTGCATCATAGCAGAGGGCTTTACAGTACCCAACACTGATATAGAGAGTTAGAGGAATCAAGACCCCATGCTTGACAATGACACCGAGACAAATAGATCAGTGAATGAACCTGAAGACCGGGCATAGGTCCACTCAAAGAAAGAGAGCATTCTTCAAATAGAGAGCCACGACACACAGCTAGCTGAGGTGCCTATCAGTGGGTGAAGGAATGAAGAAAATGTGTTACAGAGGCAAGGTGAAGTAGTGCTCAGTCATTAAAGGAAAAATCTTATTTGCAACAACATGGATGAGCCTGGAGGACATCGTATTAAATAATCAGACACTGAAAGACATCGAACGCCGTCATTCATGTGTGGAAGCTAAGCGTTCTGATCTCATAGAGGTCAAGTGTAGCATCATACTGACCAAAGGACAGGAAGAGGGCGCAGAGAGAGCCAGTTAAGAGGCACAAAATTATAAGTCAGATAAAATGAGCGAGTTCTTCAGCATAACAGGTAGATATAACAAGAATAATTTATTGAGCATTTATGAATACCTTAGGAGAAGATTTGTGGGTATTTCTAACACAAAGATGTGATAAATATTTGAGTGATGGATATGTTAATTACCCTGCTCTAAATACCACGTGTATCAAAATATCCCATAACATGCCATGGTCCTACATGGTCATTAAATGTCAACTGAGCAAAATCAGGAAAGAGTAAGCCACTAATGTCTGACGACTGCTCGAGAGCAGTTCAGAGGCCTGGCGCTTCAACCGATGGTGGCAGAACATCGCAACGGCCATAACGCAGGAAAACTGTGAAGGAGCCTTGCCTTGAAACGCATCATAGACATAGAAAGAAAATGCGAAGCCATGAAGCAACTTGAAGAGACTGAAAAAGAGAACAGGCCTCACAGCCTTTGTTTAAAGACTTCTTCCCTGTGCCTCCAAAAGAATGGCCCATAAGAGAACCACATGATTGGTTGGACTTCATCAAAATGAAAACCTCTTTCTCTGTGGGCAACTCTGGTAAAGCCTATGTGTAGGTGTGAGTGTTTGGGCACTCAGGAAGCAGGGTTAGGAGATCTCAAGGTTGAGGTCAGCCTGGGCCAGGCAGTAAGATGATCTCAAAAGGAAAGAAAGGGGGAAAAATAGACTTAGGGAGGATGAAAAGAGAAGGCACAGATCTAAATTCTCAAAACTCAATAAGGAAAGTGGGATGGTTAGCTGTGGATGTCAATGTGACAACTACATCCCCCTTTGTCCCCCAAGTTGCCTTTTTTTTTTTTTTTTTTTTTTTTTTGGTCAAGGGATTTTATTACAGCAACAGAAATGAAATTAGAGCAAAAAAAAAAAAAAAAAAAAAAAAAAGTAGTAAGGACAGACTATCTGAAGAAGCATTTCCCAGAAGACAGTTGACAGACAAAGAGGCCAGACTTCCTCATACTTGGAAACACAAGTAAAGAGCACAGGAGACAGTGCTGTATACACAGTGGGTGGTGGGGCCATGAAAGTGGACCATGCTGTGTGTGGGCAAGAGCTGGCGGGGTACGGGGTGCACTGCTCCTGTTGCACTAGTGAGAATGGAAACAATGCAAGGCCACTTGGAAAGCAGTAAGCAGGCCTGGTGACACAGCGCTGGAATGTCACCTACAGAGGAGGCTGAGACAAGAGGGTTTCAAGTCCAAGGCTGAATAATCTAACGAGACCAATTCAAAAATAAAGGAAAAGTAAGGAGAGCGGCTAAGCACCGCAGACAGTGTGTGAGTGCCTGGTGTCAGGAACACATTTCAAAGTTTTTTGACAATTATAAACCTACCTGGTAATGCAGGAGTTCCACTCCTAAAAACCCACCAATGTACATGGGAAATCAAGTGTCCATACCAAGAGCCACTCACGAATGTTCACAGTGGCTTTAGTTGCAATCACCCAGATTGGATGCAGTGCAAATGTCTGACCAGAGGTCACTGGATGGGAGGTATTTTAGAATCCACATCTTGGGGATCCTACTTGCTACTTCAAAGTAAAGTCCCTCACCTATGCTCTGTCACAGACAGCTCTCACAGTGATTGTGCTGCATGACAGAAGACACATACCCTGAAAGGCTCTGTTGATAAAAAAATAAAAATAAACTCATTTGTGGTGACAGAGGAGCAATGGCAGGATATGAGACAAGCAGAAGATGTTGCTAAGGGGCCCGGGGAGGATTTGGAAGTGATGGCTGGCTGGTTTTGTTAGTTAGAGTGTGGTGGTATTTTGTGGGTGGATATGCATGTCAATGCTATATAAGCTTACATTTTAAATATGCACAGTGGTTGTAAATTATACATCCGTAAAGCCGCTGAAAGTAAATTACCATCAGCGAAGGTCACCATGGGAAACAGATATTCCTGGGGGCCCAGCACACAGTAGGCATTCAACTAACAGAGCTGTACACTGTATACAGACTTCTTTGGAGTCTCACAGTCTCTTGAAGGCGTTAGCGGTGACGCGGCCTCTGCTAGGAGCCAGAGAGAGGGGTGGGGACCTGCCCTGCTCTGAGACTCAGGTTGTCTCTCCACATAGAGCCTCAGGTCTCAGCTGCTCCCAGAAGCCCGAGAGGAGGACAGCTGCCATGACAAGGCGTGAACCAGATGATGCAGCCACCATTCCCACAGCCATGCCAGGCGTCCCGGCCTGGCCTCCTTGCTGGTGCACAGTCTCCGTGCCGCGTCATCCGGGCTTCCTTCCTCCCTGGGTCTTGTTAATCCTGAAACCCCTTTTAGAGAAGAGGACATGTTACCATTGTTATCTTACCAGCAAGGCCTAGGTTAGTCACACCAGGCAGTGTGACACTCACCTGGTCGGCGGGCAGCATGGAGCGTGGGACCATGTCTCTTGCTTTCTGACTACAGTGGTTATGTGTTCCTGCCAGGCTGACATTTTTATACTCTTTTCTCTCCTGAGACTCTTTTGAAGCTGCGGATTTAATTTGAAAACCCATCACCTAATGGGTAGCATATGTGGAGAGCACTGCAGTGTGCTTTCAGGGAGTAGAATCCTAGGTAGAGGGAACAGCAGGCTGGTTGAGGAAACTGTGAGAGTGGGGGCAAAACCAGACTAAAGTTCTATGGTGAGGTGGAGACACAGAGCTCAGGACCTGACTTTGCAGCCTATGTGATGCTGGCCTGTTCTTAGAAACTGGGGTCTCAGACCTAGGCTGGTGTTTGTTAGAATCCCAAGGTGAGAGCAGCTGTGGGACAGGAGGGAACAGTGTGCATTTGCACACAGGACTGGGACAGTGGCCTTTGCTGATAGGCCTGGGGGTGGGCATGAAACAGAGGTCTTGGTCCCAGCTGAAACCTGGAGCCTCCACACCCCGAGATGAAATTGTCACAGGCGCTCGAGGAAATTCAGACCCATGTCATCTGTCTGCGCGACGTTGCCAACTGTTAACACCTCCCAGAGGAGCGTCATCTGATCCCGCTTTGGGAAATGCCACGTTCAGGCATTTAAAAGTCAGTGTGATTCAGGGACAAACGTTCCCAGCGTTGATGGGCTCCCCTTAAGTCTGAGCATGGAGTTGGGGGTGTGTGTGTGAACATGTGTCTGTGCTGTTCCCGTGACATGGAACGTCAAACATGAGGACTTACCATCTATCTCCCATGGTGCTTCTATTCTGGTGGTGGGGACACAGATAGATGATAATTTCAGAAGTCTCGTGGGGGTGGCGTATCGAAGGGAGAAAGGTGAGCAGCATCCACTTGGGGACACACTGGGGACAGTTGAGACGTGGAACTGGATGACTAGAAGAGACTGTGTGCAAAGGGGGTGGGCAGGGAGCAGGTGTTAGCATATAAACAGCTTCTTCACGTACCTGCCTCCAGGCTGCCTAGCAACCTATGATGTCATCACAGGCAGCCCACCATCAGGTGCATGCCCCTGCCCAGGATATAAAAGGGCAAAACCACCTCATCTCTCACTTACTTACTTGTTCTCTTGCTCTCTCTGTCTCTCTGTACCCCTGGGATGTCCCCTTTCCATTTCTTCCTCTCCCATCTTTTTATAATAAATCTTATACCTTGTTGTGTGGCACATATTTCACATTTAACGTCGGCAGCCCGTAATGATTAAGAGTAGGTACAGAGGAAGTGAGTGGGGTTTTCCAGCTTCTAGAAACAGAAAGGCCATGTCCCCACCCTCACACATGTTGAAAGTATGTGTGCTGGCAACATAACACAGGCCAGGGACATCTGAGAGGAGAGGACTGCAATTGAGAAAATGCCTCCATAAGATTGGGCTTCAGGCAGGCCTGTAGGGCATTTTCTTAAATAATAATTGTTGTGAGAGGGTTGAGGCCATCCCCGGGCTGGTGGTCCTGGGTTCTGTAAGAAAGCAGGCTGAGCAAGCTACGAGGAGCAGACCAGTAAGCAGCACCCCTCTGGCTTCTATGTCAGCTCCTGCCTTTCCTGCCCTTTTTAAGTTCCTATCTTGTCTTTCTTCAAGATGAACTATCATGTAGAAGTGTAAGCCTAATAAACCCTTTTTCTCCCCAACTTACTTTTTGGTCATGGTGTTACACCACAGCAGTAGTAACCCTAACTTGGGCAGAATAGAGGAGGATTATAAGGATAGTGAGGGCTGAGTGGAGGAGCCATGGGAAGACACCGGTTTGAGAGCAGCTGACACCCACTAGGGCAGTGTGAACACAAGCAACACCTTCCTTTCTTCCTCAAATACCCAGGCTTTCTGCTGGCCAAAACCATCTAAAAGCAACCCCCAAGGCACAGAACAGGGGTGCTGGGTGGGGTGGGGCTCCAGAGGATGCCCCAAGGTGTAGGAGGGAATGGTGCTGCAGTGCTGGCAGTGACTGAAAGGCTGGGATGTGTGCAGAGCAGGGTGGAGTACCTGGTCCAATCACCTGAGGCAAAAGAGATGGAAGAGGCCAAGGACCAGAGCCTGGGTGGAGCCTCTGGCTGGAGAGGTTGGGTTTTAAGTTCAGTGAGAGATCATGGGTGAGTTCAGCATAATGGCGTGGTCCAGATGTCTGGGGGGCTGTAATTGGCAGAGGCTGGCAGGTGTGGAGGCAGGATGGAGAGCGAGGCTGACACATTGGGTAGGCCTGTCCATAGGCTCAGCCAGATCTCCAGGTGGGAGAAAAAAGGAACAATACATGGCTTGTGGTGGTGGTGAGCTTGGGGTGAGTTTGGAGGGAAAGCCTCACCACTGGCCGATGGATCAGATATGGGGGACAGGGCACAGGAACAGGGAAGGCACCTGGCACTGCTGGACTAAAGGAGGGCTGGCGAGGTGCCTGAACTGGGTAGTGGCAGATGGAGGGAAAGAATGGACGTCCTGTTTGAACAATAAAGCTGAAATAAATCTGGGGCAGTCCACAGTGGGGACAGTGGTCATTTGTGAAGAGTTCCTTCTTCCAAAAGAGAGGACTTGGCTACCTGGAGCCTGAATGTCTATGATTTATATGTCATGCACCAAAATCCCTCTCCTCCCCCTAGTAAATAAAACAAACAGACAAAACATCTTGTCACAGAAGCTGTGACACAGTATAGTATAGTATAGTAGTGTAGTGAATCGCACAGTATAGCCTTTTGTCCACATATGTTTACTTTCAAATGTTCATTGCTACAAGTCATGGGTCTGGTTTGAGGCCTACGCTATTATTACCAGATCCTCACAGGGACTGCTGTCGGATATCCCGTTGTTGCCATGTGTCAAGGAGATTCTTAATCTTTGAATCTGCAGGTCCAGCCCTTTCATGTGTTCCAGCAGGTCATACATGGGGTAGATGTTGGCATGAGGTCCACTCAGAACCCTGGGTTAGGGCCCACTCCCTTGTCCTCAGGGCAGGGCTGGCTCACCTGCTCCCATGTCCTCAGGGCAGGGCCCACTCTCCCGCTCCTGTGTCATCATGGCAGGGCCAGCTCTCCTGCTCCCGTGCCTTCAGTGCAGGGCCTGCTCTCTTGCTCCCTGTCATCAGGGCAGGGCCAGCTTACCCACTCTTGTGTCCTCAGGACAGGGTCCGCTCACCCCTGAGTGGTCACTTTTAAGGCTCCTATGCTGATCTTAACACCATGTTACAAGGGTATAGCATGGGGCTGCTAATGGCAAAATGAGAGAGCAGAGGGAGGAGCCAATACAGGCGGGGCAGCTGGGATAGGGCCGAGAGCCTCATCTAGGAATGTCGATTTAAGATCTGAAATCTTAGCCTAGCCCAACCGCTGGAGTTTTAGCCCCCCCTCCATTCCTTTAAAAAATATTTGTTTGTTTTATATCTTTGAGTGTTTGGGTGTTTTGTCTACCTGTTTGTCACGTCCCCTGGAACTGGAGTTGTATAGATAGTTGTGAGCCACAATGTGGGTGCTGGGATTTGAACCCTAGTCCTCTGGAAGAGCAGCCAGTGGTTTTAATTGCTGAGCCATCTCTCCAGCCCCCTCCAAGGTTTAGAGTTGATAGTTAATAACATTTCTCATTTTACAAAAAACAACTAGCTTGGATTAATTGCACAAGATAATGAATTTCCTTAAGAGACTTTAATGCACACATATTGTGTTTTGTGGTCACATCCACTTTTCTGCATCACCCGGTCTTGTCCTCTCTCACGCTGGTCCCTCCCCTGCCCCAAACAGCCTCCTTTCTGCTTTCATGCCTTTCTGCATTTTAAGCCTGGATTCCTTCTAGGATCTTGACATCATCTGAAAGCTGATAACTAACCCCTGCTGTATGAGCACTGAGAGTTGCTGGATTCATTCATTTACTCATTCATTCATTCATTCATTCATCATCTTGATTTTGCTCCCTGTTGCTGTGATAAAACCACCTTCACAAAGGCAACTTAAGGGAGAAGGGCTTGTTTGACTCATAACCCCAGGTTATACCCTACCTCTGTGGCGAAGTTAAGGCAGCAGGAACTTGAAGCAGATATTCATATCACATCCCAGTCAAGAGCAGAGAGCAGTGAATGGTCATGCATGTTAGTGCTCAATCCGTGTCTACACTTACACAGTCCAGGAACCCCAAGTCCAAGGGAAGGCGTCAGCCACAGTGGGCAATTAATACACTTAATATGTCTGTAGGCATTAGGTTATTGTGTAATCAAAATGCTAGTCTCTGTACCCCCATATCTGGTTGCAATCCTGGTTCTGAGAATCTCCTGTCTCAATGCTGTGTGAACACTGCTCCTCAAATTGTCCCCTGATATGCCAATAAAAGCAGCTTACAGCCAATTGCTGAGCAGAGGAGAGAAAAGGGCTGGACTTACAGGCAAGGAGGAGTTGGAGAAGGAAGTAGGGGATTCAGCAACGGGCAGAGGTTCAGGAGACACCGGCAGAGGAGCTGGAGCAGGAAAGCTACAAAGTGCAAGTGTCTCTGGGGTGTACACTGGGAGGAAGCCCAATTTGCTTAGAAGGGTAAGAACAGAGTAATAACTGCTCATTATTGTGTTGTGAAGCTTATTATTAAACAAATTATAAAAGAGTCTCAATTACTTGTGTGATAGCTGGGGTAAGAGAGAAACTAAGCGAAATGAACACGATTGAAGTGTCTGGCATGGTGGGAAAGATGAGGCTTCGCTTCTGGAACAACGGGACAGGAATAGAGATGTTGATATTGCTGCAAATCAGTTACTAGGTGAAAGTCTGTGTTCTGAATTAAGAGTACAGATTACCCTTGATGAGGCTATCTTAGAACCATCCCCGTGCATAAGCCTTAAATCCTTTGGGACAAGGTTGAACAACAGGGACAAACTGAGTCATTTACAAGGATAACCCAAGTTTCCAGTGAAATTTCACTGACTTTTTTTTTTACAGAGATTGCTAAAGCTTTGAGTACGACAGTACCAGATCCAGATGCTAGAGAAATTCTACTTGGGTCTCTAGCATTTGAGAATTCTGACGCTGAGTGCAAAAGAGATATTAGACCCTCGAGGGCAAGAGTCACACCTCTTCATGAACGGGTCAAAACTACTGCAGACATAGAAACAAATATTCATGATTCAGTTATAGTTGGACAAACAGCTACGGGAGACATCAAAACACAAAATGCTCATTGCTGTGGCTGTGAAAAAAATCAAATCATTCCTTAAATGACCGTGAGCAAACAGTTCCTAAGGATAAATTCTTCTATAACAGTAATAACTCAGGGAAAAGATTTCCTATGAAATGTAGAAGATGTGGAAGGAACGGTCCTATGGCTCATGAATGCAGGTCATCGAAGGATATTCAAGGCAATTCCTTAATTTTGGAAAACCGACTAAGGGGCGTTGTTCAAAGCCAAACGAAAACCAACACGAGCCACTTGTTTCCTGTCCACCAAAAAGTATTATTCTAAAAAAAAAAAAAAAAAAAAAAAAAAAAAAAAAAAAAAAAAAAACAACAACTAAAAAAAAAACCGACTCTAATCCCAGCATTTGGGGTTGCAGAGGCAGGCAATCTCTTTGAGTTTCAGGCCAGCCTGTTCTACAAAGCAAGTCTAGGACAGTCAAGGCTACACAAAGAAACCCTGTCTCAAAAAACCAAAACCACCACCACCACCACCACCAAACCAAACCCAAAACCCAATAACAACACCAAAAATTTCTAGGTCTGATAGGACAAACAGGACTACTAAAAACTTAGAGAAAGCATTTAATGGAGACAAAGATGCTTCTAGGGATAAAACAAGAGATTTTAAAGATAGCCAAGCTCTCAGATGTTTTAATTGTGGTAAACAAGGTCATTTAAAAAAGTATTGCAGACAAGGCAGTCCTAGAAACAATGTTTTTGTCTAGAGATAAGGCAAAAAGAAGGCCCCAGTCTTCTGGAATATGCAGAAGGTGTGGCAAAGGCTGACATTGGACTAATGAATGAAATTCAACAAGGGAAATGGAACCCCTTCTCAAGAAATGCCTCAAGAAGTCCTGATACCAAGTTCAAATTGGCCATCTGAGGTCAACAGCAGAAAACCTTATCCGCAGAACAATTAAACAACACAGCTTTGCATACCGACCTTAATAACCCAGATACTAAAGCCAAAGCAGATTTAATAGATACATCAGAAAACCCAGCTACGACCAAAAAAAAAAAAAAAAAAAGCCTTTTTGCAAACTGCTATAAAAGATAAGAGCCCAAAGTAAAATTACAAGTAGGTAAGAATAAACTTAAAGGCTTAAAGGATACAGGAGCCAATGTAACAATTTCACAAGACTCTTGGAATCTGACTTGGCCACTTCAAAATGTATCTATGGTGCATCAAGGGTGTGTGACATGGTCTCAGGTAAAACAAAGTAAACGCATAGGACCAAAAGGTAAAACAGAAAAATATAAGGCCTGAGTATACATGGTACACACTTGTGTGTGTGTGTGCGCACACACACACACACACACACACAGACACAGACACAGAGGACAGGTAACATAATTTGTTAATCCCTCTACATGGGAACAGCTCTGAGACTGACTGAGACATGAAAACTGTCTCCAGCCAGAACTTCAACTGTGCATGGCCAGTAAATACTAGGATACAAAATTTAGAACTTACTATGTCATTTTTAAAAATGGCATTGGTAAATATTTATTTTACAATTTGGTTATACAAGCCAAATTAACTTATATGGAAAAACAAATGTCTTACGCACTTGAACAGATATCAGGGGGAGCATCTTTAACTGAACTGTATTCAGTGCACAGTTCACACATATATTAATACAAAAGTGTATAGTACCTTTGAAAGTTAAGTATTTTGCAGAGTAAGATGACCAGACACCAAAATAGACAAGATGCTTAGGTGATCCAGCCTCACAGACAGCCTCAATAACTGTTTCCTTAAGAATCGGCATCTGGGACAATTTCAAAACAGCCAGCTAGACTGCCCAGCAGCACACACTATTCCAGTCAGGACTTCAGTTAAACCCTGAACTTTTTCAGCATTCAAAGACGAGACAGCAAAAGCTTTCCCAAGACTGGAAAAATAGCTCCAATTTTCTTGCCCCCTCCTTGAAAAGAAAAACTATGCCCCAAATCAGCAGGAAGCAATTTAAGAAGACTACATCCCATTTCCAAGAGACGGTGAATGGCTTTTGGTCATTTTATGGGTGATAAATGTTTGCTATTGTTTTAAAGGGGTTGGTTATAGAAATGATAAGTAAAGGGGTAGATTTTTTAAATCTATTTTTATACCAAAGAGTATTAATAAGCCAAAAATCTTACATTGGTATAATTTTTTATATTAATATGTATTATATGGTTATAACCTGCTGAGGTATTGTACCTATATAATTCTTAAAATTAATGTTAAATTATAGTATTTTTGAAACCTGTTATTATCAACTGTTTAGAGTAAGTAAGAAATGCATATTAGCAGTCAGATAATCAAACTCATGGTCATGTTAGGCACTAGTTTATTTAATTACAAAATATGTTTCCTAGGTTGACAGATTAAAAATTAGCTATAAACAAACAGTTCAAGTAAGATAGATAGATAATGGACTGCTGAGCTTTGCAAGGACAAGGTAGGCAAGTACTTTCTAATTTCTGCCTCATAGAAAAGTCTGCTAAATATTCTGAGTGAGAAGGCTGAAGATGATGCTCCAACATTATGGAGAAATTTGGGGAGACTGTCCAGGCACCCAAATACCTCTGCCATTTCTATGCTTTTGAAAGCTGCTTGCCTGCACTTCCTACATATTTAGGTAATATTTATTCTTTCTTGAGTCTCTGATAGGGTTGAAGACTAGATAGTTATAGTCTCACCGTTAAACAATTCTTTAGGATGATAGAAATTGATAGAAGAACATTTTATTCAAGAGTGCCAAATATACAAATGTAAATCTTACCTAATAATTTTCATAATTGTTATTATTACATATAAGAGAAAGAGCCTTCTATTAGACTAACAGGGGGAGGTGTAGACATAAGGTTATTGAGTAATTCAAATGCTGATTTCTGTGCCTTTCCCCTCCCCCGTATTTAGTTGCAATCCTTGTTCTGAGAATCTCCTGTCTCAATGAGGTATAAACACACTGTCCCCTGGTATGCCAATAAAGCAGCTTACAGCCAGTCGCTGTGCAAGGGAGAGAATAGGGCTGGACATCCAGGGGAGGAGGAGTTAGAGAAGAAAGTAGGGGATTGAGGCACAGGCAGAGGTCTAGGAGACATTAGGAGGAAGAGCTACAAAGTGCAAGTATCTCTGGGACGTACACTGCGGGGAAGCCAAATTACCTTAAAGGTTAAGAATAGAGTAATAACTTCTCAGTTACTGTGTTGTGAAGCTTAATATTAAACACATATGAAAGAGTCTCAATTGTTTGTGTGATAGCTGGGGTAAGAGAGAAATTAAGAGAAATAAACACAGTTTTATAAAAATGACATTAACAGATGCTCTCACCGACATTCTCAGAGACCCTTCTCTGAGATTGGGTCAAGTTGACAAAAGCAACCACCGCACTCCTTCCTTCCTTCCTTCCTTCCTTCCTTCCTTCCTTCCTTCCCTCCCTCCTTCCTTCCTTCCTTCCTTCCTTCCTTCCTTCCTTCCTTCCTTCCTTCCCTTATTCAGTTACTCTTTCATTCAATTGTTAATTAGCTAATTCAAATCTCTCTAGTGGATCTGCTGTGGGATGGACCTAATCCTGAGAGGCAGAAACATGTCTGGGTGCTGGACAGGACCTTTATGCGATGTCATGTTCCCATCTTATAGAAGAGGCACATGGGGCCAGGAAGGTTCAGAGATTCTAGGAGCCACACGGAAAGGAGGGAAGGTGTGAGGGAGGGAGGGAGGGAGGGAGAGAAGGAGGGAGGGAGAGAGAAGGAAGGGAGGGAAGCTCAAATCAGTCTAAAACCAAACGATTGATGCTTAGTGTTGGTGGGTCTGAGCTGAAACAGGCACACTTAAACAGTACTGCTTTCAGAAACATAAGCCACGAGACTTTGAATATGTGCATGTGTGCTTGCGTGTGTGTTTGTGATCATATGTGTACACAAGTGTGGGTGCTTGTGTGTGTCGTGTAAGTATGGAGGTCAGAGGACAAACTTTGGGTGTCAATCTGCACCTTTCTGCCTCATGAGGCAGGATCCGATTGTCACTGACAGCCAGCTAGCAGGGCCTGAATTTCTGGACTACAGACATTTGCAAACCATGTTGGGCTGATACACAGATTCTGGGAATGTGAGCTCAGATCTTTAGGATCATTTGGTGAGCGTTTTATCCTGGAGCCAACTCCAAAGCCCGACTCATGAGACTTGGACACGTCCACCTCCTTTTCTCTGAGGTGAATCACTGTGTGGGCAGCTATGATGGGTTGCTGCTTGGCAAATGGCATGGTCTTGTGGCCTTTGAAGGTCCTGATTTCTATGTGCCCACTGTTTTTCTGTGCCATGGATCCTAGCGGTGAGAGTTATTTCTGACCCAGTATCGTAACCTTAGAGCCTGACTCAGGCCTGGCACAAGGTGGGATAGAAAAGCTATATAGCCTGCAGCCACTTTATAACAGTCATGGCACAGCCCTGGGGACCTGGGCGACTCCAGGCATTGACCCTGGAATTGCTCTGTCAAGCATCCTATACCCTGGCAGAGATAAGCTGGAAAAGGCCCAGGGGTCCAGGGTTCTAGCACAGCCCTGGCCACACCTGAGCTCCCCTGTAGCTTTGGAGAATGGAACCCCCAAAAGTGCTTTACTTCTTCTGGTCCTTTGGAGCCTGTCACTCAGTAGAGTTAGAACCTCTGCCTGGGCCCCAGGGGCACGATGTTACTGAGCTGTGCACAGTGCACTCTGAAGTTCCTGGTAGGAGAAGGGAGGTTTCTGTCTCTCTCTGTAGCCTTGTTCATTCCCCCTCCTTCCTGGCTTTTGGTGCCCCATCCTGTGCCTCTGATGTCACCTCTCTGACATACCCTACAAGTGTTCTAGGACACTTGAAGAAGGAAACACCAGAAGCTAACACAGAGGTGTGACTTTCTCTGCACAGGGGCTCCACGGATGCAGTGACCTTTCCCATGGTACAGAAAGGCCAGAGGAGAGGACAGAGCCCCGACATAGGTCCTCAGATCCTTCCTCAGCACTAGACAAGTCCTCAGCTGAAAGAAAGGGCAGAATTTGCCGGTCCCGGCAGAGGCAATGCTTTTGTTTTGTTTTGTTTTTCAAGACAGGGTTTCTCTGTGTAGCCATGGCTCTCATGGACTCACATTGTAGAACAGACTGGCCTCGAACTCACAGATTTATACCTACTTCTGCCTCCCCTAGTGCTATGATGGGATTATAGGCATGCACTACCATGTCTGGCTCAGAGGCCATGCTTAACCCTCAGTTCACATCACCACTTTCATGTCCCACAGTAGCCTTCATGGGCTGTATGTTCTAATTTTATAGACCCAGGCCCAGAGAGACGCAAAGACTAGATGAGTCTGCACTTCTTGGGGGAGTGTGTTCATCTCACCTGGGGGAAGGGCGGGGATGGGGGAAGCTGAGAAAGAAGCTAATGAAACTTAGGGGTAAAATGGCCTCCTGTGAATGGGGGACACTTAGGCACATTGCGGCCTGAAGTAGATGGACTTTTCCTTGTCATGACCAGGCAGGCCTCAGGCCTTGCTGAAGATAGAGCCTCGGGTTCCTATTTATTTATCTATTTATCTATCTATCTATTTATTTATTTATTTATTTTTAGCTTTTCGAGACAGGGTTTCTCTGTGTAGCCTTGGCTATCCTAGACTTGCTTTGTAGACCAGGCTGGCCTCAAACTCATAGTGATCCACTTGCCTCTGCCTCCCAAGTGCTGGGATTAAAGGCATGCCACACAACCCCCCCCCCCCGCCACCTTTAATCCCAGCACTTGGAGGCAGAGGCAAGCAGATCACTGTGAGTTCGAGGCCAGCCTGGTCTACAACCCGTTTTTATTTTTTATTGATGATTTGAAACTAGGAAACAAGGCAAGGGCTCTACCACTAGGCCAAACCACGCAGCTTGCTGTACCGAGGGAAAAACCGAGGCCTTGGGACCTGAGTGATGAGGTAGGTAGGTTGATCTCTTAGGGCTTTGCAGTTGGCAATCTGGGGGGTAGAGGGGCAGCAGCTGTGTACCACTTTGGTTAGATGTCAGGCCTCTAGGCCGGAATTCCTGTCAGTCTTTAACTGTGTGACCTTGGGCGAGTGCTTCACCTCTCTCGGCTTCTCTTCTGGAGACTGAGGAGTCAGAGAACTTGATGCACAGAACGTTGGAGGATGCACTGGGTTCAGTGTTGGGCACACAGTAAAGGCTCTGAGACCCTGGTCTTGAGGACCAGCCTGCTCTTCCTGGCCTGGAAGCTGGGCTGTTTGTGGTTGCAGCTCTCCCTGCAGGCTCTCCCTCTTGCTGTCCCCCATCACATTGCTTTTATCTGGGGGGTGAGGGTAGAGGAGCCTCTCAGTTCCTCACCCCTCTCCCACCCTTTCTTTTTCCCTTTAACAAACAGCTTCACTTAAAGAGCCATCCCGGAGGATGGATGGCCCAGGCACATGCGTTTAGTGGAATGCATTTCGGGGAGAAGAGCCAGGAAATTAAAGGCGCAGCACTTAGGCCTCCAGTCTCATTAGGTCCCATAACTCTGACTGTGGGGACTGTATTTCTGAGTTAGGTGCTTACTCCCCAGCCCCCACTGCCTGATGCTGTGAACTTGTTCTCATTTTTTTTCTTCCAGGGGCCTAGCCCTGATGCCTGGGGTTCACTTCCTTCCTCTGGATAAGTCCCTTCTTTTTCGTCTTCCACCAGGGATGGACTGTGCCTGGGACCCTCTCAGTCAACTCTTCTCTTCAGTACTGTTCCTGACCTCGCTGGTGGCATCCCTTCTCTCTGCTGGAGACATGTCTTCTGAAGTGGGGCCGTGAGGAGGAGCATTGTGCTCTCTAACACATTGGAGGTTGGTGGCGGACAGCTGAGCGTTCATCAAGGAAAGCAGGGGCAAAGCAGAGAGAGACGAGGAGCCTCGACTTCAGAGGCTGGAGATGCCAGGCCATCAGTCACTGGCTTAACCTCGGCTTTAGTTTCTTCATCTGGAAAATCAGGTGAAATGACAGCCCCTACTTCCATGGTTGTCATGGAGATGGCGCCACACAGTGTGTACAGAGGACCAAGCTCAGTACCCAGCACACTTTGTACTTCAGCGTGAGCTCCATCCCCTGTAAGAGATATGGCTCCACATGGCTGTGCTTAAAGATCCCAGGCTCCAGCCTTTATGATTTAATCAGCTTGTGTGTACAGAGTGTTTTAAGATTCCAAGGCTGTAGGGTTCTATGACTTAGGGCCTCATGTACATTCCCAGGATGAACCAACATGGGTAGAGGGCCCTTTCTCCCACCCGAGCAACCCCAGAATGAAGAGATGGCTAGGGCTATGTTTTTGATGACTTCAGACCTCAGATAGTAAAGGCCTGTGGATGCAAGAAGGGAAGCGGCCATGAGAGGCCCTACTGATCGCTGCACTAGGAACATTCTCATGTGGGAAGTCCTAGACTTGAGGAGCCAAGAGCCACAGGAGGCCGAGGCAGCTAGCTTGCAAGGGCAAGTAGCGGATGAGAGAGCTGAATGGGAGAGATGGAGTCCCAGAGATGCTCAGGAGTCTCTTTGAGTATTTGACTGAACATGACTTTGGTGGCTAGGCTGCCTGGGTTGTGAGCCCTATGCTCTGTGAGAAGATGCCAGGAAGCTCCATCTGAGAGTGCTGACCAGGCCATGGCTAGCACTGTGCTTGGCTAGAAGCAATACTGGCCACCGGCTAGTGGGAGAGGCACAGAACTCTTGGGGCCTGGGTAGAGAACCCCAAAGAGTCTCCTATCAGTTGCAGGGAATAATAAGCCCCATGAGGACAATGCCCTTGGGCTGCCCAACATTTGTGTCTTGTGTGTCGGATTTCTAGGGCTTCATCAGTTCAAACAGAGATCTGCCTCTCACAGGGCAGGAGGCCAGAGCTGGGTGCTGAGGAAGGCGTCTGAGCCTCTCTCAAAGCTTCGGTAGATGTCCACAGTCCCTGGCCACTCTGGGATCATAGATGCTTCATTCCCCATGAGCCTTCATTGCTCATATAAGCCTTTTTTAAAGGACACCAGTCACTGACTTAGGTCCCCAGACACTCTGATCTCATCTGAACCAATGACAACTTCAAATGCCCCGTCTCAGATGATGGGGTGAACGTGAATGTTTGAGGACACTATTCAACCCTGGTGTGAAATAATACCCACGGTCTGGAAGGGTGGTTCTGTAGTTTAGAGCACTTGCTATTCTTTCGGAGGATCTGAATTGAGTTCTCAGAACCCATGTTTGGTGGCTCACAACAGCTTGGAACTCTGACTCCATAGGAATCTGATACCCTCTTCTGTCCTTGTCTTGCAATGGCACTCACAGGTGAAACTGCACGTGCGCACGCACACACACACACACACACACACACACACACTTTTAAAAACACCTTCCTTTAAAGTGAAACTCAAAAATCAATTTGCTTCCAGTTTAACTTTACCACAGAGAAAGCCTCAAGAATATTTATAGAAATAAAAAAGTATACATATATACAAGGTTAAAATTACAGTGTCTGACACCTTAAAGATTACCAGACATACAAGAGGCAAGAAAACACAGATCAAAGCCAGGAGAGCTGTCTTCAACTGAAATCAATCCAGAGCTGACACCAAGATAGATTGAGAAAGCAGGGACATTAAAATATATATATAATATATATATATCAGTGTTCCAGATGTTCAAAAGTAAAGCAAAGACAAAGGTACCACCAGCAACCTTAACTTGAGTTCTAGAGGTGTGCACTTAAACTGCAAAGGACTAATAATGATTCAAGATTTCATTCAGAGAAGAAAGTCACAGACAAGACTTCAGGCCATCGATGATCTGAGACCACTTCAGGAGGCCTCACACAACTACACAAATGGAGGTCCCAATGTGGTGGGGGAGGATGTGGAGAAATGATTGGAAGGAACTGTAGTTAAATTTTTCTTTCAGGTTTGCTGAAATGGTGCCAGGCGTAGGCACAGGGGACACAAAAGAACCATCAACTAGACTACCGCCAGATCCTGATGTAATAATAACAATATCTGAAGAGCCACCAAGAATGAAGCTATGTTACACACAGAGCAACAAAGGCAGTGGTGACAACTGACTACGTATCTTAAGCTATGGAAATTGAAGGGCAGTGGAACTGCCTCTTTAGGGGAAAACTGTCAGCCTAGACTTCTTCCCCCAGTAAAATGCTTTCCAAAATGAAGACAAAATCAAGACCTGCTCAGGCACACAAGGTTAAAGGGCTAATCACAAAGCATGATGGGAGATGGTAGAAGTCCTCAAAGGAAGGGCTACTATGCCAAATGAAGAGGTACATTAGCACAAAGGAGAAGGAGTAGGCTGGCGAGTCATGAAGCAAATAGCATAGGGCTCACGACATCGCTAAGTAACCTGTGGAGGGGTCTATTAACAGGCAGACACCTGCCACGGACTATGGATGCTTGTTATCATCTCATCCTCCTATTTCTCTGTATTTCTCAGGGCGAGGATGGAACCCAGTCTTTTGCAATGCTGAACAGGTGCTCAGTCACTGAGTTACACCCCAACCCCGTGTGTATTTATTGCTGTGCTTATTGTCATCAACTTAATTCCCGTATCATTGTTATTCTTACTATCTCATTATCACTATCGCCATCACTACCACTGTCACCACCATCATCACCACTGTGCTAATCACTACCCTCATCATCGTCACTACCGTCACCTTCTTCACTCTCACCACCGTGATTGTTAGTGCCATCTCTAACATTATCGATACCACCACCAGCACCATCACAACTGCCACCACAAACATCAACATTATTATCACCATCACCATCATCATCACCATCACTACTACACTACCACCCCCTTATCATATCATCTTCACAATATCATCATGATCATTATCATTTTCACAATCATTTCTGTCACCATCACCACCATCATTAACCTTGTCACCACCATGGTCACCACCTTCGCCATGATGACCATGACCAAGATCATCATCACCATCACCAGTCTAAGCCCATGTTGTAGCCACTTCCTGTGCCTACATACGCGTGCACATCCTCATGTAAGTTCTACTAATCAGTTTGAGGAATGGAGGAATGGCACGAACCTGAAAGTTCATAATTTGACCCCATAGCCCTTGAAACTTTTCTCTGTGTCAATCCTCTGGACAGGGGCCATCAGAATGACTAGGGACACCTGGCCATTGCATTGAGATTGACTTCCAAGGACAATGGATCTTTCATGATCTTGAACCTGAAGTTATCCAGGACAGCCTGACCAGGACTTTTTGGATCCCTTAGGATTTTCATTGGCAGGACCAAGGAGACTAAAGCCAACCTTGTTCTCAGCCTCTCCTGGGCTCCCCACCTCTACTAACAAGCCTGTGTTCTGACTTCACACTTCCCGATTTCCCACTGCTTCTGTCCCTGTAGCTGTCAGCCTAGAGCTTCCACCAAATGAATACCACTGGTAGAGTGATGAAATGAGGGTTCAGCCAGTGAGTCCTGGAGCTGGGCATGATGGGAAAGTGGACCGTGGAGACCCATAGTGGGAAGAGCTTGGCTCTTCGTCACCGTTACTGCTGACTTCTGTTTGGGCAGCCATGCCAGAATGTGACAGCCTGGAGGGCTTAAACTACAGATAGCTCATTTCTGTTTATAGTGCCCTTGAGTTCATCCCATTACTGTGCAGTTTAGAAAGTGGGGTGGGGTGGGGGGAGGGGAAGGTCAAAATCACAGATGGCTTGGGGTTTGGCTTGTGACTAGCCCAGGGTACCAGAGTCCTAAATTTTAGGAATCTAAATCTCATTGTTCTCTGAGACCTAGGGATGGAAACCAATGGAAAGGCAGAGAGAGAAGAGCAGTCTTGGAATTTTCTAGAATCAGAGAATATCAGGGGCTGATTTCTGCTTCCTGCCAAGTCCTGGACAGAGGTAAGGTGCCTGGTCATGTGCTAGACTGTGAGCCAGGCTGTAAGGACAGAGTTGTGGGTGAAAAGACCCCATTTCTGGAGGTGAGAAAAGAGGCCTTGCACAGCACAGACCTCACTGCAGCTGGCACAGGGCTCTGCATTGGGAGGGCTGGAGGAGGTAACTCCTGAGAAGGAGTTTGGTGTCACTCCAGGGATTTTACCATCCTTCCCAGTCACCATCGCCATCTCTGTTGCTCTTTTTGTGATCAAGTGCTAGTCTATGAAGGTAGCTTTAGGCTGAGATTAATATATAAATCAGCAGATCACTAGGGCCAGGTGACCTGCAAGATAGGTGAGCCTGGCCTAATCAGCTGGAGGGAGGCCTTAACAGAAAGCACACTCCTTCTCCAAAAAAGGGTGGGCGTGGGATGCTGGGCCAGTGGGAGCTTGGCTGTGGAAGGTCTCCAGAGCACAGCTGCTGCTTAGCTCATCCTGGCCCCAGCCTCTGACCATGACCATGTCCACCTTGAAGAACTGGGACCAGCTGACCTCTTAACAGCATAAGCCAGTTCCTTTAAATCTCTTCCTCCCCCCGCCCCCACTCTTTTTCCTTTTTCTATATACACATACATATTGTGTATACTACTACAAGAAATTATTGGAAGATTGTCCAGAGAGGTAGATTCAACTGGGCATAGACTATATGGGACACACACACACACACACACACACACACACACACACACACACACACACACACACACACGGGGGGTGGGGCGGGTGGGGAGTGTTTTCTGTTTTTCTGTAAGGCTGTGATCATGTGGTCATGATCACTATTGCCATCATGATCACACCATCACCCCTATGGTCTTAGGGACTCGCTGAGCTCCTGGGGGCTTTCAGCACTGAGCAGTTTATTGCCAGCCTCTCCCAAGCACGTGTCCCCCATCTTAGAAGTTGAATTTGGTGCGTGTATGTGTGTGTGTGTGTGTGTGTGTGTGTGTGTGTGAGAGAGAGAGAGAGAGAGAGAGAGAGAGAGAGAGAGAGAGAGAGAGAGAGAGAGAGAGAGAGATGTACCTAGATCTCCTGTGATAAGTGGTGGCTTTTCAGGTTCACAGTCCAGCACAGTGGCCCTCCCTCCTTGGCATTGACTTCCAGCAGCTTTCCCTAGGAGACCTCAAAGGCTGACCCCAGATGTCTCCTCACAGTGTGGCTTGGGTTCTCATGCCAGCTCCATCTTCTGCATGGCAGAGCCCTGAAACAGCTCAGTTGCTGTGGGAATGCATGGAATGTCACTCATGATCTTACCTAAGCACTGTCATAGCTCCCCTCCCACCTCCCTTCACTCCCCTGAGGCCCTCAGGTTACCTTGAGGCACATACTTACCCTCTACCCAGGCCCTGGAGTCTCAGCGAGCAGCTTCAGAAATTCAGCTCCCCAGAACCCCTTGGGAGATGGATCAAGTCCCCCTTCTCCCCTCCCCCCGGCCCAGCAGTGGCAGCCAGCATGATATTTTCTCCTTCAGAGGTGACAGCCCATTAATGTGGGTCCTTGTTGGTGGCTATAAAGTTTTAAGTTCTGCATCTCATACTGGGTGGTTTCTAGTTACACCAGATAAAAATGGAGCAGGCTGTAAGAGATCAAGGGAAATCAATAAGTAATAAAAGTTGCTGTGTGGAAAATGCATCATCTCCGTGGCAGGAGGAGCAGGTGTCAGCCTTGGGAGAGCCCCAGCAGGTGGCTCAGCAGCTGGGGAGGGAAGGAAGGAGAGAGGGGAATTGTGGAGGTGGGAGTGTACCAGCCAGATGGCTCTGTGTCTCTCAGAGCTGATGGGATATTTCTTGGCACTGAGGTGAAGCAGCAGGGAGAGGAGGGCGGGTTATAGCCTGGAGATGGTTGGCTGTGGGTGAGGGAGTGGAGGTGGTAGTGGCACAGTGCAGATACTTGACCTGAGCCACTGAGCCAGTGGCATGAACATATGAGATGTCATGGCTACTGAGCATCCCCTTTAGTGTCCTAATAGGGCTGATCACGGAAGGACAGATCTAGACCAGGCAGGGCCACACCACTCACCCTCTGGGGAAGAGCTCAGCTTGTCTTCAGCTCCAACTGGTTCCCCCCACCCCCAACACCATTCCCCAAGTCCTCCACCTAGGATTTGAGGACTTGTTAAGGCGATGGAGGAGTGGCCACTCTGCAGAGTAACACTTACGGGGCCTGCATTAAACATGCCACTTTATAATTTCACTTAGACTCTCAGAACCCTATGAGCAGCGGGCTGTTATTGTGCACAGTATATGGATAGGGAAACTGAGTCAGAAAGAGGTTTAGTCACTTCTCCAAGGTCACACAGCGCTATACTCATAAACTACCCCCCACATCCTCTTCCCTATAGCTGTTAAAAAGACCTTGTGATAATCTCTCCCTCCCCTTGGTATCGTGAAGAGGAAACTGAGGCCCAAAGAGGGCAAATGACTTGTGTATTAGTGGCCAACCCAAGTCTCTTGATGTGTGCTTAGTGGATTTTTTAAATCTGTAGGTTGTTCCTGCCATTTTCTCCTCAGGCAATGGTGAGGAAGTGACCCAGAGGTCAGAGAAGGACAGATATGTGGGAGCCTAGGCAGCTCTGGGGGTACCAAGAAAGGGATAGCACTCATGGCAGCGAGCAAACTGCCCAGACCCTCACACTTCATCCTTCCACCCAGACTCAGAAATGTCTTTTTTGCAAATGAGAGCTGGTGTAGAGCGAGCAGGTTAGTGGTGACTACAGTGGGTGCTTTATTAATTAGGCTTCCTGAATACATTAAACCTGGACATTTAATTTAGATTTACAGGGATAATTTGGATTTATGGGGCTAGTTATCACACATTAAGAATGGAAATGCTTGTTGGTTTCATAGGCAACATTTACTGAAGCACATGAAAAAAACCGATAGAACATTTAATCACCCCGTTAGCTCAGAGCTGTGGGATTCTGGGTTGGGGCCCAAGCCCCACAGATGTGGGGTCTTCTGACCTCATAATCTTTTTTTTTTTTTTTTTTTTTTTTTGGTTTTTCGAGACAGGGTTTCTCTGTGTAGCCTTGGCCATCCTGGACTCACTTTGTAGACCAGGCTGGCCTCGAACTCACAGTGATCTGCCTGCCTCTGCCTCCCGAGTGCTGGGATTAAAGGCGTGCGCCACCACGCTGACCTCATAATCTTATCTTTCTCTTGGTAGTTGTTTCACAGATGCAGACACTCTGCCAAAGAGGAAGTCACACTAAGCAAAGCCAGCTGTCTCCCTGCACCCTGTGGTCTGGGCAGCCAGGCAGAGCCATGTGGGAGCTTCTGTGACAGGAGGTGGGTGGCAGTCTGTGGAGGAGGGGGACTTATGGCCTTAGGAGGTACCCTCTCCTCTGTGTTCTCTGTATCCCAGAACTCGGAACTGAGAGGCTGTGGTGGATTCTGAATGTCCCTGAAGGGCTCATATTTGGTGGCCTTCATCCCACGTCTGTCCCAGGAATGGCCATTCAGCTCCTGTCCACTATAAATATTGTGGCTGTGACTTCCAGGTCTGTTCCCCCCCATCATACAGTCTTCTCCCTTCGAGTTCTGCCCTCTCTGTCCGTCAAAAGCTACAGGGGACCTCTGGGCAGTTCACTGAGGCGAACCTTAAGGGAGTCACATAGCCCAGGGACATAAGAAGCAGGATCCCAGCAGAACACTGGACATGTCCAAAGGTGTTGGCAAATGCCAGAAGCTGGGGGAGGAGGGCTTAAGGGGCATCTGCTTGACACCACTTGATTTGAAAAAGGCCAACCCAGCCTCATGGTGGTAGGGATGAAGAGCCTCAAGCTGCTCCCATCCCCACAGGCAGTCAATACTCCTGTAAGTCTAACCCCATAAGTCTCTGATTGTGCCCAAGAACACTAATCATGGTGGCAGAGGGTAGCAACTCCTAGAGTCCAGAGAGGAAGGCACTTTGCAGAGCCTTGGGTGGCCACTGGACCCGAGCAGCTGGCAGGTCTATGTGTCAAAGAGGTGACAGCAGTCAGAACAGCTCCCACCCTGTGCCCTCATATGGTACAAAAGTGTCCTGGCTTGGCAGGTGAGATAATTCAGAGGCCCCTATTATTCTGTTCTGGAATTCCTGGGGATTCATTTCAGGATGGCCTTGCTCCTCTCCAGCACTACCCACACCTCCCAAACAAATGCTCACACTAAGACTTTCCCTTAAGTTTTGATCCTTGGGGAGACTCCACTCCCACCCTGCCCCAGATTTCCAGTTCTATTCCCTCCTATCTACACTGTTGGGCAGTTCCTGGATTCTTCACCTCTGGCCAGCTGTCTGCACCAGATTTTGGCCATCAGAGGATAGCCCTTCCTCATAGTCTGTCTGTCTCTTTCTTCTTCTTCTTCTTCTTCTTCTTCTTCTTCTTCTTCTTCTTCTTCTTCTTCTTCTTCTTCTTCTTCTTCTTCTTTGTCTTCCTCTTCTTCTCCTCCTCCTCCTCTTCCTCCTTCTTTTTCTTCCTTCCTTCCTTTTTTTTTGTTTGTGTATGTTTATGGTTCAGCAATATTCCTGAGGAGGGCCAGGGAGGCTGCAGAAGTCTTCTTGAATGGTTCCAGGCATCAGGAAGGACCAACTCTGCAGTAAGACTTATCTTTGTCTCTCACCCACTTGGTCCCAGGGTGCTTCCAAATAGCTACTAGTGTGAACACAGTGAATAGCCACAGTGAAGGGGTTGAGACTCTGCTGTGCGGGGTGCCTGGATACACAACTTTTTTGTACCTTAAAGGTCTGCTGGCTCTCACTCAACCTCAGTCTGGTGTCACATGCTTGACTTTGTGATGCAGTGGGTCAGAATGCACCAGGTTCACCACAAGCAGGCACTGTCTGGGTGGGGGACGGGTCACTTGGTGCCTCGTGGGGAACAGTTGTCTTTAGCAGTATGCAAAGGTTTACTCCATTATCCTGTGGTCTTCGTGCTGGGAATTGCTCGCAGGTTCCATAGCAACACTATCTGTCTCCGACAGTTGATGCTTTATGAGGGACTCTAGTGGCAGCTTAGACTTCCTGTGGGGCTAGACTTTCCTGTCCAAAATAAGCAGCTTTACAGATGGGCCAGCCAGACTAGGGTGGGGATGGGATGGGGGAAATGGGGCGTCTAAAATCTAGAGGAGCCCACTGAGTGATGTGTCTCTTAAAGGAAGCCGGGCAAGCTGCCTGTTGGTTTCTGAAATATACTTTGAAAACTGGATTCTGGAAGCTTCCTGTTGGGGCCAGCAGAACACTTGATGGGGTCTCTCAACCATTTGTCGATGTATATTTCTGAAAGTGGCCCAGGGCTGCCTCTTTCTCTAAGCAGGTCCAGTATGCGTGATGTCATCATCCTGGTGACTCAGCATGCTTTCCTTGTAATGCTAACTCAGTTCCCTTCAGTCTAGATTATGTCCCAGGGGGAGCATTGACACAGTGCTGAGGTAAGGCCGGGCAGCCTGCTGTTCCCGCTTTCAGGAAAAGCCAGCTCCTACTGGGCCTTACCAGAACCACAGTTGTCTGCAGTTCCTGGGAGCTTAATGGGTTTCTCCTTGGGGAGATTCACAGATGGAGCAGCAGGTGCCTTGGGAACCAGTGGGAGCAGAGTTGTTGTAACTCGCTCACTCTCTCTGGCACCTCGCTCTACACAAGACAGGCAGGCAGGTGAGATGGGAGCAGAAAGAAATGAGGACAGACATCACAAAAGGATACCAAGGAGGGAAGGGCCCTTTCCCCAGTGGAGGTGGAAGTAAAAAGAGGATCCCACTGCCCCCCACCCCTGACCCAGTTTTTCAGCCCATTGTATCACCACCCCCCAAAGAGGTTTGTCTAGCTTTTGAGCAGCAGGTCACTAAAATTTATTTATTTAAAAAATTTTAAAATATTTTATTAATTTATTCATATTACATCTAAATTGTTATCCCATCCCTTGTATCCTCCCATTCCTCCTTCTCTCCCGCTTTCCCCCTACTCCCCTCCCCTATGTCTGTGACTGAGGGGGACCTCCTCCCCCTGTATATGCTCATAGGGTATCAAGTCTCTTCTTGGTGGTCTGCTATCTTTCCTTTGAGTGCCACCAGGCCTCCCCATCCAGGGGACGTGCTCAAATTATGGCACCAGCCAAGGACAATACATGCAGTAAACTTCGAACCCCTACCCAGATATAGCCAATGGACAGGACATTCTCCACAGTTGAGTGGAGAGTGGAGACTGACTTTCACATGAACTCTGGTGCCCCATATTTGACCAGGACACTAAAATTTAAAGTGGCTTGCTGCCAGTCCTCCTTCCCTCCTCAGGCAGTAAGTCTCTTCCTGGCTTGGGGCTGTGGAATCAAAATGGCCGCAGCTCCTGGTAGTACTTCAGCGGGAGCTGTCCATGGTGACTATTCCTGCCTCAGCCGACTCTCTCCTACCCTGTCCATAGGAGCTGTCCATAGTGACCATTACGGCTTCCGCCTACTGCTCTATGAGAACCGGTCACCTTTCCTGCCTCAGAGAGCCTGTTGCCGCTACCATGGGAGCTGTCCATGGTGACGACAACCTTTCCTGCTTCAGCCTACTGCCTTCACAGTGGACTCTTTGTACATTTTGGACACACTGTAAACTTTATTATTCTTCAAGGCAGAAAAGTGGCCAGACCTGGGCCTGAGAAAGCCTAGCAGCCCAGCCCTCTGCAACCCCCACCCCTAGACCTCTGTAACTGCCATTTCCAACCCCTCAGTAGGACTCATCCTAGATTATGCTAAATTGGGATGAAAAATCTGGACAAAAGACCACTAATCCCTGAGCTTCCCGCAGCTCAGGCTTGAAATTCCACCAATCCACACTCTGGAAATCCCTGCCCCAGAAAGCCCTGCCCCCTAAGGAACCCTATATAAAGACTGTCTCCTCCCAGGAGCAGAGGATTCATCCCCCCTCTCCTGGATTCATCCCTCCAATAAATCTCTTTTAAGAGATTTGCTGTCTGCTATGACTCTCCTGTTGAAAGAAGAGGAAGAAGAGGAAGAAGAAGAAGAAGAAGAAGAAGAAGAAGAAGAAGAAATGAAGAAAGAGTGGAGCTCAGGCTCTAAGGCTGCTCAGCTCCTCAGGGCTTAGGGGCAACCTTACCCTGGGAGCTGCATCATCTCTGCTGAAGAGGCATCTTCCCAGAGCTCCTATGCCTTAGGATACCCTTGGGACACTGCCCCACTTCCTAGCCCTTGGAGTTGTGATCACCCTTCCACCTGCGTACCAGAAGGCAGGCCAGACCACACACCACCCACACCACACCCAACACCCTGTCTCAAAGAAATAAGGGGGAAAGTCATACAGAAGAACAGCTGGCATCCTCTTCTGGCCTCTGCTCATGGGCTCATGCACACATGCACACATGCATGCAGGCAGGGAACATGACAGGAATTGTTCCCTGAAGACTCATGTGTTAAAGGTGTAGGTGAGAGTTGATGGGTTTGGGGAGGTGACTGAATCATGAGGGCTCTCACTATATCAATGGGTTTATCCACAAATGCAGTCAAAGCTGGATGGTCTGTTAGGAGAGAGGGCCTGGTTGGAAGAAGTAGGCCATTGAGCCATGAGTTAGGAGGATATGTCTCATTCCTGGACCCTTCCCGCTTTTCTCTCTGCTTCCTGGTCTCCTTTAAGTGAACAGCTCTGCCCCCACCCTCCACCACCATGTACCTGCCCCCACCCTCCATCACCATGTGCCTGCCCCCATCCTCCATCACCATGTGCCTGCTCCCACCCTCCATCACCATGTCCCTGCCCCCACCCTCCATCACCATGTCCCTGCCTCCACCCTCCATCACCATGTCTCTGCCCCCACCCTCCACCACCATGTCTTTGCCCTGTACCAGCCCACAGCCCCTAACTGTGGGTGGAAAGCTCTAATGGCCCTGGTTAGTTGGTGGTTTGGGTTACCACTGACACACTCTTCCTGAGGTTCCATTCCAGGCTGCATCAGGAGGAAGTGCAGTGACCTAGGTGCACATTGTGGGTCTCAGGGTTTAGTTCCACAACAGTGAGGTCTTTGGTTGGCTGTTCAGAATCTCACACCTGGAGTTTTGTCTCCTGTGATGGAGTTCATCTTAATGCCAGGATAGCAGACCACCCAGGAAAGCAGGCTGTGGAGTGAAGATCACTGACTCTGGTCATGGGTGGGCTGAGAGACAGAAAGGGAAAGGACAGGCAAGCGGTGATTGGGCTGAGGGGACCAAGGGCGAAATAGTTGCCTGATGTCACTAAGAAAGAGACAGGACCACTGTGACTGCTGCTGAAGTGGCTGCCATCCAGCTGCTACTAGAGTCACAGGTCACAGCAAAGGGAAAGAAGACTGTTGTCCCCTCTACCTCAGAGTGCTTGCTCTCTGCCAGCTCCTCCGGACACCTGAAGCTAAGGGAGCCTGTGGTCAAGGGAAACCTGATTAACATCTGCAGGCCCCCATTATCCCCAAGAGACACTGGGCAAATAGCCAGCCCAGTGGGTCAGGACTTGACTTTTGTGTGAGATGTGTCTGTTCAGTCCTTGTGTTTGTGTGACATAGAGAGAGGCTGTATTCATGGATGCAATGGTGCCATCCTTGACCAGGGATTAGAGACTGCAAAGCCAAAATAGAGCAGGTCCATCCTCATGATGATCCTTTCTCTTTAACTTGTGTTCTGACCTTGAACAAAGGCCTTGGTCTCTTAGGCTTTAGTCTTCTCATCTGTGAAATGCAGGGGTCTGGGCTGAGTTAGCAGTGTTGGGCATAGGTAGATCAGAGGCAGAAGCAGGGCTCTGGGGCTCTGGATGTGCCTAAGCTGCACTGGCACATCATTGGAGAACCTGCTCAAATGTCAAACCACCCACCCCTCAGCCCCTTAATCAGTTCTGTATATCCAGGCTAATGTCGCCCCTGGCAACGCTGATCTGGTCTCTGTTCCCTTTGATAGGCTCACTCTGCACACTGCTCACTGGACAAGAAATTGCCATGGGCAGCGTGCTCTGTGTCCTCTAGTCTGGGCGAAAATAGGCCCCTCAAATTATAGCCATTGTGAAGATTGGATTTGTAAGCTCTGCAGTCTTGCTAGGCCTGAGTGCTGGGGCCCTGAGGATTGCTCTGTTTGAGTGGAATTATGAGTTACAAAGTGTTGGAATTCAGGCTCACGTGTGGATGTTGAGGGGCCTGGAAGAAGTGGGGGAGGGGAATGCGGGGGTGCAGGGGAGGGTGCCATGCATCCTAGGAAGCCAGCTGGATCTGAGTGGTTTGTTGGGCAGGACTTCTGATTTTTCATTCTGTCACGTTCAGCCATGTTGGTTACTCAGGCTTTCTCTAAGATGGTTCTCTGCTTTGTAAAGTATTAATTATATGGTCGGTGACCAACCGTGCTGTTTCCATCCTTGCCCCTCCTCCTTCAGGAAATGGAGGCCCCTGACTCCCCAGCCTGTGGGTGCAGACACTGTTTTTTCTCTTCTTTTCCTTTTTTTTTTCTTTTGGAGAGACAGTCTCATACAGCCAGAACTGAGAAGATGGCCCTGAATTTCTGATCCTCCTGCCTCCACTTCTGTGGTGCTAAGATTACAGGCATGTGCCACCATAAACAGTTTATCTACTCTAGGGACTGACCCCAGGCCTTCACACACACAAGGCAAGCACTCAGACAGCTGTATCTCCTGCCCCAGATACTGTTTCTAACCACAGACCCCATAGCCTGCACCCCCCTCTAAAGACAGTTAAATACTAAAAATGGGAGAGGAGGCTGCAGAGATGGCTCAGAAAGTAAGGACACTTTCTGTGTAAACACTGAGACCTGAGTTCAAATCCACAGAACCCAAGTGAAAAGCCAGGGCGTGGTTGCGTATGCCTATAACTGCATTCAGGAAGATGGTTGGGGTGTGTTAACCATCAGCCTGGCTCTCGGCTCAGTGAGCGATTGTTCCAAGAGAGTAAAGCAGAGAGCTATAGAGTGGGACACTTGATGTACTCCTCGGGCTGCTGTGCATATGCATGGGGACGTGCATACCTGCACACACAGGTGAGTATATCACAAACACATATACCACTACAAACATATATGTACACACATGCACACACTCTCCAAAAGATATTTAAAGGCCAAGACAGATCTATCATAGCATTAGACATTGGAAAATGGAGAGGGACAGAAAAGACAAATGGAGGACATTGGGAGATGAGATGAATAATAACAAAATATTAAAATAGTAAAAAAATCAGAGGAAGGAAGGGAGGGAGAGAGAGAGAGAGAGACAGACAGACAGACAGACAGACAGACAGACACAGAGACACAGACACAGAGAGACAGAGAGACAGAGAGACAGAGACAGAGACAGAGACAGAGACTTATCCCAGGAATGTGCCTGTACCCAAAACTGGCTGATTGCCAATCTAAATCATGCTGGGGCTTTGGAGAGAGTCTTTTTTGCCTGAGTTGCTGGTGGGACGAAGGCAGCCTAGAGATGATGTTGTCTTTAGTGATTCTCTTCTTTGCCTTCCCCGTGAGCAATACAAGGGGAGAAAGACACCTCCCTTATGGAGGAAAGCAAGGCACTGCCATGCCAGTCCTGGTTTAAGCAGTGCAGGGCAGCTCCTGATGGCCAGCAGCGCAGCGGTGTCTCCAGTGACAGGCAACGCAGTTCCTCCCCCCTTGCTTACCCCTTTCTAAAGAGGTGGACCGGGGTGCAGCATCTTTAGGTAAAGAATGGCAGCTGCAGTTCTGTTCCCATTGCTCCCAGCACAGGGCCATCTCTGTCTCCTGTGGCTTATCCTAGAGTCTGTTTCTCTGGACTCTGTAAAATCCTCAGCAGGGGGATGCTTTTGCTGGGGGCACCAGTGGGTATGGATAAGACCCTATGTGCCCGGGGCAACCCTGGGGGACCAGCTCTCTATGCACCTTTGGCTTCTGTTGTTCTTGGGCCATACAGTCATTTCATTCCAGTTCACCTGTACCCACCACCTGTCTCACTGGGTTAATGCAAGCACGCTCACTTTGGACCATGGTTGCAGGAGCACTTTGAGTCCTCCCAGGATGGATAGAGGTGCCCACAGACTGACTCACAGAGAAGAGCAGGGACAAAATAGGGGTGGCCTGTGCATATGCACTGAGTGACGTTCCCAGGCAGAGGCTGCAGGACCTGTATCCTGCTGGCAGAGGGTCAGGCAAATGGTGAGGAGGACCCGAGGACAGGCACCCAGTCTGTGCAGGGGACCAATCATGTGTACCTAATGTGGGGGCTATTTACTAGGGCAGGAGGTTTCCTGTCTGTGTCTGCCCAGAGTTTTAGTGCAGAGTATAGACACTACTTCACCCACAGGGTGATATCGTCATTGGAATTGGATGCTGAAGGTAGAAACACCGGTAGATCATTCTGGGGGGAAAACTGTAAATGGAGAACTGTGGACAAATAGCTGCCTGACTCTTACAGAATCAGAGAGGGGTCCTAGGGGATGGACGTTAACTACAGGAGCACCCTGGTGTGGTGTATAGGGGTGGTAGTATTTAAAATGAAGAGAGGCCCAGACTCCATCCAGCCTCGCTTGCAGCCCAGTCTCTGACTCTCCTCAGAGTCAGCCAGTGCTAAGGAAGGTGCCTGCTGAACCTCCTGGTTTTAGAGACGTCATATCCAGAACAAGTGTTGGAGAGTGGGGGGTTTTGCAAGTGTGTGGGTCAAACTCAGGCTGTACCCAGGCTTGCTCAGAGACGCATCTCTGCAGGGGACAGTGGTCACTGCACAGACATGTAGCTAGTTACAGTGCTGAGGAGAGACCGACTGCCAGACTTGAAATGGAACATTTCTATCCCACAGCCGTGTCTCCAGCCAAGGGTCAGGGAACATAGGAGGAGGCAGGAAGGCTAGAGTTGCTGGAGAGTGGGCGGATCTGTGAAAATGCTGTCTTCTGCATGTGCCTTGGCTACCACACCCATGATCCCACAGTAGCTGTGGTTACAGTCAAGGCAGCCAGAGTTCCCACATAAATGCAGTCGTGATGCCCAGGCCCCACCGCTTACCGAGAGAGATAGGAAGATGAAGTTAGGAGGCATGGTGTTAGAGGGAATATGGGGTAGTTGGTAGATGTGGGCATATATGATTACAATAAATTGTACACATGCAAGAATTTCTTAAAGAATAAAAACAATCTTGAACCAGAAAACCGAGTAAGGAAAAAAAAGTGTTCAGAGCCCTCCCGAGTCTCAGAGGGACAGCCATCCATCCTTGTCCGCCTAAGCTAGCTGCCCTGTTGGCTGTGTTCTCTTGTCAGGGTGTTTCTGTTGCCTGCTCTGTACTTAGGATTATCTGATAATTTCTCATTAAACATTTTGCGTACCTGTTGCGCTAGTTCCTGTGGTGGCTGCGGTAGTTTTCTATCCTCACCCCGGAGCCTCCACTTTCTGTCCCCACAGACTTTTTCCATTGTCCCCTCCAGTTCTCCCCCCACTCTCTACCCTGTGCTGGCCACTCTTTGAAGCACTCCTCACTCTGACTCTGCTGTGTGATTCTGTAACGATGAAAGGCGTGGAGCCCCCATCGCTACACACTGTCCGTCCACGTGCGGCTTCCCGTCTGAGAAACATCCCTTAAGGTCCTTTGCCATCTTAGCATGGCTTATTTGTCTTTCAGCCAGCTGCATGTCTGAGCCTTCTTTCTGTTAGGATATAAGCTCCCTTTCCTGGGCAGATCTGTGCATTGCTCCCCGCTCCTGTGGACCACGCGCTGTTGACTCTCACAGGGCAGTATCTTTTGGAGCACGTGGGTTTTTAATTTTCGTGAAGTCCAATTAGAGGTGCGATTGTTTTCCTAATTTCATTTCCGATGTTCATTAGTAGAGTTCGGGAATCCACTTAATTTTTGTTATTGATCCCGTTAGCCCACAGCTTGCAGTCTTTTATTAGACCTCATCAAGTTTCTTGAATTCCTTAGTGTTTTCTGTCTAAACAGCCCTGCCATCTACAAACATACATTTGTTTTTTTTTTTTTTCCTTTCCTGTCTAGATGTCTTCCACCTCTTTTATCTTTTTCTTTGCTGCCTCCCCTCCCCCAGTCCCTGCAGTGCTGAGGGAGGAATCCAAGGCTGTGCATGTGGCATGCAAACATGGCTCCCCTGAGCTGCATGCCTACCCTTGACCATATTTTTTGGACTATAGGATGCACCCAACCATAAGACACACCTAGTTTTTAGAGCAGTAAAACAACAACAACAAAAAAAACAGCAATCAGACCATAAGGCGCACCCTAATCCCCCCACCACTTTTAGGGGGAAAAGTGGGTCTTATGGCCCCAAAAATACGGTATTTCCTTTTCTTGACTCATAGTCCTGCATAGTCCTCATAGAAGCAGCTAGAACAGGCAAGGTCTAGTCTTGTTCTAAGCATCCAGACTTCATGATCACATGTGTTATTAGCTGCAAAGTTTTCATAGACGACTTTCATGGGAAGAGAATATTACTTTCCGTGTCTCGTCTATAAATTCCTTTCTTTTCCCTCCCTCCCTCCCTCCCTCCCTCCCTCCCTTCCCCTCTCCCTCCGTCTCCATCTTTTAAAGGATGTTAATTTTGTCACATGCTATTTGTGCCTCTATAAACACGATCATGTGAATTTAAACCCTTATTCTGTCAGTCTGGAATGCAGCACTGTTTGGTCTCTGTACAGAAAAAGTCAAACTTGCACCCCCCCCCCGGGGGCTCAGTCCCTTTCTCCATCATGGGTCTTCCTACATTCCCTTCACTGACATTTTATTGTGGCATCTCCTTCTGCACCACAGAGAATTATCTGATAGTTTTCCTTAGCTGAGGACAACTTTGTCCAGTTTCACAATCAGGATGCTCCTGATCTCAGAACGAACCAGACAATGCTCTCTCCCACCTCTTCCTATTTCATTCGTTCAATTGTCTTGCTTGAGTAGATGCTTCCTGGCTGTGACTGGTTAATTGTTGGTTGTAAGATTGACAAGACCTAGAACTGCCTCGGAGGCTTCTGGGGGCTTGCCTGTGAAGAGTTTCTAGGCTGGATTGATTGAGGTGGGAAGGCCCAACCTCACTGCAAGGGGGACCAGTCCACAGGCTGAGGTCTCAGACTGAAGGAGAGTAGGTAATGAGCATCGGCGTTCAGCTCTCTGCTTCTCGACTCCATGTGGATGTGATGTAGCCACGACTTCCCACCATGGCAGACTGTGCCCTCTAATTATCAGCAAAATGAAGCCTTCCTTCTTTAAGTTGCCTTTTTCCCCCAGGTACCAGCAGCACCCCCCAACCCCCATGAGATATTAGAAAAATAACCAAGATAGTGGCTTATGCCACTGGGACTTGGTGTCCTCGCCTCTCTCTCTGCAAAGTGAGTCCCTCCCTTGTGATTCTTAGGCCACTTTGGGGAGCACCTTCATTCCTGTGGCCCTTTGTGAGGTCTTGTGATCAGGCTGCACCTCATCACGCAGCTTGCCGATTCCCGGAAGATTTGGCTCTGGACAAGTCTTAATTAATATCTTTGTTCCTGGACTCTAGGAACTGCCTGGCTCAGACTAAGAACTCAATAAATATTTGTCGAATTAATGAAAGTGTCCGTGGAAGACAAGACTTCTGCGGCACTGTTTGTTCTGCAACAAAAGACAAAGCCAACAGCCACAGAAACGAAACTCCAGTGCTGACATTTCAAGTTCCAACAAGCTGAGGACAAATGCTTATGACCCCTGTGCTGTTTAGCATATGGGGATGAAAATGGCTGTCTTGGCAGGTGAGACTCTCCTGAGGTAGGAGAATAGATGGTTTCTAGAGGCGTTCTTGTAGTCACTGTTCTACTGCTGTGAAAAGACACCAAAGCAAAGCAACACTTACAAAAGGAAGCATTTAACTGGGAGCTTGCTTACAATTTCAGAGGGTTATTCTGTTATTAAGGTGAAAAGCAGAGAACTGGAGCAATAGCTGAGAGCAGGCACCAGGCGAGAGAGAGAGAGAGAGAGAGAGAGAGAGAGAGAGAGAGAGAGAGAGAGAGAGAGAGAGAGAGAGAGAGAGAGAGAGAAAGAGAGAGAGAGAGAGAGAGAGAGAATTGGCCAGGCATGGGCTTTTAAAACTTCTAAGCCCATCCTCAGTGACACACTTCCTCCAACAAGGCCACACCTACCAATCCTTCCCAAACAGTCCACCAACTGGGGACTAAACTAGCAAATATGTGAGCCTATGGGGTCATTCTCACTGAAACCACCGTAGGCATCAAGATTACTATATGAATTAGGATCTGGATCTCCAACCTTTGTTTCCATGGCAAAGGATACTTGGAAACTCCCCAAACCATAGGCACCATGCTATAAGAAAGCACACATGAAAAAAAAAAATCTGCAAGGTTGAGGAGCTAGCTCAGCTGGCAAGGTGGCATGAAGAATTGAATTCCTATTCTTAACCCCCACCTGAGAGCTGGGTGGGGGCAGTGGTCCATGTCTGTAATCCCAGTGCTGGGATGGAGTGGGAAGGTAGACAGGTGGATCTTGAGGGTCTGTGAGCCAGCCAGTCAAAACGGCAAACTCTAGGTTCAGAAAGAAACCCAGTGTCAAACAGTAAGACAGACCGCAGCGATAGAGGAAGACACTTCATAGTTGCCTCTGGCCTCTATACATGTAAGCATGAGCGAGTGCGCCCTCATTCACACATGTAAACAAATCTCCAAAGGTTGGCGAAGGGATGGGACTGTGTAAATGATGAGACTCTTATGGTCCAGAGCCTTTGAGCTTTATACCTTTCCCACATCTCTGGTCTACTTCCATTCTTGAAGGAATGCTGTTCTGTGCCTTAGTAGTGTTTCTGCCACTATCCACAAGCCTCTCAGAGGTCCGATTATTCATTTTGGGGGCACTACAACTTGGAAATCTTAGCAGGTGCATTTGAGACTCTGACTCACACCTACAGAATTCCACTCGCAATTTTCCATGGGGAAAAACTAAGTGTGTGGTCTCCTGACCAACAGCATTACTGCGTCGTAGAACCCAGTGTGTCTCTTCTTTGAGTTTCCGCTGAGCAGAAACTTTCCCAGAACAGTTTAATCTCCCTGTGCTGGCTCCAGGTGACAGTAGCAGCCTCTTGTGATCTCACGGAGAGACTCTGGCTACCTTCCCTCCGTCACTCCAGATGCTGCAACATCCAAGACCCACCTGAAAGCCCAGCTTTGCTAGCGTTCCCAAGGCACTTGAAGCCTTCTTATGCAACTCAGACATTTCAAATAAATTTGGGTGGCCTGGCTGCTTCCTCCCCCTGACCAGGGTGCAATCCTGAATCCTTATACCTTCCCTGATGCTCTGATTGGGTGCCCCTCTGTTACTAAGGCAACTGAACTTCCCTTTTTTATGGGTTCTTAGTCTTGTTAATAAAAGAATTGAAAAAGGGACCGGGAAGGAAGCTTGAGGACAATTTTATTATAAATTGAGAGAGAGAGAAAAAAAAAAAAAAAAAAACCAACAACAACAAGGCAGGATAGCTGTGTTTGGCTGCTATCCAGAGACACTGGATAATAAGAAGAAAGGAAACCATGCCATTTGCAAGAAAGCCACATGGTGGAAATGGGTAGGGAAAGAGAGGGTTGGTTTCAGAGAGAGAACCCAGAGCATCACGGGAAACACACCCAGGCATTGACCAGTGTTTAAAAGAGAAAGAGATAAAAAGAAGATAAATTAAAAGTCACACTTTTCAGCCGGGGGTGGTGGCACACGCCTTTAATCCCAGCACTCGGGAGGCATAGGCAGGCGGATCACTGTGAGTTCGAGGCCAGCCTGGTCTACAAAGTGAGTCCAGGATGGCCAAGGCTACACAGAGAAACCCTGTCTCAAAAAAAAAAAACAAAAAAACAAAAAAACAAAAACAAAAACAAAAACAAAAACCAAAAAAGTCACACTTTTCTAAAGTCAGAAAAATGGGGAGGCTTATCAGAGCTCCACGGAAGTTGGCTCTTGAACAACTTCAGCAAGGGAGGACTTCTGGGAAAGACAAGTGCATCATCTCATCGAGGGGACAATTATCCCTCCCCTCTCCTTAGCATGTCTCCAGGTGACGCAGGCTTCCTGGTGGAAGTGGAGGTACAGAAGTATATCCTAACCAGGTGACTGCCAGGCCCAGTTAGATTAACTCTTAAGGAAGGAGACAGAAATATATTATGTTCTCTCTCTTTTTTTTAAAGTCTCAAGTTTTACTTATTTTTATTTTTGTGTATGTTTTTGCCTGTTCGTCTGTGGGTACACCACGAGCAATCACTGCCTTGGAGGTCAGAAAAGGGCACGGGATGCCTTGGAGCTGTAGTTAGAGGCCGTTGTGGGCCATCAACATGGGTCCTGGAAACTGAACCTGGGCCCTCTGCAAGTGCTCTTAACCTCAGGGCGATCTCTCTAGCCTCGAGTATGTAATGGTTTAATCTTGGGAGCAGATCAGAGTGCCATGTCTTCACTTGGAGTCAGGGGTAGATTCCATTATGGATGGGAGTCCCTAAGGTTACTAATGCCTGTTGAATCACTGAACACCTTCCGCCCTAGATCCACACACTGACTGGCCTGGTTGTCTTCAGCTCCTCCTGTCCACTGTGCTCCCAACAGTCATGCAGAGGCAGGGACATGGGCAGGCACACACCAGGCTTTCAAGCCTTGCAGTGGCACGTGTGTGGTGGTACTTGGCTCATGTTCTCATTTGCACAGCCGGCAGAGGAGGCTCGGCAAGGGTTACCGGTACAAAATTCCAGAATTCTCACTATGGAAGGAGAGATGGGGCAGGCTCACGGGAAGCTGGGAAGGGGCTGTGGCGCATGTTCAGGTTCAAGTTTTCCTTTGGGTGGGATGAGATGTGCAGAGGGCTGGTGGCTTTTTGAATGTGTCAGGATTCTAGTGAAGACTCGTTAGGCTTTGAGGGACCTGGAGCAAGGGTGGGACCCAGAGTCAGCTGACAGCTGTTGGGAGTCTGAACCTGGCTGCTTCTGGCTGTGAGTCCAGACTCCATTTCCTCTGGGTTTGGGGGTGTTTAGTTCTACAGACCACCTCCTGGGATTCAGCCCCTACTTCTGAGAGCCCCCGGTGGCCATGTCCGCAGGCCCTCACCAGCCACCTGCTGACTCCCTAGACCTCTCTGTCCAGTCTGCCCTCTTTTCTAGGACACAGGACACAGGACACAGGACACAGGGACCTGTTTCTTTCTTCACATTCAGCCTTCTGAAACCTCATACTTGCACCATGGCTAAATCTGCTTCTAGCCTCTGTCTCAGAGTCAGCCCCAGCTGTATGGGATGGGCTGTCCCCCAAGTCAGGGACCTGGTTTGAATGCTGAGCCTGCTATGTATGGCCAGTAAATGCCTGAACCTCCTTGGGAGACATCTCCTTGTGAGATGAAGAAAACAATATCCCTGTGAGAGAGCTGAGGGTCCAAGCTGAGAGAGAGGGGGGAGGGAGGGAGAGTGTGTGTGTGTGTGTGTGAGAAAGAGAGAGAGAGAGAGAGAGAGAGAGAAGATAAAAGGAGAGAGAGAGGAGAGAGAGAGAGAGAGAGAGGAGAAGAGGGAGAGAAGAGAGAGAGAGAGAGAGAGAGAGAGAGAGGAAGAGAGAGAGAGAGAGAGAGAGAGAGAGAGAGAGAGCCATAACTTCCAGCAGTTTGTACTGGCTTCCTAGTGAGGGGGCAAGAGACTGCAAGGGCATCTGTCTGATTTCCTTGGGTCAGCCTCGGACTTACACCAGGAACACCCTTATGTGGCTGGTTACCCTTCTTTTTAAGAAGTGGTGGTCTTGTTTTGTTTTTGTTTTTGGTAATCTTATTTGTGTATGTGTGTGTGTGTGTGTGTGTGTGTGTGTGTCTTCCTGCTGTGGATTCTGAGAATCAAATTCAGGTAGCCAGGCTTTTACAAGCCATTTTGTCTACTGAGCTATCTCAATCTGGTCACCCTTTTAAAGTTGGACTCAAGAAAACTCAGAGTTAGGGAGAAGCTCACAGAGAAGCAACCTTCCTGTTTAGGGATCAAGTGGACATCTGCCCGAATACTTTACTAGACAAAGTGAGTGAGGCACCTTCCGCTTCCCACAGCACCCAAGCCTGAAACATCCCAGGAACGACTCTGTCCCCTCACAGACAGATCCACTCCTCACTTCAGAGAAGTCAGCTAAGCCTTATTCACCCCTCGGTTTACGCCTGCATACTCGGCAAATCTCACGTTGCACATGAATGCATTTTAAGAGCCTGATCTTCTCTGGAGTATATGACTTGTTTCCAGATTCATCTCTCTTAACAGACCTGCCACCAGAATGAACAAAAGATGCTCTCTCTTAAAAGGAAGGACAAAGGAAAAAGGCTGTCGGCTAGGAGAGAGGAGCTGGGCTCTCAATGCCACGAGCCTCAAAGCTAGTGTCTCATTTTGGCAAATGGCTCTCCACTTTTCTGTTCCTAAAGGCAGGGGAAGGTGCCTCGTGGAATCCCAGTGTCTGCCATGCGAAAGAAAATGGCTTTTGCGGCAGAGTCACAAGATAAGTGGGCAATCACGGATGTGGAATATCTATTTCCACAGACAGAACTTCATAAAGCTGAGGGCAAGGAGCAGGGCAGGTGACTTTGGGGATCTGCATGGAGAACGCTGGAGGAGCACCCAAAGGAAATGACACGGAAGCATCAGTAGCAACTTCCCCTGTTGGTTCTGGACACCCATCTGAAAGACCCCTCGGATGTCACCCCTGCCTGGGGTGGAGGTCATCCTCCGTGTGTGTAGGTCCTGCGTGGGAACTGGACAAGGAAGTTCTTGGTGAGGCTCCGTTCTGCAGACTAGGGAACTAAGGCTTAACTAAAGGGAGGGACTTGCTCAGGTCACACTGGTAAAGGCCAGACCTCTGACTGCTGAGGTGTCCTGGCTTAGGATGACTGAGGAAAAAAGCCCCAGATTGGTCGTATTCTGTATTTCTGGTTCTTTGGCACCCCTGCTGCAGTCCTGAGGGGTGTCCTTCTTATCCAACCCTAGGATTCTGAGAATGAGGAAATTGGCCAGGCGAGACTCTCCTGTGCAGGGTAGGTTCAATCTCACCTGCTCACTCAACGATGGAAGAAAAGTCCGTGGGGGGGGGGGGGGGGGGGGTGTGTGTGGCACCACTAGCTCCTCCCTCTTTTGGCCCCGCCCAGCCCTAGGGCACTGTTCATCACACTGCCTAGAACTCTTCACTGCTTCCCAGCTGCCTGTTGAGCTGGCCCATACCACCTCTGTGAGGTGTCTTTGCCCGGCCAGAGATGGAGTCCCTACCACTGTGCTGATGGAGAAGGGGCTGATGCATTTGGTCCTGCCATGGAAGAGAGAGAAAGGCATGAGGAGAATTCCTGTGCAGGAGGCAGAGGCTCCAGCGGTCCATGAACTGGACCTGGGCTGTGGCGTTCAGAGTGTTGCCCTGGAGAGGGACAGGGTGGGAGACAGAACTGCCTGGCACTTAACCAGCTTAGCTCCCAGCTGGCTGTGTGAATTTGAACAGAACTTCTCTAACCCTGCTGTCCTATTGTGAGGTTTCGAGGCTGGGCTATTTCCTGGAGCCCTTGTGGCCCCAATTCTCTTTGAGTCCCTCACCTTTGACTAGGTGTTCAATTTCATTTTCACAGTCCAGGATGATCAGGGCCCAGGCAATCAGGGGCTCCTGAGAGCTTGAGAAAGAGAGGCCTGAAGCCCAGGTTTCTTCCAAAGATACAAGCCCAGCTCCCACCCCAACAGGAGGCACCCCACTCCCCATTCATAGCCTGTTCTAAGTCTCTTCTGTAAGGCTTTGGAGCCTTTGAGCCTGTAGTCTATTCTCCAGGTCTGTGCACTGATTAACCTTGGACCTGAATCTCACCTGGCTGACCCAGCTACAGTGGCTCCCTGCCACAGACCCTGACTCAGTCCAGCCCTCTCCACTCTGTCCCATACCCAGACTTCAGCACCAGCTCTCTGTCCAGCTTCTAGAAAGACACATACCAGGAAGAGCCCGTTCTCCCTACTTTACATAGTGTGAAAAACAAAAATCCAAATGCCACGTCTACCTCGGAAAGCACCTGAGCCACTCCTGTGCCCCCACGCCCCACATCAGCTGGGCCAGGCATCCACCTCATGGGTCCTGCAACCTGAGTGGAAGCCAGCGCCTGCTTTGTCTGTCTTTCTGTTGTTCTTTCTCTGGCCAGTTCCTCCCTTCTCTCCCCAACCTCCAGCTGCCCTCCTCCACTGTGCTCAGGCTCTCTCTAATACATCCTTTTGTGAGGCTGCAAATTGCTTTTAGTTCCAGCGAAGTAGGTCTAGGGCTCTGCATAAAGTCAGATCCCCTGGCCTGGAGGACTGGCTTGTCACGGGTGTCCTTCTTCCACAGCCAGGCCCAGGGGCCCATTGTTTGATCCACAAGGAAGATGAGAGGGTATCTTGAGTGTGACAGAAAAGTCCCTCCCTGTGGCTGCAGATGCACCACGGTGTGTGAGCCAGCCAGGGAGGCCCTGGCCACGTGCACCGGCCAACATGTTTTCTACGGTCACCCGAGAATAAGAAGCCACGGGATCATTGTGATAACCTGAGCGAAACTCATGGTTCCTGAACCCTTTCTGAGGGCTAGGTAGAACTGAGCAATTCTGTTTCATAGACCTCAGTGGAACCTATGAAATGGGTCCCACTGCAATCCTACTCTGTAGATGGCACTAAGACTTAGAGATGTCTCCAGCTGTGCACCTACTAAGTAGAGAGTAAGTCACCCTAGCATGTGTAGGTCTAGCCCCAGTGTGTAGCTGGATGTCCCCACAGTAACCAGTGTGGCCACAGACATGAGAGACATACTCCCACATCGCTGATAACACCCTTCTGGACACCGGTGAACAGCAGTGACATGGTGTGTGTATCTCCGCGACCAACCACTCGCGTTCCCCCAGGATGCCTGAGTCAGCCTGGCCAGCCATATATCACACACAATATAAATAAATAAGTAACTTTCAAAGAGACAGCCTAATTCCATTAGTTGAATGCTTTTGATTATGGGCTTTTACTTCAGGAGACAGATGCTAAGGATAAGTGACAAGCAGAAATGAGGATGAGGGAGAAGCAGCATGTATATCTGAGGCTCTCTCTCCCCTACCACAGGGTGTAGTGTCCAGGTTCAAAGAGAGAAGGGTAGAAACCAGAGGCATAGCCATATGCACGAGGCTCCAGGGAGGCTCAGTCCCCAAGCAGTTAGGGGTCCACCCACACCCCAGAGTCAAGACTGAGCCCTATTTCCAGTCAAGCCAGTGTCCCCAGGAGCACGGGTGGGTTCTTGTTTCACCATAGACTCAGTGAAGAACTTCCAGGCCCCACTGGACAGTGGGCCATACCTCAGCCCTCAGCAGAGGCACAGGATCCTAGACCCCATTTCCAGCCCGTAGCGGGCAAAGTTCATTGGGATGGGCAGAGTCGACAACTGAGGGGAGACAGAGCCCTGGACCTGTGCTTATCCACTGTGGGTCCTTAGAAGGAACCAGGAACTTTACGTAGAGAGAGGTTCTGTGCTCACCTGTTGGGTGAACAAAAGATGGGTTTTATCATGATATCTGCACACATGCATAGCATTATCTTTATATTATTTATTCTTATCACCTCCTCTTGTGCCTCCAAATCCTTCATGGATCCCCTTCCTCCCCCTGCAAGAAAGAAATCCTTGTGATCCATTTTCAGTATGAGAGTCACAGATAAGCAGGTGGTTAGGCTTCTCCCTCCCCTAGCTAGTGGCCAGCACCTACTTTTTCAGAACTCTGAGCCATGGAATGTTACAGACAGACTGCTATGAGGCTGAGCCCAGGGTCCCGCATATTTATTAGGTAAGGCTTGGCATCCCAAGGGAGCAGGATGGGGAATTTGGGAAGGGGGTTATGCTAGAAGAGCTCGGATATTGCTGATCCAGGGTGGCTTCTTCCCCCGGGGTGCACAGACAACGCTGCATACTAGGCTGGACTTGAAGGAATGAAACTTAGCCAGGCAGATGTGTTAGCAGGAACTTGTTGCAGGACGTTCGATCCTATTGTGAAACCCAAGATTGTGAACTGTTAAAACCTGTTTCTTGCTCGATGTGGCTCAGCCCTAGCACACACCTTTAATCCAAGAGCTTTCTGTACACAGAATCTACTAAAGTTAACCCTAGGTCAAGAGATGGAGCAAGAAAACAGCTGACAGGGATTAAGGATATAGGAGGGACTTTGAGAGAAGAGTAATTAAGATAGCATGGAGAGCCTTATGTGGTAGTGCACACCTTTAATCTCGGTACTTGGGAGGCAGAGGCAGGCAGATTGCTGTGAATTTGAGGCCAGCCTGGTGTACAAAAGCAAGTTTAGGACAACCAAGGCTACACAGAGAAGTCCTGTCTCGAAAAAACAAAACAAAACAAAACAAGACAGCATGAAGAAGAAGCAGCTCTTTAGCTTTTTGGCTTTTAGCTTTTAGCTTTTTGGCTTTTTGGCTTTTTCCTCCAGGGCTGTTGGGTGAGCTAACAGGCCTTTTCCTCCTGGGCCGTCAGCTGAGCTAGAAAGCTTTTGGCCTTGGACTTTTGGCTTTTAGATTTTGGATTTTGGATTTTGGATTTTGGATTTTTCCTTCAGGATGTGAGTTGAGTAGGAAGGTCAGCTGGGTGCTTTCTCTGCCTCTCTGAGCTAGCAAGCTTTCACCTCAGCATCTGGCTCCCAAGTCTTCATTGGTAAAATAAAATGGTTTGGGATTTTCTTTATTTAAAACAACAGGATCTCAGTCTTGCAGTGAGTGCTGGAGAAACAGCCTTCTTCTAGACAGTTTTCAGTGAAACATCTCTCCTTTATTGGGTGGGAGTAAGGGTTATACAAGCCTTGGAGAAGTGGGTAGAAGTTTTTAGGTGAGTATACATCATTAGCTGGGGCTGAGGTGCTGGGAATGCTTCATTTTCATGGAGAGGAATTCCAGGCACTAGCTAGACATGTCCTTCTAAGGAACTAGGAATAGGAACTTGGCCACCAGGCTACATGATTTACCTCAAGGGTGGCAGAGGTGGGGGTTGAAAGGCTATGTGCACTAGGGCACGCAGGCCTAGAACAGGGAGAGAGCTGTCTTTATTCCTGCCAGTCTCAAGATGAGATTTTTGGGTTTGGACACGTCTCTTGCCCCAGGCTTGCTCCCCTGGTCATGTGGCTCACATGCCCCACAGGAGATTGTACCTCTAGGAGTAACAGCTTGTGGGAAACAAGGGCAGGGATTTCTTACCGTCTGGGACTTTAGCAACCTTCTTGTGCCACGTTGCCAGCCAGCCACTTTTGCCTTTTCTCTGCTTGCGCTCTATTCTGCAGACCTTTGAATTTGTTATTATGGAGAGAGAGGGTTTTGTACTTCATGCCTCTACATAGTCCTGCCTCTGCATTTTTTGTCACATGCATCTATATAAATATGCTCCACACATGAGAGAAAATGTGACCCGTCCTTCTTGACTCCTCCATTATCGCTCGTGTCCCCCCTTCCTCTCTACCTTCAGGTCCCTTCATTCGTCAGTTCTGCCCTCCCTCCACTTGGTCACATACATGTGTGTATATATTGAAATCTAGACTCCAAATGTGAGAAAAAGCACATGGCATTTGTCTTTCGAATTAAGCCCCCCCGCCCTTCCCCAACCTCCCACCTCCCCTATCCCACCTGGATCACTGCTGTGCAGGAGGGCAGAGGCTCCTGCTCATGTGACCCTACCTCAGCAGCAGTTCTGAGGGAGGGAAGGCTGTTCTGAGATTGCTAAAGGGTTTCTAGAGGAAAAGACTCCCTTATGAAGCTGACTTGGGGCACTGGGATTCCATATTTCTCTTTGATTTTCCTATGCAGCAACACAAATATCTCAGGCATGTAGGAGAAATCATTTGTCTTCCTGGCTTATGAGCCTATAAGCCACCGGCAGTGGGGTGAGGTCTCAGCCCTGTTGGGAACCAGAGGCCCCCTGTCCTTGCCATGGCTTCTCTTGGTGTGCTGGCTAGTTTTTAATGTCAATTTGACACAAGTTAAAGTCATCTGTGAGGAGGGATCCACAATTTAAAAAGCGCTTCTGTAAGATTGGGGTATATGCTGCCATTCTTTAATACAGTTCCTTATTAAGCTGGGGTGAACCCCCCCAACCATAAAATTATTTTATTGCTACTTCATAACTGTGATTTTTGCCACTGTTATGGACTGTAATGTAAATGATATGGGTTGTTCCACACACACTCCTGAAAAGGGGTCACGATCCACAGGTTGCAAACATTGCTGCAAGGCATTTTTAAAATGAGTGATAGATGGGGAAAGGCCCAGGCCTTTGTGGGTGGGGCCACCTCTGAACTGGTGGTCTTGGATTCTGTAAGAAATCTGGCTGAGCAAGCCATGAGAAGCAAGCCAGTAAGCAGCAGCCATCCATGGCCTCTGCATCAGCTCCTGCCTCCAGGTTCCAGCCCTGTTTGAGTTTCTTCCCTGACTATGGCACACCGTGATGTGGAAGAAATAAGTCCCTTTCCTCCACAAGGTGCTTTTGCTCGTGGTATTAATCACAGCAATAGAAACCCTAAAAAGATGCCCAGTCATAGCGGGAGAGGGGTAAGCAGAGAACGGGGGTGGGGCACACATCCAGATCTTACCCTGGAACAAGCAACTGTCAGTTCTGCCTTCCTTTCACTGTTCCAGCAGGACTGGGACAGAGGGAGGCATCAAGCTCAGCATATGATGTACAGGATAAACATTCTACAACGCACAGACCCAGAGAAGATAAGTAACAAAGGAGGACCCAAGGGAGGATGCTCAAATCTCACTCAGAAAGGGAAACAGGATAGGCAGAGGTAGTGGTAGAAGAGAGGGAAGAAGGTAAGAGAGGGAGCACAGAGAGAAGTAAGGGTGGAGATCAGACCTGGGAGACATCAGAGGTGGGAGGACAGAAGGCCTGCAGAGAAAAGAGAAATGGTGGGTTGGGGCATCTCTGTGACAAGCTGGAGACCTAAGTTAGAATAGATCTCTGGAAGGATATGAGGGGGACTCTAGATGAGACTCCTAGTAGCAAGGGCCATGGAGACCGAAGAGGACACCCTCTAACTAGACAAGACTCCTAGTAGAGGGGGTAGAACACCAACCCAACCACAAAAACTTTGATCCAAAACTTACCTTCCCTACAAGACACGCAGGGATAAAGACAGAACAGATGGGGCAGAGATTGAGTGAATGTCCAGCCAATGCCTAGCCCAACTCAAGACCCACTCCATGGAAGAGAGCCAACCCCTGACACTATTGATGATACTCTTGCAGACAGAAGCCTATTAGAGTTGTCCTCTGAGAGGCTACACCCAGCGATGGTTTGAAACAGATGCTGAGACTCACAGCCAAATACTGGGCAAAACATTGGTAGTCTAGTGGAAAGGTGAAAAGAAGAATAAAAGGACCTAGAGGTGACAAGAGCTCTACAAGAAGACCAACAGACCCCGGAGGATCCTGTGGAGTCTGAAGCAGCAACCAAGGACCATGCATGGACTGGACCTAGGTCCTCTACATACATGTAGCCAATGGGCAGCTCAGGCTTCATGTGTATCCCCTAGTAAGGGGCTGTCTCTGACATGGACTCTGTTGCCTGTTTTTTTGATCGTTTCTCCATGCCTTGCTAGGCCACAGGGGGACGAGCTGGGGCAGCTGGGTATGAGGGCTTCTCTTTTCTGAGGAATAGGAGAGAGCTTATGGGGGAAGGAGGGTGGGACTGGGAGGAGAGGAGGATGGGGGCTATAACAGGGATGTAAAGTGAATAAATAAATAAATTTTAAAAAAAGGATAAGCATATGAAAGAAACCAATGATAGAGAAAGACCTGACACCATCCCCCCCACCAGGGAGGAGTGCACAGGGAAGAGGCAGAGGAAAAGCTAGGTGCTGTGAGGATGACCCACAGAGGGTTGCCACTCCCTCAAGACCCAGAGGCCCAGCACTGTGGAAGCCTTGACTGATCTCCAGCTCTGGCCCACTTCCGGTCTTGGAAGTATCCTTTTTCCCTTAATCAAGCAACTTTTCTGTTCCCACCCATATGCCTCTGTCTAAATTTTTATTCAGGGACTGAGAAGCCTGGAGATCCCAGAAGGCACCTGCACGCTTCCAACAGCCACTGGAGCCTCACTCTGCACCCAGCATCAAAGGGTCAGGAAAACTTGTGTTGCCCACTGCAGTACCGCTCTCGCTTCCTGCCCTTCCCCCCCCCCCCCCCCCCGTGAGGCCACATGATCACATGGTGACGAGAGAGGGACCAGGGACAACACCCCTCCCTTACTCCCACATGGACCCTCAGAAACAGGGCCTGTGATCACCTGATGGGTGAGGGTTGTCTGTCTGTCTGCTCCCTCAGCGCTGCAGACTCAGCCCCCTGTTGCAGAATCAGAGTGTCCTCTGGGGGAGGGGCACATGTCCCAGGTCTTTCCATATAACATAAATACCCTGAGCCCCTGTCCTGTGGCTGGGAACCTCCTCAGGCTTCCCTGCCATTCTGCTTCCTGCTGACTTAAGTCTGTCCCAATCCTCATCCTTGGCCATGTGACTCTGGTGGTCCCCGTCCCAAGTTCCTGTGTCCTGTCTGTCACATTGTGCACCCCCTCTCTTCTGCTCTATGTTCTCATCTCAACCCATGTGACATTTTTTCTTAAATATTTGTTCGCTCCACCTGTCCAAGTGTGGTGGGGAGTGTTATACTGGGTTCAGAGTGGCTGTGCCTGATAACTGAGAAAAGCTGTGGGAGGGCCCTGGCATGACCAGAACCATACCCGAACCTCCTCACGTTATGGTCATTCTATAAGTACTGTACATCTTTTGAGCACCCAGGAGCCACTACTCTTGATTACAACCAGACAGCAGGGATAAACAAGGCCAGGTGGGGTTTAAGTTGCCCTATCCCATAATATCTCAAATTCCACAACTCACCACCTCCCACCTCTGACTACTCATGGCTACTGTGGCAGAGTGCCTGCTGACTCTGTGGTGGAGAAGGATGGCAGATATGACCACTGGCTATGCCTTAGGCTTCCCCTGGGTGGTCTGAGATGGGCCCAGAACACACAACGTGTGGCATAGCACCCAGCAGGTGTGCAGTCTCTTCCAGGTGCTGGTCCTCTCCCTTGGCTCTTTAACAGCACATAAGGAGTCTTGTGAGAGGTCCATGCTGTCAGGGCCCCTTCTGCAGAGCCTCCTGCCCCCCTGCTGTGGCCATTAATGCAGCTGTCTACCCATTCCAGGCCTCTCTGTGGAGTGGGGCAGCTGGGTGCGAGGCTTTCCTTGTTGCTGTGGGGCCTCAGTTTCCCCACGGTGTGGTGGTTACATTCTAGCTCCCTCACAGATCTATCAGCAGAACCTGGCAGACCCTAGAAATCCAAGTCTCATTTCTGCCCCAGAGGTCACTGTGTAAAGTCAACCCCAGAAACACACACCCGCACACCCACCCACCCACACACCTACCTAAAAACATGTATGCACACATGTATACATCTATACAAGTGTGCACACCTATACACACCAAATTAACAAATCTATATACCCATGCATATATATGTGCATATGTTTACACATACCTACATGTACATACACATCTAAAAAATACACATGCACACATATACACACCTACACACGGAGCACACACATAAATAATTACATATATCTACACATAGACACAATGTACACACTTATATGCATCAAATATACATGTATGCACATCTATATGCACATGCATGCACACATTTTCACACACAAACATATCTACACACAAAACATATATCTACCTATAAATACACATGCATGCACACACATCTATACGTATCTACATATGAATACACACCACCATGAATACACAAACATGCACACACACATACACATATTTATATATAGGCACACATGTATGCATATACCCACACACATATGTACAACAGACACCTACACCATATCTAGACACACACATCTAGATAGAGTCTCTCCGAGCACATCAGATCTTCTGGACCTCTGACCCTTTCCTTTGCTGATCTCATAAACCCCCAAGACCCATGAACAACCTCGTTCTGCCGTTGGCTGTTACCAGGTTTGCTGCTGTGCTTGCTTCTCCCTTCCGTGGAGCGACTCCATCTCATCCCTTCCTAAGGCCCTGGCTGCTGCAGGAGTGAGGCACAACTGCTTCTCTGGTGTTGATCTTAACAGAGTTACTTCTGCCCAAGAAATCTACAAGTCAAAGAAAATCGGCATTCAGTTGCCTAAGCGGTTAATGTTACCTGCGATTTAATCTCTCTTCAGATTTATAGAACCTTAGATATCCGGTGACCTTTGGCTAACACTGGATTGTGACATGCCCCCACTTTCTAGCACTCGTGCCTTCACTTAGACACAGCTTGTAATTGCTGTGAGGTTTGATTTGCAGGGAAAGGAACGTTAGTCTAAAGAATCGCTTGAGCCGGCACAGGGAAGTCAAGGTCAGTTGAAATTTCTGGCCAGGGGAAGAAATAAAAGGTGACAGTTGCCTTGGATGACAAAAAGATCTTGATTATTGTGCTGTTGGGTTTTAACTGTCAACTTGACACAACCTAGAGTCACATGAGAGTTATAATAAGGAACTATGTAGCTCAGGCTGGCCTGTGGGCATGTGCGTGGGGGGGTTATTAATGAATATAGGCGGCCTCAGACCACCATAGGCAACACCATTCCCTAGGCAGGGATTCCTGAACAGTACCAGAGAAGAGAACGCTAGCTGAGGTCAAACACAGTAGGGATCCCACCCATTTCTCCTCTCGCTGCTCCTGACTGTGGATGCCAGGCTTCTATTTCCTGCCTTGGCTTCCTTCCCTTGAATAACGGGTTAGAACCCAGAATTACGACCAAGTAAAACCCTTTCTTTCCCAAGCTGCTGCTGTCAGGTGGTTGTCACAGCAAGAGATATTGACTCAGGACACTTACCATGCAGCTTTCTTGCCCATTGCCGTGCTGTGCCTCCCCCCCGCCGCCCGCCCCATAAAAGCCTATTTGTGTAACTTATTCTCAGGCTGTGTTTGAGGATGAGAGACGCCTTATCCTCTGAGGACCAACACTGGGATAGACCTGCTTTCCCTACCAACTCTGGTGAATATTGCCTTCAAGTGATGAGCAGATAGTCCGTGGTCTGATAAGAGAGAGAAACCTGTAGTCTGACCCAGAGGCTATAAAAAGAATATGCTGGAAGGGAAGGGGTCAGGCTTATGTGAGAGGAGGAAGTGGCTGAAAGGAAGCGGAGAGGGAGGGAGAGAAAGAAAGAGAATGGATGCAGGAACTCAGCAGTCTGGCTCCGAGTTGCAGTCTCTCAGGAATTCATCAATGTCTCCGCCCCTCCCTGGATTGGTTACACTGGACAAGATGTGCTCAGTTGTTTTCTTTTCCTTTTTTAAAATTTTTATTTATTTTTACTATGTATACAGTGCTTTGTTTGCATGCACACCTGCAGGCCAGAAGAGCTGTTTTCTTTTTTTTCTTTTTTAATTTTATTAATTTATTCTTGTTACATCTCAATGGTTATCCCATCCCTTGTATCCTCCCATTTTCCCTCCCTCCCATTTTCCCCTTATTCCCCTCCCCTATGACTGTTCCTGAGGGGGATTACCTCCCCCTGTATATGCTCATAGGGTATCAAGTCTCTTCTTAGCAACCTGTTATCCTTCCTCTGAGTGCCACCGGGTCTCCCCATCCAGGGGACATGGTCAAATGTGAGGCACCAGAGTATGTGAGAAAGCCATATCCCACTCTCCACTCAACTGTGGAGAATGTTCTGCCCATTGGCTAGATCTGGGTAGGGGTTTAAAGTTTACCGCCTGTATTGTCCTTGGCTGGTGCCTTAGTTTGAGTGGGACCCCTGGGCCCAAATCTGCCTCTCATAATGTTCTACTTGTAGGTTTCTAGGACCTTCTGGATCTGTTTCCTTCAATTACATTTCTATCACTTGCAGCCAAAATGTCCTGGCTATCCCACTATGAACATACGACTCCTAATTGAACAATAAGCCTTTTATTTATTTTGTCTAGCACCTCTATCTGTGTAAACATAGAGAAAATGACAAACCTGTAGCAGTTCTATGTCCTTCTGGGCTACTGGGCGATACATGTAAAACTGTCTTGAAGAAAGCAGGGTGATCTGTGCTCCCATCTCCTTCTCCTGACAGCGCGTTGCAAGGCTTGCATGCTTCTCTTCCAATTATTCATAAAATAAAGAATGGGTTCAAAGCCCAAGCTTTTTGAGGGCAGAGACCCAGCTGAAGGAAGTGACGGTCCGGGCAGAGGAATGCACTTTCAGTGCTGACTCTGTCCATCTCCAGCCATGTCCTGGGCCCATGAGGGTTACGAGAGGCTTCTGAGACCTTCACATTGACCTATGTGCAAGTTCGCTGCTGGCTGTTCCAAGATCAGACTGAAAACAAGGAACATGTTTTCAGGTAAAACTCAGCATTTCTCCTGTAATACGAGGCTGTGACTTCAAAGGACCTCCTGTCACATAAATGATTGGTGTGTGACAAGTTCCTATAATGTGCCGTGGGGATTTCACTGGGCTGTGGGGCCCCAGTCATAAATTAGACTTATTCTCTGCTGCTGTCACTCTGTGGAAGGCAAAGCATCATTTTCTTCTCAACCTTTAACCTTCTGTCTGTGACTGAAGAAGGGTCTGGAAGGTGGATCCCTGCCTGGATGAGACTAAACTAGGACCCCACAGCATCTGCAAGCCATGCTTATGGAAGTTCCAGTACCTTCCAGGCTAGAGTCCCAGGGCAGTGGCAGACACGGTGCCTCTGTGTCTCCAGCTGGGGTTGCTCGCCACGCTTTCCTGTTGTTCTGGGGGTGATAGTTATCAGGCTTCATTTGAATTGCAGACCCCCCCCCCCGCCACATCTTACCAGACAATTCTGGTGGCAGCTGGGGGATGGGGGCTGCTCCCCAGGAAGCAAACAGAGAGGAATTAGTCCTCCCACATTTGATTTGACTGTTGGGTGCTGCACCATGTCAGGCTTACTGAATCTAATAAAGGACCCATCTTGGTCAGATGAGCCCTGGGGGAAGGGTGTGTATGGACAGTGTGCTTTCCAGGAAGTTGCCTCTGATGGATGCCACCTCAGGTTAGAATGACCTCAGTCTGTGCCAGCTCACATGGTGAACATCCCTTCCCCCAACGGTCAGCAGAACCTGCCCTTTCCTCCTCTCTGCAGCTCTCCCAGTGACTGTCCTTCAGACGCAGCAGGACCTGGGTTCGAATCCTGGGTGGCAAGGGACACATCACTTCAGGACTGTTTGTGTCATTGGGAGTAAGCACTGGCTTAGCTGGCCTTAGTTCTGACATAAAGGTGGAAAGGGGACTTATCAGCTGGTGGAACTGGGAGGTTCACGGGGACTGAAGTATGGCTGGAGCCAGGGACCCAAAGGGAGTGTTCCTTTGGGCCTTGAGCCAGGATGAGTGCTCTAACTCACCCTGACTCTTGAACAAAGTCTCAGGAGGCATCACTGAACTGTGGGAAGGGTGCCTGATGGCCGGAGAAGATGACAAATGTTCCAGAGTATCCCAGACCTTGCTGCTCCACAGGCCTGTCCACCTCAAACCCATGTGCTCCCCACTCGGGTCTGTTCAGAGGCCCCCACAGAAGGCCTTTCATACCCCTTCCCATGGCTCTCTCCACCCTGCTGACTCTCCACATTGTGTGTTCCACTTTGACATGTGACAGTGGCTGGAGGGACCTTGGTTGTCACTGCAGAAGAGTATCTCTTGAGGGTGGCGTGGCCACTGTCACTGGCTGCATTCGGTGTCTCTGTCCTTGCTACTCTGGGTGTCTGGAAAGGGACGGAGAGGAGAAAGCCAAGACCATTCCCATGCTCCACACCCCCGCTGTGAACTCAGGTCTCTTTGTGGCTGTTTTCTCACCACACACAGGACACTGCCATCTTCTTCCCCTGTTCCAGCAAACATGGCCTCTGTGCAGCATGGTAACATAGGAGCATGAAACCAGGCTGGTTAAGTAGGAGCTGGGCTGCTCCACTCAAGAGTCCCTTCCTGGCTCATGACTCTGCCTTTGGCCTCCTGGCTCCTGATGCCTCCTGGGAAGGTGGCCCTAGAGAGGAAACAGCAGGCTTTCCTGTTGTCACACCAAACACCGCCTCCTAGCCTGGCCTCACTGTCTCTGTCATCCATCACCACCCTCAGCGCTCACACCTGGCTCCTTCCCACTAATGAGGGGACCTCAAGACTTCAAGCTGCACCCCATCCTGTCCTTCTTTCTCTTTCCTGTCTCAGCCAGAGGAAGGTGGGGATCCGATGACTCTCAGCCATAAGAGAAAGTAGCCCTGGGAAGGCGGGTCCTCTCTGGGGCTGTCTTCTTGCTCTTCCCTCTCTGGGGTCATGTATGTTGTAATTAGCACCTGTCGTCTCTGGTGGCTTTGTGGGGTGTATCCTACAGAGATGGCTCTAGTCATATACGTATGAAATAGAACGAACAATTCCTTTTTCAGGATAAAGTCAATATGCTGTAGCCAGTTCCTGGCTAGCTTGTAGCAGCGAACTGAGGAATATTCAATGGAGTTCAGTGCCCTAGACAGCAGGCACAAAATGTTCCTGCATTTCCCAGCATCCTATGCGATGCCTTTGTTGCCGTGACCAATGAACTGTGATCAAAGATGCCTTGAATAATTTCCAGGAAGATGAGTGTGACACCTTCCTCTGCAGCGTTGACCTCTGGGACCGCATGTCCTGGATGAGGGAGAGACGTCTTTTCTACTCTCACTATTTCTCATCCCAGCACAGAGGAAACATGAACAAAAATAGATGCTCCGGGCGGGGGATGTGGCTCAGTTGGCAGAGTGCTTGCCTAGCATACAAAAACTCTGAGATCCAGCTCCAGCACTGCGTAACTGGCTATGGGGGCCCACAGCTGTAATCGCACACCCCGGAGATGGAGGCAGAATGATCCAGAGAGTTCAAGCCAGCCCGGGCTAGATGGGACTCTGAAGCAAGCACAGGCATACTGTGCATGGCAAATAAAGGCTCAGAAAGGAAGAATTTTCCACGTTCATTTTCAACATCTCACTAGGTAGCACCGGAAACACCCTCATGTTGGTGAGGCTTGCAGACAGACTCTGTTCCGGGGTTGGCGGCTGTGGAGCTTGGCTTGGAGGGTTCTGCTGTCTCCGTTGGGGAGCCTTGTGCCTCCCAGGTTCATGCCCGGTCATTTGTGAAAGCCAAGTTCAATTCCAGTGAGACCCAGGGATTTTTTCCTCCTTATGTAGACTGTGTTTTTGTATCTGAGAACTCTTCCGGGGCCCCAGTCACGAAGGCTTTCCTCCTGCATTATTTATCCTCTAACAGCTCCGTAGTTACCTGTTGTATATTCCTGCCATTGCGGAGTGATGCACGGAGCGCAAGGGCTTCCTGTTTGGCCCGTGTGAGTACAAGTGCTCCAGCAACGGTTGGTGAATGGATGGGCATCCTGTCTAGTCCCTGTGGCACTGTTGCCTGCCAGCACTGAGCTTTTACATTTGAGGTGAACAAGGGACACCTTGATCCTATTTCTTCACTCCCAACTGCCATTGTCTTGGTGTCAGATGGGGTTATGATTCTCATTTCATTCATCAAATATGGCATAAAGCTCATCAGGAAAGTGAGAATCGACTTACCTCCCTGATGTCTGTGCTTTCTGTTGTTGTTCATTCTTTTCTCCAATGCTCAAGACTTCTTTCAAACACACACACACACACACACACACACACACACGTTGAAAAACGTTTTTTCCTTAGTCTATTTTTCATAGCTATCACAAACTATTTACGGCTAGGCAATTCACTAGCCCTATTAAATGCTGTTAATCTTGTCTTTTGGCTCATGGCTCTGAAGGAGGGAAGTTTAAGATTGGATGGCTACATCTGGCAAAGACCTTGTGCTGTGTCAAAAAATGGTGAATGATGTCACCTCATGGGAGCACAATGGTTTGTGATGAACAGTTACCTAGAGAAAGGCCAAACACCAGCATAAGCTTGCTTATCTTGCTTTTTAAAACTCTGAGTGTGTGTGTGTGTGTGTGTGTGTGTGTGTGTGTGTTGTGTGTGTTGTGTATATGTGTGGTGGTGTATGTTGGTGTGGTTGTGTGGTGTTGTTGTATGTATGTGTGTGGGTGTGGTGTGGTGTGTGTAGGGGGTGTGGGTATATGTGAGGTGGGTGGGGTGTGTGGGGAGGTGTGTGGGCGTGTGTGTGTGTGTGTGTAGCATGTGCATGCCGTCATGCAGGTGGTGGGAGTAGAAGACAAGTTTTGAGAGCCAGTTGTCTTCTCCAATGGTGGGATCCGGGGATCAAACTCTGGCCCTCAGACGTGCAGAGCGAGAGCTTTAGTGCTTTCTCCAGTGTGGCTGTTGCCTTGGTGACCCCAAGCTTGCTTTATAACAGTCTCTCCTCTCAGAGGTAATCTAGACCCAACTCACTTCCAGGAAACCTAGAACAGGTCCAAAGAGGCCTGATACAATCCCAAGAGGAAGATCAGAGTCATTGCTCCAAGACTAGACCAATCACCTTCCACCAGGCCCCACCTCTTAAAGGTCCCACTACCCCTCAGCACACTGAGAGACCAGAGCTTCTGTCACAGGAGCCCGTGATAGACAATCCACATTCAAAGTGTAGAATTCCTCAGCACCACTTCCAAGTATAGGTTTGATAATGAAAACTTATATTGTCCTTGGTTGAGGGTGTTCTTATTTTTCCCTTTCTTGACTTTATTTTTTAGTGAATTACAATTTTTATTTGAACCGATTCTGTTTTAGAAGCTGTTCGAATCTTTTCTCAAAGTTAGAGTCTGAAGGAAGTTCATAAGTTTATATGTGGTAGTTTGCTATTACTTAGGGAAAGCTCTGATAACTTAATTGGTGTTGATGTTTCTTAACAAAGCTGTGTGTGTGTGTGTGTGTTTATGTTTGGGTGTCTGTGTACCACATGCATACCTGGTACCCATGGAGGCCAGAACAGGCTGTCAGAACCCCTGGGGCTGGAGTTACAGATGCTGTAAGCCACCATGTGGGTGCTGAGTCTTTCCTGTTTCTGCCATATTTTTTTGAGATGGGCTTTCATGTAGCACAGGCTGGCCACACACTTCGTATATAGCAAGGAGCTGCAACAAGACAAGACAATGTAGAAGTTCCTCTAGCTTGCGTTCTTGCTGAGGCCATTTTAGGTTTGACTAGAATTTTATCTTCTCCATGGGAAGCTGCCATGGAAAGTAACCCAACTCTAATCTAGGAACCCGAGGTGAAGTTTAGCCAGAGCTTAGTTGGCTTAGTTTCTGTTAAACTGCTCGCTGGCACAAAACCTACCCCCTGCACCTGCCGGGAGAGATACCAGGATGTGGCTTTTGCATTCAAAAATCCCTTATTCTGAGCACTCTTGGGTCCTGAATACCAAAGTGTAGTCCCAGCTGGCTGGAATGAAGACTTTTTTTTTTTTTTTTTGATTGACTATAAATTGTGTTTGAGTGGTCATCTGTGCTGGGATTACAGGTGTGGGCCTCTCCACCTGGCTGTGGGTCTTCTCTTATTCTCTCACAGGTCTCTAGATTCTTCTGTCAACACTCTGCTGTTCGGAGAAGGTTAATCCTTTGTCGGTAAATCTGCTGATTCCGTTTTGTCACCTCCATTCTATGATCCAGCAGGCCTTTCTGTTATTGTATTTTTCGTTCTATAATTTCTTTATGTTCTTTCTTGTAACTTCTAGCTCCTATTGAATATTACAAGAGACTCTGTAATTGAAAGAAGATGTTTTACAATGGCTGCTTTTTAGAACCTTGTTCAGTCATCCTAGGATCTGATTTACCTTGAGGCTTGCTTACTATCGGGTCTGTCTTGGCTCCTTTCAGTTCTGATGGTCTTGGTTTCCGGTGTGGTGGAGCACATTTCGACCTCCGGGCCTTTGGTTTCTGTCCTGTCACTTGTTCACCTGGTGGCTCCATGCAGGAAAGAGTCCTGGGCTCTGAAACACAGCTGGTGTAGCTTTGGATTCAGGGAGATGCTGGAAAGGTCATGACTGTGATGTGGAAGAGGAAAGCGCAGGGATTTCTGTGGCCTACGCTGGATGCTTTGTTTCCTTCTGGATAGGAGTCTTCACATCCGAGTGGCACATTGGTCCCGGAGTATAATTCTAAGATGTGAGACTAAAGAGCAATGTAGCTGTTGGTGATGGCTTGAGTTCTGGAACCCAGCAGGCTGCACCCACCCTGCTTCATCCTGACCTCTGATGCCCAGCCTCACCCTGACCCCTGGTGCCCAGCCTCACCATGTCCCCTAATGCCCAGCCTCACTGTAACCTCTGGTACCCAGCCTCACCCTGGCCCCTGGTGACCAGCCTGACCATGACCCCTGGTACCCAGCCTCACTGTGACCCCTGGTGCCCAACCTCACCCTGACCCTTGGTGCCTGGCCTCACCATGACACCTGGTGCCCAGCCTCACCCTGACTGCTGATGCCCAGCCTCACTGTGACCCCTGGTACCCAGCCTCACTGTGACCCCTGGTGCCCAACCTCACCCTGACCCTTGGTGCCCAGCCTCACCCTGACCTTTAGTGCCCAGCCTCACCATGATGCCTGGTGCCCAGCCTCACTGTGACCCCTGGTGCCCAGCTTCACCCTGGCCCCTGGTACCCAGTCTTACCCTGATCCCTGCAGTTTAGCCTCACCCTGACCCCTGGTACCCAGCCTCACTCTGACCTTTAGTGCCCAGCCTCACCATGATGCCTGGTGCCCAGCCTCACTGTGACCCCTGGTGCCCAGCCTCACCCTGGCCCCTGGTACCCAGTCTTACCCTGATCCCTGCAGTTTAGCCTCACCCTGACCCCTGGTACCCAGCCTCACCCTGACCTTTGGTGCCCAGCCTCACCATGATGCCTGGTGCCCAGCCTCACTGTGACCCCTGGTGCCCAACCTCACCCTGATCCCTGGTGCCCAGTCTCACCCTGACCCTTGGTGCCCAGTCTCACCATGACCCCTGGTGCCCAGCCTCACCCCAACCCCTGGTGCCCAATCTCACCCTGATTCCTGCTGTTCAGCCCTACCTTGACCCCAGTTGCCTATCTCTGTACTATTAGGAACACTTCTTCCCTGAGTACAGCCCTGCTTCCCGGGGACTCTTTTACCCACTCTGCCCTGCTGTCCGGAGCTTCTGTAGGGCTGCCCCACTCTTTACCCACAAAATAAACCCATTAGGCTCTATTTCTTGGGCATTTTGCAGGGAGATTAAAAACACCCGCTCTTCTGGCTGTCATAATGGCTGGCACCGTGGAAATCAGGATTAGAAACCAGACTGGGAACAAGGATGATTGTGGCACCTAGAAGTTCAAAGGGACAGAAACTCCCCAAACAGTAAGAGCCAGATTTGCATAAATCAGCAGGAGCAGCCTGTGAACCTCACAAAGCCAGTGACCTTCTCAGGGTCAGCTGTGGAGCCTGGGAAAGGCAAAGGATGTGGGGGTGCCATTGTGGTGACTGGAGTGAAAAAATGAACTTGTTAAAGGCTGTACTGAGCAACCTATTCCAGATGTAAGCAAATCCCACTTTTCATACTGGAAAAACTTTCCTACAACGTGACTCCCTGTCTTCCAAATCCAGGAAAGCAGGGCCTTACCTCGGAGCACAGAGCTGATCCACAGCAGGCCCAGTGACCTTCCCCCAGCCCCAGCTTTGGTGACAAAAGTTAACTGCCAGTGGTCACCAGGGGACCGCAGGATTCTCTTTGCTCTCACCACTGGTCTTGTCCCATGTGCCCAGTTCAGGGGTTTTCTTTCTCAATTGTCCCAATGGCACCACTTTGTACCAATTATCTTGATTTTGCAGGTACAGAAACGGAGGCAGAGTCATCCCAGCGCTTGCTCAGGACCACCCCATCGCTCATTCATGGAGCTGGGACAGAATCCAGGACCTGACACCTCCACCAGCAACATCTGCCATCTCTCCCAAGTCAATTGGCTAGCTGTGTCTTTACTATGGGATGCTAAGTACTTAAAAGGCATTGGGGTTGGGGTGGGGTGGTGATCGATTAGTGCTGTCTGCCTTGGGAATGAAGCCATAGAAGGGCCTCACCCATGCCATCTGTGCTGAAATCTCTCACACACCACACACCAGTGGATGTGAATATAGGTCATAGGTCAAGACTTCCCCTGAGGCTGGGCACAGGGCTGTTGGGTGCAGCTCTATTTGCCTACAATGACCAGAGGATCTCGTCCTCCTCTTTGGCTCTGGGTTTTCTAGCTCTCCGTGCTACATTCCCTGGAGACACCAGAGCCATTTCCTGGGCTGGTGTCAGGCGTATAAGGTGTCACGGTTGGGAAGGTGCACAGCGACCTGCTGATGGAGTACAAGGACGGAGGTAGGGTCCCTGCCTTGAAAGCATTTGGAGACAGTACAGGAAGGAAAGTAAGAATGGAGTGTGCTTGCTTTCCTTGTCACTTAAACAAGAAACTGGCTGCGACTCCCGTGTATCAACCCTAGAGAGAAATCTGGCCCAGGACAAATGACACCAAGCCTTACAAATGTCCCTAAACCTGAATGGCAGCTGGGTCACTTAAAGCTCACCATTCCACTGTGAATGCTTGGTCACATACTGTTGGCCAGAAGTGTGGGGATGGAGACAACCCCCAGCGATGACTGTCCCCTCTGAGGCTCTGTTAGAGTGTCTCCTTTGGTGGGAGAGACTGGACAAAGGGTTGTATTCTCCAACTTCTCACCTACAGTGGGCTGACAGCTGCTCCCACAGTTAGAAAGCTCTTCATGGCGAAGCATGGGTTTTGTGTTAGTGGGTACCAAGATGCCCAGAGTGTACCCCCTGCCACCACCTCCCTCAGAATCCCCATGAGACAATGAGGGACCACTGTTGATCAGGTCACCACAGTCTGAGTCACCCCCACAACCACACTCTAGGACATTTGCCCCCCAACTGGAGCTGTCTCTTTCCCTTGCTGTGGTGAGCCTCACGGCCTTCCCGTCATTCCTGCCTCAAGCAGACAGCTGGGATGAGCTTGGACTCTGGGCTGTCATGCAGACGTGGCCTCCTGCTTCTCCTTTTCCCATATCCATCTTTAGTGACGTCTAAAGGGGATATGGGTGCAAGGTGTTCATGGAGGTTGAGTGACAATGACAGGCTTCCAGTTTGAGTAGGAGAGGAGCACAGCCAGCGCAGGCCCAGAAAGCAGAAAGAGCAGACAGCGATATATTAATGAGAAATGGGCAGCTCTAGAGAGTGTGCCCCACTCCCAATATGGTTCTGTCAAGAGAATATTCTCCGGGTGGTGGCCCTGTTGTCATGCGGAGGTCTTAGTAGTCTTTGAACCCTTGTGTGCATCTGTGTGTGGTCTCTCTTCAAGAGTGCTGCTAAAAATCCTTCAGTGGCCCTTCCTGCAGCTCCCCTTGACTTTGGCACTGGCGGCGACCACTCCTAAATTCCTACAAAAGACACTGCTGGAGGAAGCGGGGACTCAGCAAGGGCATGGTGACCATGAAGCATGCGCAGCCCCCTCCCACCTGCTCCTTCTCAGAATGTCGGGCTCCGGGCAGGGAGGTTAATGGAATCCCAAGGCTGTGGTGGAAGGGAAATTGCTTGGCTCCCCTCTCTGTATTTTCTGCTCAGGGTTCGAGCCAGGCTCCGGGCGCATAATTTCAAAGTCCTTTCAACTTTTCAGGTCAGAATGTTATTGCTTTGGCCCAAGGCCCCTTGAAGGTTTACAGAGCAAAGAGTAGGCTCTCCGCGATCCTTAGAGTGCACTAAGGGTTCCCACAGGACGCGTGGCTCTGATTAGTGAGTGGCTCCTTCAGAGCTGCGCATTGACAAAGCAGGATCCAGATTGCAGGCAGGTGCATGCTGGACCAGGCCTGATTCCTTTCCCGGGTTCACTCTTAGGCCAGCCCCTGCTGAGGTTGCTGCCAGGACCCTGTGGCTATGAAGCTGGACAGAACCAGAAGTGGAATGAGAGGATCTGAGGTCACCTTCTGCCTTGTGGGCAATGCCAAACTTCTGCCTCGGTTTCCTCACTAATGAGTAGGGAGAATAACACACCCATGTGGCTACTTTGAGGGTTAAGCCAGATGAAGGAGCTGATGGGCGTGTGCCCAGGACAATTCAGCTTTCAATAAACATCATCTGTATTCAGAATCCTTGGGCTCAGGACTTCTAGTATTTTCCATCTGACTCTAGTCTTCTGGTAAAGGGAATTTAAGAGACAAATTAACAGCAATTTTAGCCTCTCAATGAACCACACACAGGACCTAGCATTCTGAACTGAGGTGGGGGCAACTGTAATGTAGAAAAGTTGGCTCTCTGGTCTTGCCAGACTGGCACACAATTCCCAAGTTTAGCTCTGGATGGAGGTCCTATGGCTGGCTCAAGGCCTGGGTAGGATGGAGCTAAGGTTACAGATGGGCTGACAAATCCCAGCTGACGTCAGCTGAGACACACCACTAGAAGGGCACACCATTGGATTCAGTTCTAGACTCAGATTTGTGTGATGGAGGGGCCGTGTATACGGGGCCAGCCTAGAGCTGGTGGAGGTGAGAAGGTCTTGGGAGGTTGGATGGGAGATGAGGAGGAAAATGATATAAATAATAGTTGTAGGACTCTGAGCAGGTCAGTACAGACTCCTGGGAAAGTGGTTAAGCACTAATTGGTTGGTTAGTCCTAGTAAGGCAAGGAAGGGTTCCAGGGTCATAGGAATCTGTGTTTTAGCAAGCTCCTCCCCCTCTGCTTCACGTGGCTGCTGGCTGTGCTCCAGGAACCCTCAGGCTTTTCTCAGGACCTCAGAAGGTGGGGACAGAGCAGGGGACTGAGGGGAGCTGGGATGGAAGGACACTGATCAGGCCAAGGCTCTAGCTGGTCACCCTCAATGTGGCGGAGGGGTAGTGAGGCACATGACTGTCTTCTCTGGCCCTCAGTCTTCTGATATAAGTCAGAAGACACCAGCCTTCTCCACTCAGTGGGCTGGGGCACTAAGCCAGTCCAGACCTATCTATTTAGGTAGGCTCCGGAGTCTGTTCCCTTCTGGATACCTGCCAGTGCTCTCCTCATCCGTAGCACCCAGGCCCTGTTGCTCTGAGATGTGTCTGGGGACAAAGTAGCTGTACCCCAGCTTCAGCACTGTCTGAAGTCTCCAGGAGGCTATGCAATTGGCCAAGGGCTCAGCTGTCTCAGACTAGTATCTAGAAAATAAACTGTATCACCAGTGGCCAACGTGACATATGCTTGGAAAATACTGTTCTGACAGGGCCACTGGGTCATTTTGTTACCAATGTGGACATCAAATAAGAGAGATCTGTGAAGCTGTAAGTTGTCATAATCACTGTCTTAGACCTTCGCCAGGCTCTAGAAACATGGTCTAACAGCAGGGGTGCCGAGTCCAGTCAGAGCCACCTGGAAAGTCTTCGAGGATGCAGGGGAGTTGGGAAAAGGGATGGGTACCATGCTGGGCACTGCTCACTTAGGGAGAGCTTAGGTGCTCCTCTGCTTCCCTAAAAGGCCCACACAGGGTGACTCTACTGGAGAAGCAGTGCTCCCCTCAACACTCTTGAAGGTTTGAGAACAGGGACTTGATGAGTGGGAAGCACTTAAGCTCAGGATGATAACCATCAAAGTGATACTGATGGTGGTAGTGATGATGCTGAAGATGGTAATGGTGATGGTTGATGGTGGTGATGATGATGGTGGTGGTGGAGATGGTGGTGAGAGTGATGACTATGATAATGACAATGGGGATGATGGTGATGATGATGGTGATGGTGGTGATGATGGTGGTGGTGGTGGTGACTATGACAATGACAAAGGTGATGATGGTGATGATGATGGTGATGGTGGTGATGATGGTGGTGGTGGTGGTGATGATGGTGGTGATGGTGGTGGTGATGGTGGTGGTGGTGATGGTGGTGATGATGGTTGATGATGGTGGTGATGATGGTTGATGATGGTGATGGTGGTGATTATGATGGTGGTGATGATGATGGTGGTGGTGGTGATGCTGGTGAGACTGATGACTATGACAGTGACAATGGTGATGACGGTGATTGTAGCAATGGTTATGCTAATAGTAGTTCTCACATACTGCACACCTGCACTAAGATTCTGTGTATAAGCCAGGTGCAGTGGTGCATGCCTGTAATCCCAGTACTTGGGGAGGCAGAGGCAGGTGGATCTCTGTGAGCTTACAGCCAGCCTGGATAGCCAAAGCTATACAGAGAAACCCTGTCTTGAAAAACCAAAAAAAAAAAAAAAAAAAAAAAAAGTCTGTATATATATATATATATGTTCAGACATAGAGAGTGAAAAAAATTGAGATCTGAGTCATGATAGCTAATAGTTTTGATATTATCTGGGAGTTTCTTTGTTAATGTCCTCTACGAGCTAGTCCTCTCTCCTGAAGAGTGCTGTCCTGTGTACCGCTCAGCCTCATCCACGTCAGATCTGAGGAATGAGCCTTCCTAGCTATGAGAGTCCTTATAATGTTCAATAAGTAATATGTGGCCCCTGAATACATACAATGTGATGCTTGGTCAACAGGGGGATCTGCTAATGAAAACCCCCCAGAGACTCTGTGCCTGCAGAGACAGTTAGAATTTCAGCACTGTGGAGGGGGTTGAATGTTGCAGGTCCAGAGGCCAATCACCGTACTTCAGTGATTCCTTGCCCACCTCTGAGTCAGAACTAACACCCTGTGACTATCAGATAAAAACCTTTTGGAATCTATTGACTTAACAGACTATTAGCTTCCACCAACCCCAAAGCTCAGAGAGCATCTTGAGCCTATAGAAAACCTGGCCCCATCTTGCACGCTCTCTCTCTCCGTCCCTCCCTCCATCTCCCTCTCCCTCTCTCCCCACCCCCGATGTATTTACTCATATTTTTCAACTTGCCTTGATTCATGACTTTCCTTAGTCTGTAAAACTATTAAAAAAAAACTTCACGAAACTGCTTCTGTGTTGGAACATGGACTTTGAGGTGACCTAAATCTGTGTCTCCAAGCCAAGGTCACTCAAAATGGCTCCTGAGTAAACTATCTTTTAATTCCCTAAAGAAGAGTCTGTGCACATGAGTCCATGTAACACCATCAACAAAGAAGACCACACGAGTACCCCCTCCCTGCCCCTGGACAGCATGGCTGTCAACTTGCTTCGGGTTACAGCTCAGGCATCACGTATCCTGAGTGTTCCTGCTGGTAGTTCACACTGATCCACCCAATGCGTCCATTTATCCTGTAGTTGGTTGGTTGTTTATGTGTCTATTACTTTTCCTCATTACCATGCGGGCTCTGGTGAGGGGCGGAATGACTTATCTTCTATCCACTGCTGTGTCTCCAGGCTTAAGACCATCTTATGACCCATAAGAGGCATTCGCCATGATGGATGGGTGGTTGAGTTAATGGAAAGCTGTAAATTAGAGGAAATGTGACACGAATCCATATTTTCTCACCACAGGCAGGGTGATAGCTTTCCTGAGGAATTTTCCAGAATCTTCGTCACTGGTCATGCGTAGGAGGAGACAGCAGTTGGAAGTCTGCACTGAGCCCCCTGGTGTATCGATGACAATCTCCAGAGAGTCTCTAACTGTCAGGACTTCCTGGTCCACACTGGCCTGAGCAGTGGCACACAGCAGGTTCATAGACACATGCAGAAGACAAGGAAGCTAGAGGGTGGGAAAACACCTTGTAGTAGCTGCTCAGGGCCCACACCACCCAGGATGGGCTTCCAGTATTGCATAGAAACCTTATCAGGTTGAGGCTCAGCATCAGACTCAAACTGTACTCCCAGTAACTGCTGCACTTCACACTTACAACTTGATCCTTCATCTATGGCAGAGTAGGTGCTACACAGAGACCATGGTCGACATCGATAGACAAGTTCCAGGGACATCTGCAGGCTGCTACTGGCTCAGGAGGGATTGCCTGCAGGACATCAGGTGGCTGTGCAACCTGTGTTACCCAGCATACGCTTGGCCTAGTCTAGTCCTAAGGTAGTGCATGTACAATCTATCAAATAGAGGAGTTAAAGAGACCACTAGTCTAGCCACGCCCGGAAGGTAGAAGCAAATTGCACTAGCAGGTGAGTCAGACTTCTAGAATCAACATCTGCTATACATGCCCTGTGTATACTTCTGGCCTGTTCTGATGTCTGGCACCCCAAGGAACAGAGACCCAAATCTACAGAGGTCTACAGAGGCTCCTGGGAGTGCCATAACAGTTGACTGATCTTCCTTAGTATCACACTGAGGAGAACAGAAGGGTGCCGTGGAAGGAAGCTTCTGGTCAACCACTGTTTCTCCAGTGAAGGCAGCCAAGGCTAGACTCCATGTGTACTCACAAATGAATCGACCATGTATCCAGGGACCTAAGGGTAACATGATTGCAGATCAGAGTTGTGGAGGCCTGAAGAAGAGCTGAGGCTGGACCTCAGAGAGGTCACACATGCGGAAGGTATTTGTAGCTCATGTAAAAACTCACCAAAGTGCTCACTGAAGACAGGAGCCCTGATAATCCAGGAGACAAAGTGGGTTTCTGCACAGCCACCCTAGGGCTTGTTCACATGGACACAGGGGTCGGTCGCAGTGGCAGGAGCGGAGGCTCTACAAGGCTCAGCACGGGCTGCTACTTGTTGAAGCTGATCTGGATGGCAATTGGGAGCTGTCCACCCCCAGCAGAGGCCACCACTGATGCCATACTATCATAGCGCTTACTGGGTGGGGTGGGAGGAGGGAGGAAGCCGCTAACTACCTCAGAGGGGCAGGTAGACTGCAGGAGACCTCTTCCCACAGGCTGGAGGGGCATGGCCCCCACTCTGGCATCATAGACAGATGCTCTGAGTGTGGATTAACCCCTTCCTGCTCATGATGCAGCAAAGGAGGGCAGCCAGCAGCTCCTGTCCAGTTCCTAGCATTGAGAATATCTCTTCCTTGGGGAGAGGCAAACAATGTCTCTGTGCTCCTCATAAGGCCCCAATGATGACCAGAGTACGGTTTCACCGAGGTTCACCTGGGGGAACCAATGACTGTATTGGGCTCACTTACAAAGCCTGGATCAGGGCTTGCCTAAAGGAGCACGGGTGCCTATATTCTCCTTGGCTGGTGCCTTAGTTTGAGGAGGACCCCAGGATCCAGATCTGCCTGTCATAAAGTTCTTCTTGTAGGTTTCCAGGACCCTGTGGGTCCTACTATTTCCCCTTTCTTCCATGCTACTCTTGCCTAAAGTCTCAATCGGATGTCCTCTCCTCTGACCCACTTTCTTGGTAAGTAAAGATTTTCCTAGTACGTATCCCTGAACCCCTATCAAGACCTAGCCGATGAACAGGATATTCTCCACCGCTGAGTGGAGAGTGAGATCTGACTCTCACATGAACTCTAGTGCCCCTTTTCTGACCATGTCCCCTGGATGGGGAGACCTGGTGGCATTCAGAGGAAGGATAGCAAGTTACCAAGAAGAGACTTGATATTCTAAGAGCATATATAGGGGGAGGAGGTCTCCTTCAGTCACAGACATAGGGGAGGGGAGAAGGAGAGAAATGGGAGGGAGGGAAGAATGGGAGGAAACAAGGGAAGGGCTAACAATCGAGATGTAATATGAATAAATTAAAAAAAAAAAAAAAGGAGCACGGGTGGCCCCAAAGCAACCATACTGGAAAGGCTTCACCCAGAACAGATGATGGTCTCCCCGTGACTGCATAGATGGAGTCCTTGTGTGTTAACCCTCTTCAACGAGTACACTCCAGCACTTCCAGATATCCTAAAGCCAGGTGTGGCTAGAGCTGTATGCAAATAGTTGAAAGAAGCAGACACAATCTCAGGTGAGGGCCCGGTGACCCTCTTCGCTCCCTCATGCTATGAAGCAATGTTGACAGTCAATAACCCCAACGATGATGGAGTCTTGCAACGAGGCGCATCCAGTCTGAGGAAGATGACAGCTACTTTGCTTGAAGGGCCACAGTCTATAACACCCAGTATGCAGCAACCACATGGCTCGAATGCGAAGTATGATGGAGCCATAAAGACTTGGTGTGATATCCATGGAGAGAACACAGGCCCTGGGGACATGGGTCCTGCCTCTCTCACACAGGACACGGAGTGTGCTTTGAACTGGGAGCTGCTAACTGTGGCAGGGTGAGAGTGGGCACCTGCCATTGTTCTGCCTAAGCACTCACCCTTGGAGACTGTCTTTCTCATCACACTGTGTCCAGTTTACATTCTGCTGTGTCACAGGGCTTGATGCACTGGAGGATGGGTGTGATGCCCAGTCTCTCTGTGTGTGCACACTTGTGTATCCAAGTGTGCCTGCACCAACAATGCACTGGAGGATGGACGTGATGCCTGGTCTCCTTATGTGTGCACACTTGTGTATCCGAGTGTGCTGCACCAATGATGCACTGGAGGATGGTCATGATGCCTGGTCTCTCTGTGTGTGCACACTTGTGTATCTGAGTGTGCCTACTTGAAAGAGAGAGTTGGAGTTGATCAGAGGACCTCATGGCAAGCGCTCTGCCACCGAGCTGCATCCCAACTCCCTTTTGTTCTTCTCAGCTCCCCTAAGCTACTTAGGCTGGCCTTGAACTCATTCTACATTCCAAGCAGGGCTTGGACATTCAGTCCTCTGGCCTCAGCCTCCTGACTCTCTGAGATCACAGACCTGGATCTCTGGCCGCTTTTTGACCTTTGCCTCTGAACCAACAGGCAGGAAAGAAGTTTCTCTGCCACCTGGAGTCACTGGTCCCTGTTTCTAAGGGGAGCGTGGCCTATGACTACGTCTTGATACATGTGTGCCTATGTAAAGGCTAGAGGGAAACCAGGGCCACACAACTGGTGGCAGAGTACTCAGTGCTAGCCTGAGTCCCTTCAGAAGTCAAGGAGCTCCATATGAGAGCTTTGGGCTGAGTGCAAGGACAGGTAATATATGGAATAAGCAGCGGCAGGCGGCAGCTGCTCATACCAGGGAAGGCCTCATGGCCAATTAGACAAGTGAGGCCTGTGGCAGTGTGGAGCACTCCCAATTTTCCTTCTGGCTATCACTGCTTACTTACATGTGCTGCCTACTCTCCTCTCCCCCTTTTCTCCATCTTCATTTTATATACAAGTGCTAGGAAGCAAACTCCGGCAATAGAGTCTTCAGTAACAGAACAGTCAGTGGGCCGTGACTGAATTTGAGGAGTAATTTGTAGCTAGCGCAGGAGTCTTGGGATTGTGCGCCCGCTCCATCTGCAGTCAGATCTTGCCCACGTGCAAGATAGATAGCTGCCTCTAGTTAGATTGAAATATAGAGCTTGTTTTCTGTTGGATGGGGTTCAGATATGCGTGGAAATGTGTCTACGGAAGGCGATCAGGTGTGCACCCGTGCCAGTTACAAATGTCTTCGCTCCACTCCCAGGCACGCTTGGCTGCCCGGTGAGTGTGGAAATGGGTCCTGCTCTGTAAAGACTTTTCATTTTCCAGTTGGCTTGACATTAAACCAATCAGTAGAGGGCAGAGGAGGCACGCTGCTGGAAAAGGAGTTTCCTTCCTGGTTCTAGAGTGGTCCCTGGCTCAGCACATTGATGACAGCAGGACCAGCTGCTTTAGCCACCATCCCTGAGCACAAGCGACCTCCTTAACATCCCCTGCCTCGGCCACCCTGTAGGACACAGCAGCCAGGAGCAGCCAGGGTGGCAGTGAAACCTTCTGGGGGTGTCAAGGCCAACAGTCTTCAGCATGTGGTCTACAGGCAGTTTTCTATATTACTCTAGACAACGGACACCTGGCAAGGACAGATTGCTGCAAGTTATATGACTTATATGGCACCATAGCAACTTTTCTGATTGTAGCCATAAGATACTGTCTCTAGGAGACTCTGAGGTCATTCTCTGAGTGTTCCCCTGGATCCAAAGCGGTGCCTGTGTTTCTCTTTTGGCGTCTTCTCTTAGGCATTTCATAAATCCATGCTTGGGGTGAACTAATGTCATTCACTTCATTAAACGTCTCCATTCAGATTCTGGTGTGGTTCTGGTGTCCTGCCGGGTGTCCGCACTGTTCCATCTGGACAGATGTGCGGACAGAGCTCCATGCAGCTGTGGCAGGGAGGCTCAGGTTCTCGGTTAATTGGCGAACTCAACTGGATCCACTTCCAAACAGCTGCATGACCTTTGGCCTGTCACCGTCCCCTTCTTATCGTGTTAACAGAAAAGTCTGGCCTGCTAGGGCTGCTTTGAAGGTTACAGCGAAGAGGCAAATGTTACATGTTTATTTATGTATTTATGGGAAGTTGCAAAAAAGAAAAAAAAAAAAGGTTTATTCCAGACAGAGAGAGTCCTGATAAAGCATTTGTGCCCAGCTTGGTGAGCTGACGAGCCAATGGGAAGGAGCATGAGGCTGTCATAGGCAGATACTCTGCATGGAAGTCACCGCCACCCTGGGCCACTTGCAGACAGTTATAACACTGAAGCGTCACACCTTGGGCAGGGCCAACCCATCAGGAAGTGCTATAGGACTCAAAAGTCCCACCACAGTCAGTTGTTTAGGTCTTATGCAACCTTGAGAAGGGGAGGGGCTCTGGAAGACTGCTGAGCCCACAGGGCTTCTCTCTCCATGCATGAGGGAGTGTCAACAGACCCCCTTCAGTGTATGCAGTCACAGCTAGCTGCTCTTATTCCCAATGGTGACAGTCATGTCCAACTTGCAGGAGACAGGCAGGCTGCGTGGAGGAATGCTCTGAGCCAGTACGTTGGGCTCTGGGAGGCAACGAGTTCCCTTTGTCCTTCCTTGGAGTGCACATGCTGCTAAAGAGGGTCCCTACAAAGGCCTTCCGCCCACCCACCCCGCCCTCTGGGATGAGGCTCTATGCAAGATAAGCAGGCTACTCGAGCCTGTTCATTTTCTCTGTCTCTCATTTGCTCGTGAACACTGGACACCCTCGGCATCCAAGGCTGGATTTTAGGGGTTGCAGCATTCAGCACGTTAGCTGAAGTCCCTTCCCTGAGGAGCCTATTAAACAAACTCAGGAATTAGTGTGCAATCTTAACGTCTGTTAAGTGCTCTGAGGAGAGGAAATGGGTTGAGGGAGAGCCTTGAGAGGGAGAATCTAATTTAGAAGGGGGGGAGGGGACAGGAAAGTTCTCAGTGGGGGGTGTCAAGGTAGAAAACTTGAAGCAGAGAAGGTTGGGTAGCAGTGGGGGCGGGGACAGCAGCCTGGGATGGGGGCATTGGGAACCAGTGGCTTTGGGAAAATGGGGGTACAGTGGGGTCAGATCCCTGGAGCTGGGGCATGCTGGCAGCTACACCCTAGCTGCTGTGGGATGGGACTGACCAGTTAAGTATCAACACTGGGGAGAAAGGCTGTAGAGGTCAGGAAGGAGCTGGGTGTGGCTGGGATGGGAAAGGAAGGCTAGAAGGGAAGAATAAAGTGACACTTGGCTGATGGTGGCATGGCCTTGCTGTGACCTGGATGGAGGCTGCTTTCTTGGGTCCTTCTGTGTCTCCTGTCCCCCAGGCTCTGAGATCACTGGGTGCTTAGCCATGAGCCTGACAGAGCCCTGGCCCCACACTTGTAACCTGGATGCTATCAAATCCAGGGCCGGACATCCTCATGTCTGTTTGGGTGTAGGGGAGGTCTCCCTGACTCTGCTCTGACAAGCAGCGACCCTGGGCTGCCTCCTCCTTCAGGCTGACCCTCTACAAGAGTGAGGCTTCTGACAGCAGAGGTCTGTGGAGTGGGTGGCCTCCAGCGAGGTTCCACATGGGTTGTCCAGAGAGGCCCCGGAGCCTACACCTCAATAAGAATACACCATTATTGTCTGCTTCAAGCTGAGGGGCAGAGCCACCCCCTCCTCACCGTGATTAATTCAGTTTGGTAAAGCAGCATTTATGCTGGGAATTTAATCGTCATTTCTGATGGTGAAGGAATTGAAAAATAAATTGAAAGTGTCAGACAACGCATTACGGAGGGTGATGGAGCAGAAGCGGCCACCCTCCCGGCCTCTACATTGGGTGGTTCATGGGCCCAAGAAATTAGCCAAGTTGCCGTTGGATCAAGATGATTGCAGGATCAAGGACCAAGGTGACAAGAGGGACACGGGGGCCAGAGGGGTTGGAGAAAATGAAGGGAGGGGTGGTGACTCCCATGGGGGCAGGATAGTCTCTAAGCACCAGCCCCTGCCTGGGTTGCCAAGAAGGAGCAGAGCAGCAAGGACTTGCCCACAGTGCCACTTGCTGTAGGCCAGGAGGCTGGGGTCTGGGTCCCTGCCTCCTACTACCAGGCAGGAGAACACCAAAGAGCTCACCAGTTCTGCCCAGGGTCCAGTCAGGTAACAAAGCGAGATGACAGTCCTGAAGGAATTTGTGTCTTCATTGGGTGGGAAGTGGAGAGAGACCCATGACAAACCCAACCATGAGAGAATGAGCCAGATCACGTCTGAGAGTGTTAGCTGCCAAAGCTGGGGAGGAAATCAACCGGCACGGCCAGTGAGGAGCTTTGAAGATCCACTGAGCAGGGCATCTGGGGTTGACATCAGGCAGAGATTCTACATGAAACAGGGCCAACCGACGGAGCAAGGAGGAGCGAGGAGCAAGGAGGAGCGAGGAGCAAGGAGGAGCGAGGAGCAAGGAGTGAGGAGCTAGGAATAAGGAGCGAGGAGAGAGGAGTGAGGAACAAGTGTTCCAAACCTGTGGAACCATTTAGAAATGGCAGGAAGCCCACAGTCTAGTGAGGGCATGGGGGGGTGTCTAGGAGAAAAGGCAATGGCCGGGCCATGATGGGAGCTCTGGGCTTATCCTGAGTGCAGCAAGAGTCCACGGGGTAGTGTTTTGAGCAGGTAACCATGAAGCTGTCTATTCCTGTCATCACAGTGGCTGCTGAGGCCTTGGGGAAAGTGTGGAAGGGCAGAAGAGAACCTAGTAGGAGCCACTGTGGTCACCAGCCTGGACCAGAGCAGGAGAAGAAAAGCCTCCACACCCTCTGCTACCCTCGTGAGTACCAGGTCTTCAGACTGGTATTAGGATCTGCAGATGGAGGACCAAGGAGGCAGAGGACTGCTGGGGAGGGGCTTATAGGTGGGAGAAGGGACTGTTTGTCCAGAAGAAATGCACCCACTGCATGACATCTGGAGTGGCTTAGCACCTAAGCTACTACTAGGTTCAGTTTCTGGCCGACTATCACAGCTGTCGTGAGTTAGAACAATGATCACACACATATACATATTCATGCTGGTACACACATGCATGCCCACACATGCTTAGCCACACCCTCATGCACGTCCATCCAGATACAAACACACTTAGGTATAGACACATGAAACACACATACAGGCTCACATACATGTCTGCTCATACACATGCATGATGCTCACACGCGTTCCTATGGACACGCTCAGAACACTCATATACAGACACATACCCATGTACAGAAATGCATGCATGGGAGATACACACGCATGAATACATACTTGCATGCATATATAGACATATATGCTGATATATATGTGCCCAATGCACACACATACACGCTCCTGTACAGACACATATTCATACATGCTCTCCAACACACTCACACCCTAAACCATGCACTCATGCTTCTGTGTGTACAAAATCATGCACCCCTCACAGACAATCATGTACAAATGCCATGCACCCCTCGCCCTCAGGGTACCATACCTCCATCTGACCCTCAGACCTCCCTCTGCAGGAACACCCTCTTCGTGAGCCCCGTTTCCACGTGGGCTGCACGACTCACCAGCAGATGGAGAACCGACAGGAGTGGTGGGAGGAGGGGCTGAATTTAATTTTTATTATCTATGTCAGGACCCAATTTTTCAGGTGATAATTATAATAATTGGAAATGCTGTTATCAGCACTGGGTGGGGGTACAGCGCACAGCTGGCTATGGGAGGGTGAGCAGGTGGCGTTCTGGTAATGAATAAGTATGCCTCCCTCTCCCAAACTGTTCCAAAAAGACTAGAAGGGTGGGCAGAGAGCTCAGGAGGGAAGCTAACAGTGGGCCTGAGCCTGCTGCTGACTCTGCACTTGAGGAAGTGACCTGACTCGGGTTCCTTATCTGTAAACATGGGCTGAGGAGAGTGTCTCTGCCTGAAGCTCTTTGTGAAGTTAAATGTGATGTTTGTTGGGTAGAGAGGGGGCCCAGAGAGGCTACAGGTGATCGTCAGAGCATTGGGCCTGTGGAGATAGAGTTAGCACTAGTAAGTGCTGGATCCTGTGGGTGGGAGCTGACTCCTCCTAGAAGTAAAGGTAGTGGGAGAGCTGTGGAGGACAGACTTCAAGTCTGATCCTTGGTGCCTCAAAGTTGCACATGCATCTCCGAGCCTCAGTTTCCTCATCTTTAAACTGTGGAGAACAGCCTTACCCCCTGGCTGCTGGGAGGACAGGATGTGGTACTCACTCTGTCACCCCTGCACCTTGCATGGATGGACTGCAGCATCTTGGCCCTAGGCCCTCTCTCAGCTTCGTTTCTGAATTCCCTGACCCCCTCACTAGGTACCTAGAAGACCTTGGTCCCTGCTTATGCATCATGGCCCCAGCGGCTACCATTAGGTCCCAAGAAAATGATGCAAACTCTGTCAGTGAGACTGCGGTGGCTCTCCCACACCATGGTGAACTGTGCCAGTGATCTCTGTGGCAAACATCTGTGGTTTTCTTGTAGGACAAATAGGGCTCCTGGCAGCTGGCACCCCAGGAATTTTGGGCCCTAGGCTGGGTGCCTTAGTCAAACTCTAGCTAGGGCTGATGGGAATTCCTGGTGTCAGGGACAGGAGTCACTTGTGACCAACTGTACCTCTTCCCTCCTGCCCTAGCTACAGCAAGGAGTCAGGGACAGCCTAGGACTGTCCCTCAGGTGTGGCCTTCCTGCCTCCACTTACCCTTCCAACCCAGGCATTCAGGTTCTGGGTTCTGCTCTTTCCTGGTGAATACCTAATGGCTTCCAGGATGGGCTGGGAATGGCAATTGCACTCCCGGCCCTGTGCAGCCCATCCTCTGCAGGGCCACCTAATGAGTGCATGCTCTGGTGTGCTTCAGAGCCAAGCACAAATGAGAAACATTCTTTGCTATCATTTAATTAGCTGTAGAAAGTGGAGCAGGATGTGCAAGCCAGGAGACAGGGGAAAACTGCAGAGGCAAGGAGAGAGTGAGGAAGGTGGGGGGGGGGGAGCAGAAGAGTGAAGAGGAGAGAGGGGGCTGGTATTAAAGTTTCAGGTCACTCCCCAGGGGAGGACAGGATGGGGCAGGACCCAAGGATTGTGACTGCTGGGCATATGACAATTTCTGGTAGCAGAGAGGATCACAGAAGAAGGGAGAAGTGGTGCTGAGCAAGCAGTTGCCCAGGACTAGCTGTGTTTGGGAGTGCATATGTGTGCCTTTGCATCCATATACATTTGCATCCGTGCCCCTGGGGATCCGATGAGTTCATATGAGAGAGTGTGCATGGCCGTGTGAATGTGTGAGTCGGCGGTTAGTGTAAGAGCGTGTGGATGGGCGTGCGAGTGATTGTATGTGGATGCAGGATCTATGAGAACATCCAGGTTTGTGCATGCCCGTGCAGGTGTATCTGTGTTCATGTGTGTATATGCACTTGCGAATACATACATGCATGTTTGGATGTAGGTGTGGAGTAGAGATGAGAACGCATGCGAATGTTTTGCGAGCACAGGCAAAGGTGCATTTGGGGTGACTGAGTGCGCATGCAAATGGCAATGTGAGACATTGAGTATATTGTAAATGCCTGTGAATGTGTGAAGTATTTTCATGTGTGTCCAGTGGGTCTCACGGCAGCAGCAGTTCCCAGGAAAGGGGGCCGGTGGCCTTTGTGATGCAAGCAGACACCCCCGTGGCTGTTTCCCACCGCAGGTGGTCCATGATGCTTCCAGCACAGGATAAGCCAGAAAGCCCATGTTCAGGAAGGATGCATTTGAATCTCCAGGAAGGAGCCAGCTGGCTGGAGCCATTAGCTCCTGGATTTCTTTTTCAGAGAACGAGCCAAATAGTCCTCTTAACGGAGAATAAGCGAGCTCCAAAAGGGAAGGGTCGTAAGGGTCAAGGCAATGAAGCAATGGTGTCCAAAGCAGTGTGGGAGGTGAAGTGTGCTGATGTGCCAGTCCCAGTGTATGTGGGGTGGTGTGTGGAAATGTCTGTGCATATATGGGGCAAGATGTCAGAAGAAGGCGGGTCTCAGTCTCCAACTACCTACCACACCTGCTCTGCTCAGCCTTAAGTAGTGAGACCAACAAAACCCACCTAGTCCAGTATCTTTTAAACTAGGGTGCTTAACTTTGCTTTATTATTCTACTTTGTTGTTTTATCATTTCATTCAATTTTACCAAGTGGCCTATAAGTATATCCTCTTGAGGACTGTCTGTCCTTGAACAGCTTATGTGGGGCAGGCAAGACTTGATCTCAAGAAACCTGGTCATAGAGACTATGCCCTCATTTCTGGCAGCATTTAACCAGAATAATTCTACCCAGACAGAAGCGAAGGACCCAGGTAATGGCAAGGGTTGAGAAGAGGAAAGGCTGAGGCACATCCTGGGATCTGTCCGAGGTGCTGAAACTAGTTGTACCACAGTCCAGGACAGGCTATGTCCCCACCCATTCTCCAACCTAGTTCCCCAGCCATCTCCCTAGGACACAATCCACTAATTGTCCTGTGCTCACCTCACTGTTGGTTGGGATAGAATATATGGAAACCTAGGAATCACTGGGGCTCAACACATTTGTCTTCATCTGACCCAGCTGCCTCCCCATATATTTTGTTTGTTGCATTTTACATATTAAAGTGTAACCATGTAACGTGGAATTCAGAACCCTCAGGTATATCTGCAGTACCCTTAGATCTTTCTCCTTCCAAGTCTGTTCTCTGAGGGCGTGGCACTTAGATCCTTCCACCAAGGATGGGAATCCACCTCTTCTACCTCGGCTGGCTGATGGACTTGAGCAATAACAAACACAAGGCAAACAGAGCCTCTGGACACCTCACTTTCTACCCCTTTGATGAGCTTACAGAGGTGGGAATGACCTCAAGATATCCTGGTAGAGGTGAAAATCCACGCAAGGGAGAGTGGGGGTTCCCATGACAACTAAAGGACACGTTGTGAAGCCATCACAGAAGGCCCGGCAGGAGGACAACCCACTGGCCACAGACCCATGAGAAAGAAGTGGTGGGAGTTTTGGCCTGATAAACTGCACACCCAACCAAAGACAGCTAGGAGCTAGCTGTGTGCTCATCATCCACATTGCAGGACGGAAGTGGAGAGAGCTAGCTTGTGAGCTCCATAAATATGTGCACCCACACAGCCAGCTCTCCAGTTTCAACAAGGTTCCTCCTATCTAAGAAAGCTGCTTTGTCACTCTGAGAAGGGCCCAGCATTCTGGCTTCTATCACTTCAGGTCAGCTCCTATTATTTGAACTGTAAAGTACATTAGTTCTATGTGAGCTACATTTTTGCTTTTGTGGACTGTGTTACTGGTACTCATATACATCCTGTGGGAGTGTGTTAGTCTGTTTACCTTTTCAAATGCCATTTTACTCCATTTCACTGTCTCCTGCAGATAGACAGGTTGATCCAGGGCTTTCCTACAAGGCCCTGATGTATGGAGAACGAATGTAGATCCTTGTCTAAAGCCAGGAGCATGCTTGGCAGAGCCAGTAAGGGCCTGGGGCCAGGGACTTGGGGGAGTTGTGGTTTTGGATTCTGAGAACTCAACTTTCCCCCTATGTGGACTAGAGTTAATGATCCAAAGGCCCTCTGAACACTTGGTCTGTGATGCACTTGAGATACCCTGTGTTCCCTCTGTCCACACTGCTTAATTAGCTTCCTGCTGACTTTGCCCCATTGTATGATAGATTTCCGCTGACTCTGTCCCATTTTTTCCACTGAAAAGCTGCACTTCTTAATAAACTTGCTTGGCATAAGACATAGCTTGTGCAAGACCTCCTGACCCCAGCTTTCCTATCTTCTTTCTTCTTATCTCCTGGTTCTCTTTCTCAGGATCCTGTCATTGAAGGATGACCTGCTGATACAGGACAGTCCTCACAAAGAATCTTCTGTTCTATACAAAGACAGGCTCCAGGTTGTTTACTTTCTGACTACAGTGCATAAAGTGTCTGTGAATATTACATACATGTGATGTGGGACACATGTGCTCAGGTCTTTTGGGCATATGCTTTTCTTCTTCAAGACAGTCTATGGATATACCATCTGTCTTCTTTTGAGACAAAGGCTCATGTCTCAGGGACTGGCCTCAAACTTGATGTGTGACTGGGGATGACCCTGAATTTATGATCCTCCTGCCTTAGCCCCTTGAGTATAGGTCTTCATTGCCACTCGTAGCATGATTATTTGCTTAAATGTGCTCTTTCCCCCTCCGTGATATGTGTTTGGGAGAACTGAGTCATTAGCATTGCCCTATGCACCACAGCACCCAGGCTGGTGGGCATGCAGATGGACATTGTCTTTAGCTCCTGGTTTCCAGTCCCTCCTACCTGCTACCATCTCCTAAAGCTCTGTGACAGAGGTGGGGTGGGGCTGCCAGGCAGGCACTTGCTTTTCTGCAGACAATTAGGAGGAGATGGCTTCTAGAAAGAACTTCCGTGATTAACTCAAATGGAGTGTAAAATTGTTTTTGGTTTAAAGGCTTTGCTTACTGAGGGATCAAGTGGCAGGAGCGGTGGGCAGAGGAGGGAGGGTCCCAGCAGCCACTGTGCTGTCCCTAGTCCTCAGTCTGCAGACCTTAGCAAAGTGTGTGAAATGTACTTGGCAACAGTCTGGTAGCCACTGGGGTTAAGAAACAGGCGAGACCCTGGAACTCAACCCAGACTAGAAGGGATCCTTCACCTGGGAAGAAAGTGGGTGAAAAGAGGGGTGACATTGTGCAATTGCTCTGTGTTCTAATCCCAGCTATGCCACATCATGGCCAAGTGTCCATGGCTGCCTGCTTTGGTCTTTGAATACTGATTGGCTAACTACAGGATTGGACAGTTACCCCAGGGTCACTGGGAGTACAGAGTGAGGCAGTTAAGTCAAGCCCAGCTCAGGGAGTGCTCAGCAAATGTCCAGGACTGAAACAAATCTGTGCAGAGGACTGGGTGGAGCAGGAGAGCCTGGGAAGGGATGGGAATGAATCACAGCTCAGGTAGGCATGCGTGACTGGTGCTGAGAGGTAGAGCCAAGGTCCTGTGGCCAGGTCACAAGGTCCCTGTGGTCTCTGCTGATCTGGTGGGAGAGTAAGGAGCTGTAGGAGGGCTCTGAGGAGCTGTTGAGAGGGCAAAGGGTCTGGGCCACGGTATCTGTCAGTGTTTGAAGTATGAGGACAGTACTCTGGACTGGGTAAGGATGTGTAGTCAGGGTCAGAGGTCAGGGAGGTCAAGGGGCCAGGGCTGGAAACTGGGGACGTGCTGCTGGAAAGCAGATGCTAGTAGTACTGCATTGGGCCAGGACCTAAGAAGTAACAGATGTCTGGGGCCAGGGATTCTCTGTTACAGGTCCTTGGGGAGGCAGGAGAGGGCCAGCCTAGATTGTGGAGATGGCCAAGAACGATTAGGCCTTCCAGCTGTTCTCCATTTGAGGGATGGTCTGCTCAAACTCCAGATTCAGCCTGACCTGAGCCACAGCTGGTTCCCTAGGGCATAGAGAGCTGTTGCAAGGCTCTTCCCTTGATCCTAGCAGCCCAAGAAGTTGGCTTGGAGTGTGTCAGCTGCTCTTTTTGCCTTTCCATATAGTGCATTCACACTCTCTGGCTGGGTTCTCCTTGGAGAGAGAGAGAGAGAGAGAGAGAGAGAGAGAGAGAGAGAGAGAGAGACAGAGACAGAGACAGAGACAGAGACAGAGACAGAGACACAGAGAGACAGACACAGACACAGACACACACACACACACACACACACACACACACACACACACACACAGAGAGAGAGAGAGAGAGAGAGAGAGAGAGAGAGAGAGAGAGAGAGAGAGAGAGAGAAAGAGAGAAAGAGATACAGATTACAGATAGGATTCTTCCTGTAGGGCTAGGACCACAGGAGCCCAAATCAGGAAACAGCATGAACGGAAAGGTATATCCTGAGGTGCTGTTGAGAGAGAGATTGAGTTAGTAAGGAGAGAGAAGTAAAGGAGGCAGGCTGGGACATCAACAGCCTCTTCTCCTGACCCTGTCACCAGGTCTCTGACAGTCTGCCTTCTCAGGCCTGGTACCAACCCCCCCCCCACATAAAAAAGATTATTTTATATCCTGTGAATGCGATTGGAAGAAATGCACCAGGAAGAGCCATTAGAAGGGTGGATGGTGGGAAAAGGCCTTCTCTCTGCAAACAACCAGAATTAATTTTGGTTCTTGAAATCTAAGAACAAAATGGAGAAAGTGGAGAGATGACTCAGGGGTGAGAGTGCGCAGCATCCTTGCAGAGGCCCTGCACACAGTTGCCAATACCCAGGCTGGATGGCTTTCAGCTGCCTGTGACTCTGGCTCCAGAAGATTTGATGTCTCCTTCTGGCCTCCACAGCTAAGTGCACTTATGTGAACAAGTGCACGCGCGCGCACGCGCGCGCGCACACACACACACACACACACACACACACACACACACACGTACAAAGTTAAAACAAACAAACAAACAAAACCAAGAAATTGAAACAAGCAGTACTCCGGCCAGCCTGACCAGGAGCTGGGCTTTTTCCTGGCTTAGGGCAGCAGCCTGGAGAGAGTTCTGAACCTCAGCCAAAGCTGTGCTGCTCCTCTTGGTAAGACACACAGACATCCCCCAGCCTTGGCTACCATGCTATGCTCTCTAACATGCCCAAGGCTGGGGAGCTTTTAGAGTGGGGGCTCTACATGGGATTCTCTTTCTCTTTCCTTCCTTCCTTCCTTCCTTCCTTCCTTCCTTCCTTCCTTTCTTCCTTCCTTCCTTCCCTCCACCCACTGCCTCTCTAGGCCAGAAGAGCCTGAAAACAAGACCGAGGATTCCAGAACTCCACACTAGTGTCCCACAGAGCACCTCTCTGAGGCCCCAGCCTGGGCTGGCCAGGGGAGGTGAAGGCTAGAGCTGCCTTGGCAGTTCGTGTTGATCTTGCAGCTTCCAAAGGCCACCGGAGCTCCCAGAGCAAACATTTTCTCTCCTAATGACATTGCAGGAGATTAAGAGGGGCGTGCCTCCCCAGCAGCATTAAAGAAGTGCATCCATTACCAGTGGTGGTCTGGTCCAGGAGCTACTATAACTCCCCTAGAGTTGTGCTGGTGTGAGGATCTGGCGCTCCCAGCCCTGCTGGCCACAAGCTTGGCCTGCTTTCTTTTGCCAGGGAGTGAAAGTGAGTGCCAAGATGACAGACTGCACAGTCATGAACACAGGCTGGTTCCAGTTTCATGGGAGGAAGATTTGCCCAGCCCAGTGGACTACTGACAGCCATTTACTGGGGGTGGGGGTGGGGATGCTTTATGCCAGAAGCTTTAACTAGCTCAATAATTCCAGCTCCATAGCATCATAGGTGGGTGTAATGAGCTTCTGTGAGAGCGGGGTCATTGAAATGGATTGGCTTTGCTCTGCTTAAGGCTGTAACTACAGCCTATGAGTCCAATCTGGGCCACCATCCAGAATGTAACACTTTGTGATACATGAAAATTGTACAAAATCCAATGTCCATGTTTGGGAGAGCATTTTTATTAGAATATAGCCAAAGTTTGTTTTTCACAGGTGGTTTCTCTTTGCATTAGACCTGGAATATTCCTGAGATGTCCATACTTTGAAGGCTTGGCTCCCACTGCATCCCACCAAAGGGTGGTGGTGGGACCTTTAAGAGACTTGGCCTAGTGAGAGCTGTCAGGTCACTGGGGAATATTCTAGAAGGGGCCTTGGGGATCCTGGAGTCCTCCTTTTGGTCCCTTCTTTGGATCCTGCCATGGGGGTGAAGGTCTTCATTACGTGTTCTCAATCCATGATGTGTTGGGTTGTCATAAGCCCAGAGCAATGATGTCAACCAGCCATGGAACAAAACCTTCCCAAACTGATGTAAATAAACCTTCTGTCCTTGTAATTTGGCTACATAGCAGTAATGGAAAACTGACTGACACATGTATTATCAGTCTCACAGTACAATGTGTGGGGATCAAACACTGAACTATTTACTCTGTCCCCCTATACGGATAATACACTGACCCCCCCCAACTCTAGGCTAATAATAAACAGTTTAAAGCATTTTATGTGCTTATTTTCTAGCGTCTTTTATCAACAAGACTATAAGGTATGGGAAGGAATGGGCTGTGAGCAGCTGAGGTGTAGAGGTATATTTCAGATGGTCTGATCTTTTAGTGATATCAGCCTTTTGCAGTTTGGGGAGATCGGCCAGGGGTTGGGGGAGCTGAGATAATGTCAAAGTCCTGGCACAAACCCTAAAAACATTTTAAAGGAAACTTTTAAAAAGTTCAAAAACATGTTACTGGAGGTAGAAGGATGATTAAACCTGGCTTCACAATAAGATCCTGTCTCACTGGACAAAAGCATCCAGCAAGACTGCTCAGTAGGCAACCTGAGGACCAGACACATGGTGGAAGGAAACCAGCTCCCACAAGCTGTCTTCTGACTTTTACCAGTGTGACTTGGTATGTGAACCCCCAGCCCTCTACCCCTGCCTCGGACACACACACACACACACACACACACACACACACACACACACACACACACACACACACACACACCAAATGAATAGATGCAAAAGAATTTTGTTTTTTTTTTTAATTAAATTTTTTATTTTTAATTTGCTCATTTTGTATCTCAATGTAGCCCCTCTCTTATCTCCTCCTGGTCCCCCTGCCTCCTTCATCCTTCCCTGCCCTAGTCCTCGGAAAGAGGGAACCCTCCTCCCCTATCATCTGACCTCAGCCTATCAAGTCTTGTCTGGATTGCCTGCATCCTTTTCCCCTGTGGCTTGGCTAGGCTGCAGCCCCACTAGGAGGAGGTAATGAACCAGTGGGCACCATAGTCTATGTCAGAGGTAGCCCCTACTCCCCAAAAGGAGACTGTGCTGCCTATCTGCTACATATGAGCAGGAGGTCTAGCTCTTCTCCATGCATGGTCCTTGGTTGGTGCCTCAGTCTCTGTAGCAACTTCTCCTCCACCCCCCGCATCCGGATTTTTTGGCTCCAGGTTCTTCTATCCCCCAACTCTTCCACAAGACTCCCAGTGTTCCACCCCACAATGTTTGACTGTGAGTCTCAGCATCTGCTTCCATCCCCCGGTTGGGTGGAGTCTTTCAGAGGACCTCTATGGTAGCCTCTCATCCTGTTCCGTCTCTTCAACCACTTCCGGTGTCTGTTCTATTTGCCCTTCTGAAGGAGAATTAAACATCCTTGCTAGGGTCCTTCTTGTTATTTGCCTTCTTTAGGTCTGTGTGGTAGTGTGGTTATCCTTATTATGTGGCTAATATCTGCTTATAAGTGAGTATATACCGTGCGTGTCTTTCTGGGTCTGGGTTACCTCACTCAGGATGATCTTTTCTAGTTCCATCCATTTGCCTGCAAATTTCAAGATTTCCTTGTTTTTAATAGCTGAGTGGTATTCCATTGTATAAATCTACTACAGTTTCTTTATCCATTTCTTCAGTAAAGGGACATCTAGGTTGTTTCCAGATTTTGGCTATTATGAATAAAGCTGTTATGAACATCGTTGAGGTCGGTCCTCAGTGCTGTGTAAGCTGGGAGTGCGGTATACACCTGTGGTCCCCAGCTCTCAGGAGGAGGCAGGAGGACCAGGGTCACATACAGATTTTGAGGTCAGCCTGGGCTACATAAAACCCTATCTTAAAAAGCTGTGGGAAAGGAGCTGAAGGGATGGCTCAGCAGTTAGAACACTTGCTGCTCTCCCAGAGGACCCTAGTTCAGGTCCCAGCATCCATGTCAAGTGGCTCCCAACTATCTGTAACTCCAGCTCCAGAGAATCCAACATCCATCCTTCCAGGGCACCTCCACTCATGTGAGTGCCGGCACATATACCTATACATAATTTAAAATAAAAATAAGTCTTAAAGTCACTTCCTTATAAAGCCATTTGAGTTTTCTATGTAGGTAGCTGTATTAAATTCAAATAAAAGGAGCTTTTTGTTTGTTTGTTTGTTTCATTTTGTTTTCTTTTAAAGAAGATGCCGAGCCTGCATATATAAAGAGCTGTCCACAACTCAATCATAAAAAGGAAAACAGCACACCAAGGAAAAGATGTCACTGTTCATCTTTCATGGGAAGAATGTCCAGTTTTGTTTGGGATCACAGGGTAGCCATACTAGGGTAAAGTTAGAAGACTGAAAAAAGAATTGAAAATTAAAAAAAAAAAAAAAGCCAAATGTGAAAGGAGGAGGCATTTATTGCGGCTCATGGGTTGAGAGGCTGCAGTCCATGGTCCGCTGTCTCCATTGCTCTGGGCCTGCAGTGAGTCAGGGCATTGTGGAGTAGAGGGTGTGGCAAAGCAGAGATGCTCACTCAGGGTGCACAGGGATCAGAGGAAGAGAAGGCCTAGCAGATCCCACTCCCAAGGCCTACTTCCGACAACTCACCCTGTCTGCTGCCCTCCACCTCCTCAAGAGCCATCGTCTCACGAAAGCCATTAAGGGATTAACCCATTGACGTGGTCTGAGCCTGCGAGATGCAAGTGCTTCTGCAAAGCCCACGAACTGGCAACTAAGACCTCTCTCTGCCTGAGCCTGCAGGAAGTCCTTCACATTTTAGTGGCAATGTGTGCGTAGAGGGACACACGTGCAAACGTGTTTGTGAAGAGCAGAAGGAGAGAACCACTGGCCAGCTGAAAACAGAGGTCATGTAGCCTCTCTTTCCCCCGGCAAATCCTTCTAGTCCCTCTCTTGAGCATCCATCAGATCCTCCATGACTCTCTGGTGCCCAGCACTGCTGCTATCTAAAAAGGGCCTTGTGCTTCCTGATGTGAGTCCTTTCACAGTGCAGGGGCTTCTGCTGGCAGTGACCCCAGGAGGTAACAGGCGTGAGCAAAGGGCCAGGAAAGGCTCAAACAAGAGTGGGTGACCCTGCAGACTTGGTCCTGTGGGGATCATCCAGAAGACTGTACGCAATGCCTTCTAGATGCAAATGGGAAGGCTGGATGTCCCCTCACTGTTTGCCATTCCTCCTAGTAAGGGCTCCCCGGGGTTTACGCCCATGGACACCAGGGATGTGCTTTTCCCCTGGGGGCTGGCCATGTTTCAGGACGCTGGACAGCATCCCTGTTCCAGAGGTGGCGTGGCTAAAACAGTAGAGGGTAGAGGGCTTGGGGTCACTGGCAGAGTCCTGAACAATTGGCTCCCCACCTGCAAGAGTACCACCCACTGGAAAGACCCAGCTTTGCCTGCCCAGCCAAGCAATCGATTGCTGTCTGGTTCTAAAGAGCCAACCTGCCTCTTCCACCCCACTCAGCATCCTGTCTGCTTCCTGCGAGATGTGAGATTGGCTGCAAATTAAACTTAATGGGACTTGAGCAATTATGTCGACTTTTTGAAGTGCCTACGGATAAATACACGCTTAGCTATTGCAGCATTGTCAACTCTTCTATGTGTTTCCCAAAGGCAGAGCAGGATCCAGGGAGGCAGGTCAGTAAAGGGTCAGGATGGTGCTGAAGGAGTGAGGGACACCATGTGGAGTGCTGGGGTGTGGGCCCAAGCCAGCTTTTCGGAATGGCAATGTGGCCCCACACATTTGGGCCTGAAGAATGCAGGTGCCTGTGCTCTTTGGCCCTCAGGCCACCTTCCTTTAGAAAACGGCCAGAAGGAGAGGCCAGGGTTTGAGCACAGGGTCATAGCCGTGTAGCCACCTGACCACGGGGATGGGTAAAGTAATTATGGTATGAAGATATGATGGGCTACTGTTGGCTACTAAACAGGACAGCCCCGTCAAGATAGTCAGGTGGGTAAAATGCTTAGAAAAAGAAAAGCAAGAAATAAAGCATGCATGCAGATAGCTAATTTCACCCTCACGTATTTCTATCCCTGGATTACACCATCCAGACAGGTGGGTGAAAAAATACCAGCAGGGGCTAAGTCAGGGTTAGGCTATGAAAAACTTTGGTTTGTTTGTTTATTTATTTATTTATTTATACCTTATGCATTTCTTTAGTGTGTGCATGTGTAAGCATGTTGGTGTGTGGAAGCCAGAGGTCAATGTCAAATATTTTTTGAGACAAGGTCTCCACCTCCCCAGAGCTGAGATTCCAGACACTGTACACCACCCATGGGTTTTTACATGGGTGCTGGGTATTTGAACTCAGGTCTTCCTGTTTGTGCAGCAAGCACTTTGCCTACTAAGCCACCCCTGCCTCCTGCCTGGTTTTGACGTTCATTTTTCTTTCCCTGCAGAATAGCTATTACTAAAATATTGTCTCAAATCAGAGATAAGCCTGGAGTGTGTGTGTGTGTGTGTGTGTGTGTGTGTGTGTGTGTGTGTGTGTGTGTGTGTGTGTTGGGGTGGGGTTGAGATGGGGCCTCACATCCTTTCCCACAGCCTGTCTTTGGTACTCGCCTTAGAACTTGTATTAAAATGGTAACTGGTGCCTTGGGATGGCTCTGGCCAGCTCTGTAGGCCCAGGTGCCATTAGAAGCCTCCCTATGCCCAGCCCAGGACTTTTGTCTCCCACGACAGGCTAAAGTGTGAGAGACAGGTGGCTTGGACCCTGGTCATGCACTCTGAGGTTGCCTGTAGAAGGTGGATCATGATGCCCTAAGGGGAAGAACTGCTGCTGCCCCCTCTCAAAGGCTCACTATTACTCCATTTTAGCAAAGAGTAACACCAGAGTGGGGCACTGATGAACCATAGTCCTGGTCCTAGGAAGGGGACCCAGTAGAGTCTCCCCAAGGCTCTTTAGCCCCTTCCTTGATGTAACAGACATGTAGCCCCAGCCACAGAGCCCCTGTTGACCCCAGAGACATGATGGACAGCTCTCGAATAGCCCTGCACTTCACAGTGACAATCTAGGGATCTGTATTTGAGTTGCTTATGTGTGCAGGGAGTAGCTTATACAGGAGGGGAGCAGAGCCAGTGCCTGCTGCTGATGCAAGGTCTGGTCCCATATACCCATCTGGAAATCAGATTCCTTCACTCAACTGTATTGATTGGGGCTGTTACTAGGTTCATGTTTATTGCAAATGAGTGACCATGAGCATCCTTGTATGAGGCTCCCAGTGCTCATGTGCAGGCGGCTCTCCCAGGAATGTTCTAGAAGCAGAGCTTCTGCTGGTTGAGGGATCTGCCTCGCGGGCTTTACAAGACAATGGCAAATTAGTCAGAAAGAGCAAGTTTCTATTTCCAGGAGACAATGAGGAGAGCCCCTTCCTCCCCACCTAGCCCAAACTCCACTCTGCCCAGTCAGCAGGTGGATTCTTTCCCCGCTGTTCCATTTGCGCTTCCCTGATTGCTAATGAGGCTCCAAGTATTCCAAAGCACTGATGAGCCATTCAGGCTTCTTCTTGAAACCCCAATTCAAAGACTCAAGTCCTTCGACTGAGGTCGTTCTGGAATCTTCATGTATTCAGAGTGGGACCATTTGCTGCCAAAATATCTGCATCCCCACCCTGTTTTATCTTGCCAGTTTCTCCATGGTGACATTGGGTGAAGTGAATCTTTCTGTGGGAAGGGATTCAAATTTACCCACCACTTCTCTCCTGCTTAGTCCTTTATGTTGTGTTTTGAGGAACACCTCCTGGGGTTTGCTCTATGCTGCTGGCTCTGCAGCATAGGTGGTTTAACAGGTAACTGGACAGAGACACCCAAAACAGTGTTTGCTGTACAAGTGGAAACTGTATAAGGAAGGCGTTTCATGAAGCAATTGGTGTGGACGTCTTACCTCGCAGTGCTGAGCACTCTTCCTGAAGTTGCTTTTGGTCCTAGAACCTACCAAAGGAATGATTCACACCTGTGGCTTCATTTAGGCTAGAACCTGAGTGTCTCAAGCTGGGGCTTCGCTGACATCATCCCTTCCTCCTCACAACCAGGCTTGGTAAGAGCTGAGGTGACCCTGTGCTCACCCTACCTACACCAAGGCATCAGCTTTCTTCGGTCGTGCCATACTTCAGGCTTGGCCATCACACACACACACACACACACACACACACACGCACGCACGCACGCACGCACGCACGTATGCATGCATGCACGCACGGATATGTACATGCATCTTAGAGCAGAACTGAATGAAGTCTTCTCTGGGGACAGCGAAGGAGAGGCCTCTGTAGCCCTGACCTAGGAGAGAGAGAGAGAGACAGAGACAGAGACACAGAGAGAGACAGAGACAGAGACACAGAGAGGAACAGAGACACAGAGAGACAGACAGAGACAGAGACACAGAGACAGAGACACAGAGAGGAACAGAGAGACAGAAAATTAGAAGGAACAGACTGAGGGGAGAGGTTGGGAATAGACAGGATATGGAGCTGGGGTGGGGGTGGGGAGATGTCCAACTCTGCTGGGCTTCACTGATCTCACTGTGAGATGAGGCAGATGGAATTTAACACAAACTCTCTCAGAAGCACAAACACCCAGGTTGCATGATTTTTTTTTTTAAAGAATCACAGAGGCCACTCCTAAGATGTCAGCTGCAGGCTAGGCATGAGCCTGGGGCGGGAGGAGGGGAAGAGCCTGGGGCTGGACTACACAACACGCTTTAATGATCAAGCTGGAGGTGGGAGGAGGGTGTAGAATAGGAAAAGGCCTCAGATGATGAGGTGTGCAGTGGCACCGGATCCCAGGTAGCTCCTCACACCGTGGACTGCAGCCCTGATATCGTGTGGTCCCTGGAACCTGTGAAGATTGGTTTTGCCATCCCCATGGATACCTGAGCCAGGATGCTGGCACCTGAACATCACACACTGTCAGTGTGACTATTCCTGAAATCTGAGCATCAGGAAGACAACACAGTGTCTGAGAGGCTGGCTCCACCAAGAGGGCGTGGCCTCCCATCAGTGACTTTCCAGTTTGAACTCAGCTCTGGTCCCAGGTAGTCCCAGTACTGCCCAGTGTCTACACCGAGACCCAACATAGGGCAACCCAAGACAAGTAAGTGCCTGGCAAAGCCATTACTATAGAAACGAGCGATTGAGTTATGAGCCACATAGTTTTCTTTGCACACTTCTGCTCCCACAGCCATTGAACAGAGTCAGCAGTGACTGATACGAACAGTGTCTGGGACAGTAATAGAGTTGGAGCCTTCTGGAGAGGGACAGACCCCCGGGCTGTGGTGGGAAGCGGGAAGGCCAAGCCCTGGGGCTCCACATGGACTATAGGCTTTATTTCCTTTAGGTAGAGAACAGTGTCCCAGGGGCTGCCTCTGTCCCCTCCATCCCCTCTGTCTGTGCCGTTACTATAGCAGCCACCTTAGCTCACAGCGAGGGGGAGTGCAAAATAGGTCAGATCAGTAATGAGGCCTCAGGGTTCTGATCTGTCCCCTGATGGGATCTGGCTTCACAAGGCACCAGTTTCACATCAGAGCGGCTGGATCTGGACTCTGGATCAAAGGCCGGGTTGCCTCTGAGCCCAGATGCTGGGCCTGGGAGAGCCGTCTGTGGCTCGGGCTCAGGGGCTCTCTTCTTGATCCTCCTATAGTGAGTCGTGCTACTTCAGAAGCCAGCTACGCACGCACGTTCCTGAAGGTGTCAATACCCAAATCCAACGTGAGCCCAGGTCCCTGGAAAGGCTGAGACGCCATCTTGGAGCGGGTCCTAGAGTCCTTTCCAGTTACAGCTCCCAGCCCATGAGAAGCTTTTCATTCGCACAAGCCTGGGTTGGAATCCTGACCTTTACTCCACACTGTATAGCCCAGGCGAGTGTTCCACTTCCCTTTGGGGAAGGTATGGGTGCAAAGAGATCTACCACAGTAACAATGACACCCATGGGCCATAGAAAGGGGTGTGGGTGGGAGGATACTCCTTTTTAAGGTTCCACTTCTATCTCTTGCCCTGTGACCTTAGGCACCTGGTCGCCCTCTCTGCTCAGATGATATAAAAAGAGCCCTTTCCTGCCCCAACCTGTTTCTCGATGAGACTTCTTGCAGTGATGTCTTTAGCGTTTTAAAAACTCCCAGGCCCTTCCCAGTCCCCAAAGTTCCAGTAACTTCCGCTCTGTGCCTGCTGCTTATGGACCCACTGCCCTCCCTGACTGCAGACTCAGATCCACCTGGGATCTCTCTGTCTTGTTTCTGACATACTAGAACATGTGGCCTACAGTAGGTGCTCAAGAAATGCCGTTGAGTGACTTCACACATGCACAAACGCACACACAAACACGCCGAATGATGCTTGGCCTTCTGTGGGATCCAACAGTGAGTGACCTAGGTCTTCTTTCCCTGCCACCCATCAAACACATTTTTTGTCTGTGAAGGAAGACATGACCTCAGCTGTGAGGAGGACTGCACTCACTCGAGTGGGGAATGGGGGTTGGGACAATGCAGAGCCATTGTCCCTAAGGTCCTGGAAGTGAGACTGGTATTCTGTCCACTGGACCCCAAGCCCCACAGGGACAAGCTGGATTTACTGACCAGAGCCTTTGGTCTACAGCAGCCTGGGAGCCTCTGCAGGCTCCCTGTAGCCCACAGGGGCTCAGGCAGAGGGAGCCAGGGCAGTCGGAGGTGTCTGCTGGGGCTCCTGATGCTCTGTGGCCAAGTCTGTGGACTTTGAGTATCCCAGAACCTCGGGCCCTAGCTCAGGGGAGCTGCTGTTAGACTGGACTGGGGGTAGGAACCCCTGGTGTCCTACAGGATCCAGGATCATCAGCTTCCCTGAATGTTACAGGCCCTTCTTACCTGTGGGAAGCAAACACCTTTCCTGGGGGCAGCCATGCTCTAACCCCAAAGGGCACTGTGGGTTGGACAGTGTGGTCTCCTGGATTCCCTGTAGGTGCCCCTGAGGAGGACAGACAGTCCAGGAATGACAGTGGGCTGTTGGTCCTGGTTCCTAGGCTGTTCACCTCATGAATCAAGGAATTCCAGCCTGCAAGGGACAGAGCCTAGAAACCACAGCAGCTGCAGAATTGCGTCAAGTCTTTCAACCAGAAAACCTGAGTCCATGACTTCATCCTCAGAGATTTCTGGTCCCATTTGACCCACTCAGCCTTTGGGGTCATGGATAGGAAGGATTGAAGTACACAAGCTAGGAGGGACATGGAGCTGCTGACTTCTAGGTACCCCTATATTTTAGTTCTGAGAGGAGCCTGAGACCCTAGGTCTAACCTCTTCCTCCTGTAGATGTTAAGATGAGAGGTCTGGAACCTTCCTTCCTTTATGGGGAGGATTTTCTGATCTGTCTGTCCGTCCCTCCCACGCTTCAGCTCTCAGAATCTGAGTTTCTTTGGTGAAGTCAAACACTCTCTGGTGGAACCGTTGACTCACAGACTCTGCGCATCATGGGCACATTCAGAGACTCGGAGGGCCAAAGAGCCTGGGAAGTAAGGATCGCCGGGAAGACACAGAAGCCTATATTGGCCTGAGACACTCAGAGCAGACGACAGGTGTCCTGGAATTGAAGTCTCGGCCAGGGAGGGGCCTCAGTCACTTCGGTCTATGATGTAGAAGCTACTTCCTTGAAGGGCCTGTACTTCAAGGATGGGAAGGTCACCTTCCCAAGGGGGAGTCTGCCTCACGGTCTCTCTCTGCTAGTGTGGAGCCCAGTTGTCACATGATGCCTACTTAATACTTGCCTCGACCTCATGAGTGTATTTGGACAATGATTTGACCCCACAGTGGCCAAGTCAATGGGTTCACTAAGTTGGAAGACAGGGCAGAGGACAGACCCTGGGGACACAGAGTATGGCTCCTCCCTAGGGGAGAGACTAAGGTAGGATGAACCAACTGAGATGAAAGAAGAAATGGGGGCTTTTCTGGTCCTGTCAGGAAGGAAAAAACAACACTCTTCTTTGAAGTCAAGAAGGTGTCTGAGGCCAAGTGTGGATAGACAGGCCTGGGCTGCATGTGGCCGATAAGTCACTTCAGCCCCTTCAATGACCTTAGGGATATTTTTGGGCAGGTTGATCCATGGTGAAGCCTATGTTGTGTTTGGTGCTGGGCTGTGCTGGGCTATGCTGGGCTCACCTCTTGCACAGACTTGGTACCTCTCAGGACAGGCCACAGCTGTTCCCTCCCATCTTCCATCCTCAGGCTGGGAGGAGGTCAGTGTCTCTCCCGACAGAGGTAGAAAGGGTGTTCCAGATAAGAAGCAGCCTGAGGGAAAGCTTGGGAGTCAGAGAAGAGCTTCAGTGTTGCGAAGCAACACACTGCGGGGTGTCTAGGTGTGGGGGGCAGCTACAGGGCTAGAAGGGGCAGTGGGGGCCTGAAGTGAGGGTGCAGGAGTCTCCTGAAGAGACACTTCCACCATCAGCCTGGGGTTGTCACACAGTACCCTGACTCCAGGGACTTCACTGGCCAGGGAGGGGCAGGAAAGTTGAAATGCATCCTTAGGGATCACCAGAAAGCCCACAGTGCTTCCAGGCAAATCCTGGCCCTTACTGTGTGGAAAGGTTTGATCCAAAACCCAGCATGAAAATACCAGGGCGACTTAGAGGATCTGGCGAGGTTTTATTCTGACACAAAGAACAGGATTTTTTATTAGGTTCATTTCAAATGTCATTTGAGGAAGAAAGGAAGAGGTATGTGATGAGCCTGGGTCCTGGCACTGTGTGAGATGAAGCTGATGGTGGCTGCTCCAGCAGGCACTATACCCCTGAAGGAGGCAGCAGGATTGGGGTTCCAGCCCCCACCCCACCCCTGTAGGCTCCCTCAGCAGCTCTCCCTGCATACTCAGCTCTCCTCTCTCTTACAGGATCTGCACCCAGGCAGGCAGCTGCACTCAGGTAGTTCACGGACCCCATCTGCCCACTCACTCCTCATTCCCCTAGTGTTCTTCTCATCCTTGTGTCTAGGCTAGAGCATCCCTCCCCCAGAGCGTAGACAGATACCCGCACCACACGTCATCCTGGCCAATGCTCTGGCCAGCCTTAATGCTATGTGGCTGGGAAGGGTAGGAGCAGTTCAGAGAACCCTGCATAGCCTCACTTAGGTCTCAAGTCTCCCAGGCCCCACCTACCTCCTCTTGGATCACCTTGTCTTCTCAGATCCTAGCTCTGTCCCCAGAAGTCTGTTCCATGCTCAGAGGGATGTCTGAGAAGCCACACCAAGAATAGCCATCTCAAGAAAGCACTGCCTCTGGTGAAGTTTCAGACAGCTGAGGCCCTTCATGCCCCATCTCTTTCTCTTGGGGCCATTGCTCTGATAGGATTGGCCCATGGCCACATCTATAGGGGTGTTGTCTTGATGGATGGTTGATGCAGGAAGGTCTAGCTGACAGTGGGCAACATCATCCCTAAGCAGGTAGGTCTGAGTTGTATAAGAAAGGCAGCTGTAGCCTTTAATCCCAGCACTCAGGAGGCAGAGGCAGGCGGATCATTATGAGTTTGAGGCTAGCCTGGTCTACAGAGCAAGTCTAGGACAGCCAAGGCTACACAGAGAAACCTTGTCTCTAAATAAATAAATAAATAAATAAATAAAATAAAAAGGCAGCTACTTGGCATTACCACCAGAGAGGCTCCAAGCAACAACTGCTGGAAACAAACACAGAGACCCACAGCCAAAAGTGGAACTTGACCAATCCTGTGAAAGAAGGGACACCACAAAAAAATCCCACAGAGTCAACTAAGTTGTACTCATAGAGGCTCATAGAGACTAAACCGACAGTCAGGGAGCCGGTATGGGTCTATCCTAGGCCTTTTGCATATATGTTACAGTTGAGTAGCTTTGTCTGTTTGTGGGACTCCCAATGGAGGGAGGGGGTATGTTTCTGACACTTTCACTTGCTTTGGGGACCCTTTGTCTCCTACAGGGTTGCCTCATCTAGCTGTAACGTGAGGGGAGGTGCCTAGGGGAGGTGCCTAGGGGAGGTGCCTAGGGGAGGTGCCTAGTCTCATTGCAACTTGACAAGCCATGTTTGGTTGATATCCCTGGGAGGCCTGCTCTTTTCTAAAGGGAATCTGAAGAGGAGTGGCTGGGGAGGAGCGAGGGGAAGAAGGTACTAGAAAGGAGGGGAGCTGCAGTCGGGATGTAATAGAAAAGAGAGAATAAATTAATAATAATAAATAAAGAAAGCCAAGTGAGCCAGGGGCATTGCTGAGCTGGGTGCTGAGAAGCTGCCAGGAGCTTGTGAGGTGAGTGGCGGGGGGGGGGGGGGGGTGTTCACATAGCGACTTCACTGTGCCAGGGCACATGGGGACAGCTAACCTGCCCACTACGAGGGTCTGTCTCACTGTGTCTGTGCTCAGGCAATGACAAGATCTTTCTCAATGTGGTTACCACTGTCTCATAGCCTCCTCCCCCACCCCCTCACATTTCCTTGACACAGAGAGAAAAGGGTTCACTCTTTTAGTGGGTTCTTCAGTTTATGATCACTGACTGCTGGAATATGGGTCCCAGGAGTGTGTGTGTGGGAGCCCCGAGTCTCTTCACTATTACTGCTCCAGTGCCAGAGCACCCACTGGGACCACTGAAGGGCTGAAGTATAGGTGGGAGTGAGGAAGGAGGGAGGAGGATGAAAGCAATAGGAAGGGAGAGGTGAGGCAGGGGGATGGAGAGAGGGAAGGAAGGAAAGGAAGGACCCGCAGATGAGTTTGGCCTCAGGAAGACCAAGGCCCTCTTCACACCTCTCCTAGGCATCTGTCATAAATACAGTCATCGTCAAGGACAAGAAGAGCCCTCCAAAGTGGCACTGGGTATTGTCTACCTGTTACCCCACTGAGATGCACAGCCTCCTCCAGAAGGTAACCTCGTTGTTGCCATTTTACAGGTATCAAGAGCACCATCTTAGATTTTCCAGCAATCTGATCATCCTGACTTTTGCACGATCCTCTCTTCTAGGGTCTCCTGGAAAGGTCACAAGAATGCCAAGCAATGCAGTGGGGACTGGACACAGACAGACCTAGAGAATCCCCAAGTCCACCTTTCCACTGTTCGGGGACCCTGGAGTGACTGGTCTTTCTGAACCTTAATACCCTTTCCTACAAGGTAACATGGAAATTAATGTCATCTTGCTGGGGACAGTGAGGTGACCAGAGAAAGGAGTGGGCACGCCTGCCTTGATGCCAAGCTTAGCACAGAGGACAGAGGTCTCTGTTGACCATTCCTTGCCCAAAGCTAGAAATGTTTCACGTTTTGAAACTGAATTTAGGACTGTTTTCACCTACCCTATAGGTGTTCAGCTTATGGAAGGGATCTCTCAGGCTCCACCGCCACCAACCTGGCATTTCCTCTGTGCATTCGCAGGGACCCCTCCCCTGGTGACCTTGGGACTCTGGTGGAAGGGACAAGTTTGTGGGCTTCTAAATCTCTTTCCACTTTCATCCTCAATCCATTTTATTATCGACTCCAGCAGCTTAAAGCACTGGCTTGTCTCTGGGAAAGCTGGTGACAGGGAGCCAAGGTCTTGGTGCCCTCAGCTCCAGATTTTATCCATCCAATTTCATGCAGGTGGAGCCCTGGCTGCCACTTAGCTAGGAAAATGCTGCAACTGTGTTCAATCACAAGGTACGGGCAGGTGACAAACCTCTTGTCATCACCTCCTGCCCATCCCCAGGCTCCTAAGATCCTGGATTGGAGACACCATCTTTCAGGCGTACCTGTGTCTATTCCCAGGATTTTCTCCACAGTTGTTTCTGGGGCATCATGAGTGACCTTTCAGGAGGAGAGCCTGGAGCCCCATCTATAGGGCAGTGCCAGAGAATTGGGTCCCCAGAGCAAGCACATGGCAGGTAGCCCCAGGGCAAGCGAATCCCTACTTTTAATCTGTGTGCGTGTGTGTGCATGTGTGCGAGAGTGCGGTGCATATATGTGTGTGTGTGTGTGTGTGTGTGTGTGTGTGTGTCCCTGTAATCCAGTACTTCAGAGGCTGAGGTAGATGGGGCCTTGGAAGATTGCTGTGAGTTTGATGCCAGCCTGGGCTATTTAGTGAGTACCAGACTAGCCAGGACTACACGCATAGTAAGACTTTGAGTCAAAACAAACAAAACTGAGGTGCCCATTTCCAGCCTTGGGTCCTCAACTCCTTTTCTAGATTAATCACTGGGAATAACCATGCAGCAGCAGCAGCCATCTTTCTGTCATGTGTCCCCTCTGCTGTGTTAGGTACACTAACTCAATTCAGAGTCAGTGTCAACCTATGAGGCAGATGCTGTTTACGAAATAGAGAAACTGAGGCTGGGGTCATGCTGTGACAGTCCTAAGATCCTGTGATAATATCTGAGACACTTTTGCTCAGGTCTCGGCCAGGCCAGAACCCACACTTTGCTACACACACAATGCTTTGGTTTTTGTTTTGGTTTTTTACAGTGGGACTGTTTGCTGCATGCTAATGCATCACTTGCTGTGTATTTGGCAGTGCCTCCTCTTGCAAACATGCCCTGTCATTTGTTTCACTCAGTCCCTGTAGTCCAATCAGCACTTAGTATTCAGGGGCTTGAGTTTTAACAAACACACTCCCTGCCGTATCTTTTCTTCCATTCATTTGCAATCATTTCTGTTACTCCAGTGTGATCCAGGTCTTTCTTATTGCTAGTCAAGCAGGTCACATAGAGAAAATGCACTGCTGTGTGGACCACTTGTTCTAGGTTTTACCCACTTCTGTCATCACCAGTCTCTACTGGCTCTGCAGCCCTGAGAACCTTTTTCTCTGTGTTTTGGCACACACACACACACACACACACACACACACACAGACATATACATACACACATGAATACAGACACATAGACATAATCACACACAAACAGATACACAAGCATGCACACACATACATACACAGAGAGACACACAAACATGTACAGAGATACACATGCATACAGACACAGATACACACATGCACACACACACACACATATATACATACACACAGTCACACACAGATACATAAGCATATAGACATAGACACACACACACCAAGACACACATATATACAGACACACAGAGAAACACACACACATACACACACATACACACACACACACACACACACACACACACACAAAGTATGCTTGGCTGTATTCATCCAGCTCTGTGTTTTGAAACAGTTAAAAGGTATCATATTATATTGCTTTGTGCATTTGGCTTTTGAACCATTTAATAATAATATCACAAGGCATCTTTTCTGCATTAGGAAATATTGATGGAGCCCATTTATTTTTTTAAAAATTCTTTTTACATTTATTTGTATGTATGCAAGAGTGTGACCATGCACCTGCTGAACGTGGGGGTGGGAGGACAACTTGAAGGAGTTGGCTCTCTTCTTCTGCTGTGTGGGTCGCAGGGACTGGGTGCAGGGTGTTGTTAGCTGGGAAGAAACTATCTGCGGAGTGCTCACACTGGCCTGGACCTTGTTCCTCCTAATGAAGCTGTAGGCAGCACACTGAAAGGTTCAAAGGCTCGGGTTCTTTCCCTCTCTCTCCTTTCTTCCCCCCTCTCCTTCCCACAATTCCCCATTTCCCCCACTAATGGCTCTTCAGGCTGTCTCCGTTCTGCTCTCTGCACAATTGTCCTTCTCAGAATAAAGGCTCCCTTACACACAGCTGATGGGATGCCAGTGGTGGTATCCTCTAGGACCTGCTGAGGTAAGCGGTCAGGCCTTGTCTGAGGTGGCCAAAAGCTGCAGCTGCGGATGACCTCCACGGGTCCCAGGTGAGGCTGCAGGCGGCACAAGGGGGGAGGGAAGGAGTCTGCCCTTCAGGGAACAGTCTGTCTGCTGAGGCCAAACTCTGGCACAGCTCCTCATAACCCAGCCAGTTCCTGAGGTGCTTGTTTTCATGAGAGAGGTTAAGGGCTCCTGGCTCTGAACCCACTTGGGCAGGATGGCAATCCAGCCTCCGGCTCCTTCCCTGGGTGTTTCTCTGGCTGGCTTCCTAGTGTCTTTGGGATCAAGAGGTTGGAAATGGCTTCTGTTGCCTCTTGGTAGCAATTGGGCAGACCACATGTGCAAGGGGAGAAATCGAAGCCCCTTTCCAGAAAGCGGAGGAGATGGAGAAGACAGGAAAGCAAGGAGGAGAGAGCGGGGCTCAGAGACCACAGACCAGGCTGTCCTGTCCTCAGAGCTCCCCAGTCTCTTCCCACAGCCTCAGCTGCTGGCCTGGGTCAGTTACTGCAGCCCCGGACCCTGATAGACACTATGACTGAGCCGTGAGGTCACAAGGGCTCCAGATGTGCAGTGCACAGGTCCTCCAGTGGCGTGGTGAGCTGGGTGTTCTGGGTTCTCCTGCAGCAGGTGCTCTGTGAAGCCAGCCGAGGGGCATGTCATTGTGTTCTGGCTCCCAGCACAAGGCTTAATGGGTCTCCCTATAGCTGCTGTGACAAAGCACCCAAGACCAGCAAGTTCAAAAAGCAATGGTCTTGGAAACCAAGATAGACCTGTGGTCCAAGCCCAGGACTGCATCCTATAGGCTACCTCCATCTCCAATTTTTCACAGGTCAGGTGGAGCAGGAAAGGGTTACAGTGTGACAGGGTTTGGAAAATATGAGTCTTTCAATCAATAGGCACAATGTTTCTTCTTTTATTTCTTTTTAAAAATGTTACATTATAGCTGGGCATGGTGTCCTACTCCTGTGTTCCCAGCATTCAGGGAGGCAGAGGCTGGTGGAGCTCTGTGAGTTCGAGGCCAGCCTGGCCTATAAAGGGAGTCCAGGACAGGCAAGGCTACACAGAGAAACCCTGTCTCAAACAAAACAAAACAAAACAACATTACATTTGTGTGTGTGTGTGTGTGTGTGTGTGTGTGTGTGTGTGTGTGTGTGTGTGTGCATGCCTCAGCATCCCTTAGGACATGAGAGAACAACTTGCAGGTGCTGGTTCTCTTCTTCCAGCATGTGGGTTCCTAGGATTGACCCCAGGGTGTCAGGCTTAGCTGCAAGCGCCTTTACCCTCTGAGCCAGCTTGCCATCTTCTAGCGTTTCTTCTTTAGAAGGGAAATCCACAGCAGAGAGGAAAGGGGAGCACCACCCTTGCCACGCCCATGCAGATCAACAGTGTTTTTTCTCCGTAGGGACATAACGACTCTAGTTAGATGCACTCTTTGTCCTGGAATTGCTATAATTTTCCTTCTGTAGGTGGCATCTTTGTTTCAGTACGTTGCTCAGGAGGCTGGCGAGCATGTTAAAAGCACTCTGATTTTCTGTGGATTCTTGAGCATTCCAAGGAGGTGAACTTCTTCCTCAGTCCACACTTCTTCTTCCCCAGTTTCTTCTTTCTGCTCCAGAGAGGACAAGGGTGGTGACTGCCGCCGCCCTTGCTTCCTTCCTTCCTGATATCCTAGGTGAGGCCTTTCCATTTGCTGTTCTTTGCAGAACACCCTCTACTTGTCTCATTCCTCACTTGCTGGAGTTTGGCCGTGAATGGCTGACAGTTTTGGTTAAACACCTTTACTGCATCCGTTCAGATGAGCATCTGTTTTTCAAAGACTCCCTAATGTGACAAATTACTTTCCCGAATACATCACTGCTACCCGGGTACCACATTCCAGGCAGAAGGAAGCCACTGTGATCTATCACCTGATTCATTCATTGCTGGCACCATTATTTTTTTATGTTAATTGAATAACTACTTTTATGTTAATTAATTGATAAAGTAATTGCAGTGCTGAGATGGAATCCAGGGCCTTGTGTGTGCTAGGCCAACACTGTAGCCCTTGAGCTATAACCCCAGCCCTTCATGTTTATTTTTTATTTTTATTTTTTTCACGAACCTGGAGCAATGGCTTGCTGGTTAAGGGCACTCACGGCTGCAGCAGGGACCCTGGGCTTGCATCCCAGAACCTACATAATGGCTTAACACTGCACGCATGCACACTCCTGCACAAATCTGAAGGTCAGGGGACATCTTTAGGGAGTGGATCCTCACCGTCCACCTTGCTGAGGTGTGGATTTTCTTGTTTCCTTCACAGTGCTATGTGAGCCAGCTGGCCCACGAGCTTCTTCTGGACCATTCTCCTGACAGACACTGCCACCTCTGGCTTTTCAAATGACTTCTGGGGAAGGACGGACACTGGCTCTTTAAACTTTTCTGGCTAGCATTTGTCACCTGTTGAGCTGTCTCTCCAGCTCTGCCTTTTCCTGCTAATTTTAAAAGGGCATTTGACATTTACATCTTTAAGTGAGCCTGGTTTTCAGCTTTCTGCTTCTGGTATGAGCTTGGGCTCAAGGTTTTGTTAGTCTCACAAATAGAACATAGCCCCCTCCCCCCCCCCCCCGCCATCCTCCCCACCTCCCAAACCCCCCCACCCCAATCAACATCTTATATCCATGTATTTCTACAACTGCTTCCATTTCTATGGTGGTTTTTACATTTCTGAGAATTTAAATTTTCCTTTTGGGATTGGTTTTCATAGTTCCATTTTTTTTTTTTTTTTTTTTTTTTTTTAAATCCAGGATTGCACTTGAAGAGTCTCAAATCAAGAGCTTATTGGCACAGAGTTCTGCAACCAGAGTTCCTCTCTAGAATGCCAAGTCTGGGGGTAACCTCCCTTTTCTGTGGCGTGTGTCTTTTTTTGTTTTCTCACCATCTCTTTGTGCCCTCGCTTCTCTGTTTCTATTTCTTTTCTAGACAATAAACTTTGGGGTTTTTTTTTTTTTTTTTTGTTGTTGTTGTTGTTACATTATATTTTTAATTTAAGGTATCCATGCCTCAGTTTCCCTGAGTGATCCTGAGGAAGACCATCACTAGGATAAATGGCCTGGAAGGCTGAAGATCCAGAGGGTGGGAGGGTTGGCCACAGCTGTCCATCGGGGCAGGTGTGGAGAGGAGGCTGGAAGGCGGGGGGCAGAGAACCTCACGCTCCCAGGGTATGCTGGGTAGAGGGGAAGGGTTTTCTGCACAGGATATGAAGACCACAGTATCCTGCTGATGCTTGAGCAATGTTACTGGGGCTTCCTGAAGGGGTGGGTCTCTTCAGCAGGGCAAGGCGAACACACAAGGAGGACTTCTGGAGACTGTAAGTGAGGCACAAAAAGGCCAGCAGAAAGACAGACCTCCTTCTCTGTCAGGGAACTTTTTGGCTCCCATAAACACATCCACTGTATCTCAGGAAAGAGCTGATATAGGTCTCCCCCGTCTCCCCCGGCCTTGACTGAAAGCCACCACAGTTTGAAAAATTAAAAAAAAAAAAAAAAAAAAAAAAACACTAAAAATTAAACGTGAAGGGCTCAGGAGCTAGAGTATTGGCTTAACATGCACAAAGCTCCATGTTTAATCACAGTACTACAATTTCGTTATCAATTAATTAATGTAAAATGAATTATTCAATTAATGTAAAAAATTGTAGCACTCCCGAAAGTCCCAGCAGTAAATACGGGGGGAGCAGCACCAGCAGCGCGGTTTGCATCTAAAGCTCTGACCCTTTCTTCTAGGGTCTCCTCTTCAGCCGGCATCCCAAAGGCGAAGGGAGAGGAAGTGAGCAATGATGTATCTACTTTCTAGCCCATTGTCAGCTAGGGTGCCCCAACCTTGATGATCCCGGAAGCTGGGAAATATGGGTAGACTAATGACGAAGTCCAACTGTGTTGGAGAGTGGCGAGCAGCAGCAGGGCTAATTGCTGTTGTGGCTTCTGTGTTTGTGGCTCTTGGTGGCCGCTCAAGGGCAGGAAGCCTGTGAAGCTGCCTGTGGCACTGAAACTAACCCAGACCCCAATGAGGCCTCCAGTGTCACTTGCTGTCAGTTGGCTTTGAAAATCACCGCTTCTGTCGCTCTCCGGGGCCAAACAAGCTATTATTAGTCTCTCCCTAGCTTTGCCGGGTGACACTTCCGTTGTGTAGGTCACGATGACAACGGTTGCCTAGGTTACTTTCAGGGAATTGTAGGCTACTTTTGTTGAAAGCGCGGACTTTTCGTTTGTGCAGGTGACCTTTCCCATCAGTGGGTAGAGCGCTCCACCCTTGGCTCACGGCTGATGCCTCCGTTGTCTGCACACGCGTAACAGAAAGAGCTATGAAGGCTGTGGACAAACTGGCCTCACCTCCACTCCCGTTCCCCAGGACTCAATCCACTGGCATCTTTAATCCTTTGGGTGGCCCTGAGCCCTGTGCTTGGGGAGGCTGAGCCAAGCCTTGAGTCTTCCTCTCCACGCTTGGCCACTCTGTAAATGAATGCTCTTTTTGCAAAACTTACCATTTCATGGGCAGGAAGCAACATGGATTTGTGCTCATGGCGCCCTTGGGAGCTCAGAGGAGATTTGAAAGAAGGCAGAGCCCAGAGGAATTGATGTCCGTTTGTGGGTTGTGCTCACCCAAATGGGTGAGTGAATTGGTGATAAACTCGTTAGGTATTTCTAAAGAAAAATTAGGTCAGGGATGCTCTTCTATCCCTCCCTAGAGACTTCGAGTGCCAGAACCTGACAGTGTGGGAGTCAGCCTCAGAGGAGGGACCCAGACACCCAAACTGACAACTCCACTTGGCAGCATGCTCTGATAAATGCCAACAGTGACTGTACACAAGAACACCATGGTGGCTTCATATGTGTGAATAATAGGGTTAACTGTCAAATTGACACAGTCTAGAGTGACCTATGATGAGAGTCTTAGTGATTGGCCTGTGGGTGTATCTGTGGAGTTATCATGATAGCAATGAGGTGGGAAGAACAGCCCACCACGGGTGACACCATTCCCTAGACAGGGGATCCTGGGCTGTATAGGAATGGAGAAATTGAGCTGAGCACACTCGGTGACCTGCCACCATTACGTAATTGCTCAAGTCCAGTGCATTCTTAATGACACCAGACACCAGAAATACCCCACCCCACCACCACCACCACCTTGCTCTTGTGGGAAGCAGCTTTCTATTGGAGGATAGTGAAAGCGGTTGCTCTGTCTTCTGCCCTCCCCCCGCCCCACCACCACCCTTCAAACTCTTCCCTCGTTTCATGCACCTGCAAAAATGATTGTTACATCAAACGCTCAACTCTCTCCTCACCAAAATTACTTTTTAGTTGGCACACTTCAGTGTTTGCTCTTTGTCCTGTAAGGTCCATGGGTAATACCCTGTAGTCACCGTTATAAGAATTTTTAAAAATCATTTTAAAGTTATCAAAGTAGTGGGTCTCATGATGGAATTTCCACACGTATGTGTCACTGTATCCTGTCCTCATTCATCCCCCTCCCCCGACTGTTGCCCCTGGGCTCCTGTCCCCTTCTGCTGGTTCCCTGTAGCTGTCTTTGGTTACTTTTCGGGTTTTTTCCTTCCACCCTTCTCCAATCCTTTTCTTCTTCCCTTTCAACCCTCTAACTAGATAAGAGAAAAAGGGGTGAAGGGGAAAGGAAGGAGATCCCCAAATAAAACCAGGGGTCAGAAAGGGGGCGACATTATCCTTAGGTTACTTCCTGCTAGTTGGGGCATTGAGTTCCTTGGGGCAAGTTTGATCTTCGCCATCAGGGTACCTAATTTCTTCTAGTTGTTTCTTCTTTGCGCGTGACGACTAAGCAAATGGCGGCCGATAACAACCACCCACGAACCCGTCCACAACGTACCCCTATCAGGGCTCTAGGCATTTATAATACCTTCTAAAGACTCCCCAGAATTCCAAATATCACACCATCGCAGATACTATCAGCAGCTAGGAAAAAAAATCACACCCCTGCTAGAGCATGAGGCAAATCACAGTCATCTGCTGTGGACAATCTGAAGCAGCCCCATATCCCACACCTGGGATCAAAATGAAAACACATTCATATAACATTGCTGTGTTTTTTAAAGGACACCAAAATTCTAAAATTGTCACTACAGTTCTCTTCATCCCAACAAAAGTCATTTGTTGTGCTTTTGTGTCACATACATTCCATTACCCTCTCTCTCTTCTCCTCCCCTGTAAGACATCTTACTCCCATCTCAGAATCCCCTTTCTAATTTCACACTTTATACATGTATACAGGCACATGCCTACACATATTTTAATTTTTTGGAGACAGGGTCTCATTATGTAGCCCTAGTTGGCTTGGAACTTAATATGTAGACCAGGCCAGAACTAAATTTGTGGCAATCTTCCTGCCTCTGCTTCTTGAGTATAAGGATTACAGGTATTTGTCACCATGTCTGTTGTACTGTACATATTTTCACTTAAATCTAGGATTCATGTTTGAGATAAACATTATTTGTCTAAGTCTGGCTTATTTCATTTAACATAATGACCTCTAGTTCCAGTCACTTTCCTGAAAATGTCATTATTCCGTGTTTTGCTGCTGCTAACTAAAACTCCACCAAGACATGAATCTTACAGGATATTTTCAGACCTAAGAATTTTGTTCTGCCTCTATTCCTACTTTGGGCAGGCAGTATTGGTCTCTCAGCTGTTTCAATAGCTTGTCTTTTCCAGAATATCGTGTTTGTAGTTGTACCTGTCTCAGTCTTTTCAGATTGGCTTCTTTCACTTAGCGGTACATGCTGCAGATTTATCCATGTTCTCTTGTGTCTTGTTAGAACATTTCTTTTCATCCCTGTGAAATAGTCCATTGTAGCTGTGTGGAGCAGTTTGTTTAATGTAGGGACAGATTAGCTGTTTCTGGCTTTTGGAGATTATAATTAAAGTGGCTATAAATACTCACATGTAGACTTTCATGTAGACAGAAGTTTTAAGGTCATTTGAGTGACTACCTAGAGGTGCGGTTGCCAGCCTCCATACTAAAGTCCTGGAAGTGTCTGTGCGCACTTCACAGTCCCACTGGTGTAAGTGAGAGTTCTTGTGTTTTGTATCCTGCAGCAAGGAGTGCTAGCAGCTTCTTCTTACAAACAAACAAACAAAGTCACCTTTTTAATGTTAAAAATATGTGTATTTGTGTGTGGGGGTTTGTGTATGTGAGTGCAATACCCTCATCAGCCAGAAGAGGGCACCTGGATCCTTGGGGCAACGGTTACGAGTGGTTGTGAGCTGATCAACATAGGTGCTGGGAACCAACCTAGGTCCTCTGTGAGAGCAGCAAGAGCTTCTAATGTCTAGGCAGCGATGCCACCTACCTTATTTACTTCCTCTGTCTTCAGACTACGACAGGTCTCCTTGATTCTGTGTTCAGCCCACCTGTGGAATGATACAAAACAGTATCTGAGAACGTATTCATGTTCCATTAATCTCTGGTGAATGTGCTCAGATCTTTTGCTCATGGTTTCACTGTAATTTTTTTTTTTTACTGTTACTGATGAAGAAAAAAGGTCCCAGCCCACTCCTGGGTTTGAAAACTCACCAAATCCCACTAATCCCTGAGGCCTGGCTTGCCTTGAAATCCCATGAACTCCAACCTCCGAGATCTACACCCTGGAAAACTCCGCCTCCAAGAAACCCTACATAGTGCCTGATTCCTGCTCAGTTCCCTGCTGTATCTTGCCCTAACAGAGGCATCCACCCTCTTGTGTCTCTCTCTACAAAATCGCTTGTGTGAGGTTTGTGTGCGGAGTGACGTTGTGGTGTTCCTTGGCTCCCGACTGCTCGAATACCTTTCCCCTCAGAGCTGTGACACTTCCACCGTGTGCATTGTGGGTAGCAGTGGCAGTCCTTAATCAGGTGTGGCTGCTGAACACCCTCTCCCCAGTCTATTGACTTATTTGCTGATTCTCTTAACCCCTTTTCAGAGAGCAGAAAAATGTAATTTTAGAAAAACGTAACAGCAATTGATTTTCCTTTCAGAATCAGGCTTGTATACAAAACTCACTACCGGGGCTGGGAGGCAGCTCAGTTAGGAAAGTGCTTGTCACAAATGCTTGAGAATCTGTCTTCACATCTTTGAAACCACAGGAAAAGCTGGGTGCAGTGGGGGCACATCTGTAACCCCAGTGCTGGGGACAGGTGGACACGTGACTTGCTGGCCAGCCATTCTCGCTGAATCAATGAGCTTGGTCCAGTGAGGGACCCTGTCTCAAAAATTAAGGACACTTGATGTAAACCTCTGGCCCTCACATGCATACCTATACAGACACACACACATATGCATACACACATGCATGTACACACACATGCATACACACATGCATGCACGCTCATGCGCACACATGCTCTCACACGTGGGCACATACACACATACACACACACACATACACACAAGCACACCTGCACACATGCACACATACAAACAAGCACACTTGCACTCATGCACACATACACACAAGCACACTTGCACACAAGCACACTTGCACACATGCACACATACACACAAGCACACTTGCACACATGCACACACGAATGCACACAAGCACACATGCATGAATACTAACTCATCACCAAAGGCAAAGCTGCCTATATTTTCTGCTGAACCATTTGTATTTTCTGTTATTTTTTTTGTGTGTGGCTGGTATGAGATGTGTCCAGCTTCATTTTAAAGATGTGCTTGTCCAACTGCCTCAGCACCATTTTTCACACAGACCATCTTTTGTCAGTGGAAGCACTTTGGTTCTTTGCTGAGAGCCCCCGGGCAGTTCCTGGCTCTTCCTCTCTTTCTCACCTTCTCCTTCGGCTCTAGATGCAAGGAAGTGAATTATATTCTGCAACACCCACAGGTTCTTACAGGCTGGGGTCTGCTTTATCACATCCAGACACCTCCTTGTGCACTCCGGGTGGGGCTGTATCGTCAGCAGCCATCTTCGCATTCTTTTGGTCTTTCCTGTGGCCATGTCCAGTCTATTGATGCACCGTGAACTGCATCCATTTCTTTTTATATCACCTTTTCACTGCTAGCCTTTCCTTCGGGTTCTCTGAGTGTCCATCTCCTGAGTTAACCGCGATTTACTCTTCCCCTGTTTCCCCGCCCCCTTCACCCTTTCCACCCCCAAGCCCTCAACACATGCTGCACCATCGTTGTGTAAAGTTCTCTGCTGGCAGTTCTCAACTCTATGACGCCTGTGAGCCTAGTTCTTTTTTTTTCATCCACATTCCGTCTTCTCTCTTATCATCTCCTGTGATTTTTGCCGAAAGCCAGACTTGTGGTAGCTGGTAATAGGAACTGAGTTGAAAATAAGCCTTCGGTGTGAAGATTGAGGTTGATCAGGCTGGATTTAATGTTCAGCATGCTCGCGGTCAAATACAGCTGTAGGTTCTGGGGCCTGGATTCCTCTCCTCGGCCCTTGCTCTGCTTCCAGGATTCTTTTTCAAAGAATCACCCATTTTTTCAAACAGTCTTGCTGTGTAGTCTCAACCATCTTGGGCTCACTATGTAGCCCAGGCTAGCTGTAAACTTGCACCAGCCTTCCTCAGCTTCCAGAGCGCTGAGATTACAGCCTGTGCCCCTCGACTGTGCCCCTCCCCCACGCTGGCACTGCAGCTCTGTGGAGGAAGCCCTGAGGGGTGAGAAGGTGGGCCTGGGGCAGAATCCCATTCAGTGTTTCCATGGCAGCAGTTAGGCAAAGTCCTCACTCTTAGGCGGGATAAGGTTCTCTTCCTTAGGAAGAGAGGTGGAGCAGGACAGCTAGATGTCAGCCCAGCGCTTGCCTTGTCCCCAGTTTGGATCCCCAGAATCCAGAGGAAAAGCTTGCAGCAGGGTGAGTCTGCAGCAGGTGGATGCCAGGGGCTCTTAGGCAGCTCCGGGTTCAGTGTGAGACTCTGTCTCAGAAAATAAGGTGGAGAGCGATTAGGGGAAAGAAACGTGGTATACAGGTTTTGTCGATTAAGGGCATGAGAACGCACCATCCCATGTCCCCACCAGGGTCATTATGTTTATTTCAAGTGGACACCACAAGCAAGTTTACAGACTCATCGTATTCACGGTGCATGGCACGGCACTTGTGTTCTGTCTCTACTGAGCCCATAACTTTCTCTGGGACAGTTAGATGACTGTGGCATTTTGAGTCCTTAGGAACAAAGTCAATTCTGCACTTGTCCCTGGAGAGACTATGTTCTCTCTCTAAGCCTCCACTGGGCAAAGTAGGGCACACCTGTAATTCTAGCATTTTGAAGGCAGGAGGATCAGAGGAGCAAGGTCATTTGTCCTATACGATCAGCCTCTGCTACCGGAGGCCCTAAACAAATGAAGAAACGGTGCTCAGAACAGGCTCCAATGCCTTCCTCCTCTTCTGAGCTCATTGGGCAAACTCCACCTCTGCACTGAGCCTTAACCCGCTCCATCAGCAGTGCCCATGGCCTTGATCTTTTACTTAGGTGTGTTCCACCTAAGTGCTCCATCCCCAGATGCTCACTGGACTCCCAAGGAACCCTCTCCCTCCCTCTGGGTCTTGGACTCTTGGACTCTCAATACTCGAGTCAGCAGACATATGTGACTCCGGACCCAGCCACTGCAGCAGAGCCTGCACCATCAATGATGTGGGCACACCCCATCCGCTCAGTTCCTGGTTAGTTAATTCCTCAGTTAATTTCTGGCTTCTGCTTCCTGACTCCCTCACTCCCAGAGGAAACTCATCCACGGCTGGAGGTTGTTTGCTGGCTGCCAGTAACTGCTGTGAAGGAAGTGGAGAGTGCCCCCAGGACCCTGGGTCCTCAGGCCTGGCTCCTGCCCTGCACACACACCCAACCTCAAACCAACCCATTGGCTGCAAATCAGTGGTGAGAGCCTGAGCTCGGTCAGTCCCTCTGTGGCCTCCAGACACGGCTGTGGCACAGAGTAGAGCCGAGGCTGACTCTCACCTCTCACTGCCACAACGCTACCAGTCAAGGAATGGTTCCACTCCTTCCTCCCCCTGCCCGCAGGACTTCTGCCTGATTGCAGAGCCATGAACTTGGAGGAAAACAGCCCAAGCATAGAGTGTTTCTGGAACTTGACAAGTATCACCCCAACAAGACCTTCCCAGGGGAAAAGCCAGGGAACCTTTCTGCTCTCCCATTAGCTCCGCCCGCCCCCAGACTTCCTTGCTTAGGCTACTGGGCTTTTCCTAGGTAAAAGTGTCCATCATGGGTGGACTGGTGAGGGACAGGCATATGGGACAACTTCTTGCTGGTTTGGGCCACCACGGTCCTACTAATTGCTCTCTGAGCCAAGCAGGTGACCCCTGCTGATCCCCTAGCCCCAGGCAGGGTTTAGGGCAACTGCGACTCCAGGACAGCATCTCCTTTGGGCCCCTGGTAGCCAGCAGGAATCTATAAAGGGCCTTGGTTTATGAACTCAAAGCTGATGGAGAATTTAAAAGCTGGCTTTATCATTGATTTGTAGGGAGGAAGCTAGCCTCACAGCTGAGAGAGTCTGACTGCGGCTCTGCAGTGGGCTAGAGGCTAGAAGGAGTTATTGATGTGACCTCTGACCCTGGGAGGAGTGATAATGAAGCTAAAAAACATCCATTTGTGTACGGTCCCCTCCAAATCCTGTGAAGAGGGAACTTCTGTTTCTGAGGTAAACACATGGTCCTGCTGATGCCAAAGATGGAGAGAAATGAGAGATTTCCTATGAGGAGCTCTGAGGAGGCTCCGGCTTAATACAGGATTGGAAGCAACAGCGATTCTAGCAAACTGCAGATGTCAAGTGGCTTCCCAGAGGCTGCAGGCCCAGCCTACTCTCCTGTCCTTCATGTCCTCCCTCTAACACCTCAGTCAGAGGACAGGGAGGAGAGGAGAGACACCTTCTTGGTCACAGGGTAGGAAATGACATATCTGGGGTGGACTTTGTGGGATCTTTCCTCTCCCTGGCTGTGGGACCTTGGGAGGGTCCCATGGCCATCCCACGTCTCAGTGTCACCACCTGTGACAGACTGCACTCAGTGGAGTCTAGGGCTTGGACAGCCATGGATGCCGGGTACTGAGCTGATTTGAAAGCATCATCTGCAGGACCTTGGACTGTCGTCTCTGTTGTGAGGTGGGGATGGAGATGTCTTCATGGGTAATAATACTGCTCAGTCTCATGCTGGGTGTGCAGCCACTGTCGCTGCCCCTTTCTCTGGTTCCACACACAGGGACAAGAGCCAGGAGACAGTGGGAAGGAAGCAACAGCACTGGTATGGATGCTGGGCCCTGCAGCACTTCACTTCACTTCCCCTTTCTGTGCCTCAGTTTCCCCCTTCTGTAAAGGGGGAGGAAGATGCAGAACTCCGACGTGCCATATGGCTTTACACCATGTGCTTTCCCTAGAAAGACAACACAGGAACCCTGTCGGGGATGCTGTCAGTCTTATTTTACAGATGGGGAGACTGAGGTACATGTGGGAAATACCCTGCCCAGAGTCATCTAGAAAGTGGTGGAAGTGGGATTTGACCTCAAGGATCTTGAGTGCCCCCAAGCACCCACTCAGTGCTGTAGAGAGTGCCAGGCATGGTCACGTGCTATGGGAGAGAGAACTCAGGGCCCTGCCCTGTAAACTGCTAAAAACATTCTCTGCTGTCACCACTGCAGTTTTGGGATGAGGCCTTGGGGAGACATAGTTCCATGAGGTATAGGGTCCAGGCCAGGGCTCAGATGGCTGGTGAGGGGGCGTCTGTCCCAGACTTAATCCCGTGAATGTAAAACATGCAGCTCAGGCAGCTTGTCTATCGTCACGTTAGCTGGTTCCTGCCTTTCTATCTAAGAATTTGCACATTTTTTCCCCCATAGTTCAGTGTCACCATATTATCAGCTTGGTGTCTTTGGCCCTGTAATCAGGAGTGAGTTGTGGCCTCCCCTCCGCGGCTCACTAGGGTCTATTGACTCATCTGCCCTCGTTATTTAGCTAATAATTCTTCCCATGGGCATCCATTGATTTCCACGTGGAAATATTTCACCATGTAGTGAGATCCTGCCTCAGGTGAATGAGAGTCATGTTAACAGAGCTCTCTCTCTGGACCATTTCATTATAAAAACAGCACCACTTCAATACCAAGACCACTTGTGTGCCATCTAACGATGCTTGCTTTGTCCCTTCAGGCTGTGCGTTTTGCCTTTAAAGCAGGTCTTACCTCTTGTGTGTGTGTGTGTGTGTGTGTGTGTGTGTGTGTGTGTGTGCGCGCGCGCGCGCGCGCGCGCATGTATGAATGTACTTGGCACTTGGGTGCATGGAGGTCAGAGGTCATCTTCAGAGCATTCCTCAGGGCCTTTATACCATTTGGGCTGGGGTGGGAGGGGGAGGGCAAGGTCTCCCACTAAGCTTGGAGCTCATCAAGTAAGATTGACTGGTTGATCAGCAAACCCCAGGGATCCTCCTGTTTCCACCTCTACAGTGCTAGGATAACAGGCACACATTACCATGTCCAGCTTTTTATGTGGGGCTTTGGGATCCAAGCTTAGGTCTTCTGTAAGTCCTCCCATCCTGTACAAGCGAACAACTGTGACACCTGACCCACAGACAAACCAGACAAGTTTAGCAGGAGCACAGAAAGCAGTGGGCACTCAGTGGGCGCTGGCAACCATTTGCCTCTATGGCACAGTCCTGTGTGTTTTGCTCATGGCTCTCTCTTGGCATCTCCAGTGCTCAGAAAGTAGTCTGATACTAGGTGAGAGCTTGACCTAACAGGCATTGAAGGCTATGTCTGACTCATGGATGGGTCTCTGCTGCAGAACATTTAGTCCCATTGTGAATCCTGAGATTGTGAACTGGAAAAACCTGTTTCTTGTTGTGGTGTGGCTCAGCCCTACTTCACACCTTCAATACAAGAGCTTTCTGTAAACAGGATTAAATGAAGTCAGCCACAAGTCAAGAGACAGAGCAAGCAACCAGTTGACAGGAAGTGAACTTAGGGAAAAAAAAAAAAAAAAAAAAAAAAAAAAAGACCAAGAGTGAGAGGAAGTCTGGAGGACAGAGAGAGGCACAGGGAGTAGAAAGGAGGGACATTGAGTTCAAGGGTATTTAAAACAGCATGGATTAGGAGAAAGGGCTTTTTCCTTCTGGGATGTGAGCTGAGTGGGAAGATCATCTGAGTGCTTTCTCTGCCTCTCTTGAGCTAGTAGGCTTTCACCCCAGCATCTGGCTCCCGAGTCTTAATTGGTAAAATGGGATGATGATTGGGATTTTTTTTTTCTTTATAACAGCAGGTCTTGCCCAGAGCTATACCTGTTCTTGACTGCCAAGGCAGCATTCCTGCTGTGCTGGGGCTCAGCCCTTGTGTGCTGCTCTCTCTCCCCCCTCTCCCTCCCCCTCTTGGACACATGCAGCTGGGCCTGGAGCTGCTGGTCCCAGAGGCTCCTCCATGGTCTCTGGCGTTCAGGGTGGCCAGGAAGCTGCTGGATTCCTCCACCAAGAGCCCGAGGTTCTCAAAAACCATTTTTCCTTAAACAAACAAACAAACAAAAACAAAAAACAACCCCCCCCCCCAAAAAAAAACCAAAAAACCAAAAACCATCAGCTGCTGCCCTATGGGAACCAGAAACTTGCCCTTCTCTCTCTACACAGCTGATGGTTTTCAGGGCTTTTATGTGCAGAGAGCCCTAGGGTTGGGGTCCTGAGGCCCAGAGGGGAAGGAAAAAAGCAGAGACCCATCCCGGTCCACCAACCCTCAGTATGACCACGCCAGTTCTCTGGGTACCTGTTGCTTGGGCTTGTCCTCGGGTCCCACTGGGATGCCGTGGTCTTCTTTGATCAGCACTGACTCCATCACACTTCTCCCTCCTCGCTTCTTTCCACAGCATCCCTGGAGCACATGAACCATATCAGGCTCCCTGGCAGGTCCACGGCTGTGAATAAAACAGGCCTCGCTCTGTATCCCAGAGTGAATGGGTGGTCACCAGGTACTCCAGCATTGCCCTGGAGCCAGGGTGCCAAGGTCAAGGTTCTCGGTGCTCTGGGAGACATGTCAAGGTCTGACCTGTCAGAAGGCTGGGAGGAGACATCTGAGATCCGAAAAAGTAAAAAACTTGAGGGAAAGAAAGTGGATCTTTCTCCTCCATGACGGAAGATAGTGAATACAATGTGGTAGCTTAGAGGGAGAGTTGACTCAGAATCTGACTTGTGGGCCCTGCAGGTGGAGGCTCCAGGGGACTCACAGAACCGGGTCAGTCTGGAGAGAAAGGGGAGGGACTGTGCCAAGGGACAGGAGAAGTTTGATTTCTTTTTTTGTTTGTTTGTTGTGGTCATTTTAGACAGAGTCTCACTATGTAGCCTTGGCTGTCCTGGAACTCACTCTGTAGACCAGGCTGGCCTCAAACTCATAGAGATCTGCCGGCCCCTGCCTCCTGAGCACTGGGACAAAAAGCATGCGCCACCCTGCCTAGCTGAAGAAGTTTGATTTCAGTCTTTGGGACCCTTGGGTGTTCTGAGCGATCTTACCAAGGGAAGAACTTTTGCTGGTGCCTGGTTCTCATCCTCATCTGGATGTGCTGTGGGCAGGAAGAACTTGTTGTGGAAACATGGAGAGGGAAGTGATGGATGGGAGAGACTATAGAGCTGAAAACATGGTCCAGAGCAATCTAAGAGGACAGCCTGGAGGCAGCTTCTTCCAGAGGCCTGGGAGGTATGGAAGGGGTCCTTGGCTCCCTGCCTTCCTGGTAGAGAGTCAGATCCAGAGCAGTGGGTGGGACCTTGGGAGCAGGTTTCTGGGATGCCATGGTCAGTAGATCTGGGCAACTTTGGTCCTCACCTCCCCCTTCCTTTTATTCCCTTCCTCTTCCCCCCTTCCCTTCTGTTCCCTCTCTTCCCCTCCCCTCCTCTCCACTCCCAGATCAGAGTGTTAATCCCAGGAGTCGAGAATGAGACCACTACCACAATTTAAAGCCAAACGTGAAGCAAGCCTTAATTGAATACTGACCCAGGTCCCCAGCAAGATGGGCTGAATCACAGTTTGCAGGGGCTGAAAAAGGCAAAATAATTCACCATGTTTCCCATCAGATCCAACCGGGGGCAAGCATACACTTTGACTTATTTCCTGACCATGTACCCCACCCCCCACCCCCGCTGATGTGATCAAGCACATCCAGTACAGATGGTTGAAACAAACTTATTTCAGGGAGTGAAAACACCTGGCCGGGGCTTGTAATCTCCGATAAAGAACAGCCCCCAGGATTTCAGGAAGCGTCTGTCTTTGGGCAGGGGGCTTACAGGTTAGAGACGTTTTTTGTTTCCTGGATCTCTTAGGCACAGTCATTAAAACTTGAAATGTAACTTTGGCTCTCAACAGGTGAAGCTCTTCTCTCTAACTTGGTCTCTTGACTGTCCCCCTGTCCTGGCTTCCTGTTAACTTGACACAAGCTAGAGTCATCTGAAAATAGGACTTCTCAGCTGAGAAAATGCCTCTAAAGGTTTGCCTGTACTTAATTCTCTAGTGTGTTTTCTGAATCAATGTTTGATGTGTGGGGGCCCAGAGCACTGTGGGCGGTGTCACATCATTCTGGGTTGTAAAAGAAAGTAGACTGAGCAAGCCAGGGAAAGCAAGCCAGTAAGCATATATGAACACACACACACACACACACACACACACACACACACACACACACACACACACACACACACAGAGTTTTGGTTTGGTTTTTTTGAGACAGAGTTTCTCTATGTAGCCCTGGCTGTCCTAGAACTCACTCTGTAGACCAGGCTGGCCTCAAACTCACAGAGGTCCATCTGCCTCTGCAGGGCAGGGATTAAAGGCTGAACGGCCTGGAAAGTCCCTCTGCTCTCCCTACCTCTAAGGAACAAGGAAGAGAAGAGGCCCAGAGAGGGAGACTGATTTCCAAGGTCACACAGAAACCCTAGGCAGCGCTGCAGAGGGCTCAGGGCAGGGCAGGACCTTGCAGCCACTCTGGGCCACTGCTAACACTCTAGACAGCGCTCAAGCTAATCTCTCCCTGTGTAACCTGTGGGCCAAGGACTAAAGGTTCCGTCTCATCTGGAGTCAACAGCTCAGGAGCCCTTGTGTCCATAGTGACTTTTAAAAGGAAGGTTCAAAGAGAAGTTGATAAATGGAGCCTCTGCCTCCCCAGGGAGGATTATAGATTTCCTTTCTCCCTCTTACTATTATCCTCTCATTTTTCACAGGTCTCTGCCACAGAGCCTTTCCCAGCAGCCATGTTCCCCTGAGGGCTCTGTTCCTGCTGCAGACTTCGCTGCTGCACACTCGCTCACCTCATCTGCCTGCCCGCTCCAGGCTCACCCTAAGCTTCTCTGGTCTGTGATCCGAAGCTCAACCATCACAAGGCCAGAAGGACTATGGTGATCTTTGGAACTACTCCTGGCCACCCCATGGGAGCCTGAGGCCGGGTATGAGATTTATTACCCCTTGGCATGGAGACTCAGTTATGCAAGCTGCTCCCTGCTGAGGGCACAGGGTGCTACTGCTGGAGGTTCTGGCAGGGCACAGAGGACAGCTAGTATAGTGGGGTGGTCGCTGCTGGGGCACAAAGCATGAGACAGAGCCCAAGGTGCCACTGTCATTGCCACTGTTACCCTAGTGACTATCCTTTCTTGGGGGAAGGGTCTCCACGTTCATTAAGATCACCATCGTGGACATTATCCTGGTCACTGCCATCTCTCTCAACCATTACAGAGCATCTCCTGTGCTTGCCTCTCAAGACTGGAATCATCCATGTTGCCAGTTGGGGGGAAGGCTCAGCACGGAGAGGGGCAGACACCCATCCCGCAACACAGAGCTAGCCAGTGGGGGAAGATGGGATTCAAACCACAGGGTGCCTGGCTCAGAGGCTGCTAGAGTTTGGCTTGGAAGTGTCCCCTGAGGGCTGATCTGGAGCTTCCTGTGACCATCTTGATGGCTGAATCCACAGATGGACACTGGTAGCGCTGTTTGGAGGGCACAGAAGCTAGGAAAAAGTGATAGGAAGTAGATCGTGGGACCTGTAGCTTTGAAGGTTATACCAGATTCCCAGTGCCCTCTGCCTGGTGTCTACCTGAGGCAAGCCACTTTGCGCTCCTACATGCTTTCTGTGGAGACACCTGGCTGTACTAAATATGGCCTAAAAGACTAGGAGGCAGGACGGAAATCTCTGTAAGGAGCCAAAGCCGACCATGTTTTCCTCATAAGTTGCTTCCTCAGGCATTTTGTTACAGTCAAGGAAACCAGCTGCAGAGGCAACCTCCGCCCACCACTCGCAAAACAGCTGAGGGCAGGCTGACCCACTGACCTTTCACCCCACACAGCCTCCTGGAGACAACTGACAGCCGAAGGTCTACTTTATGCCCCTGTAAGTCCCACTGCACCTGCAGATACCCCAAACCTGCAGTCCCGTGAGATAGGCATTACCTCCAAGGAGTAGAATCTTGAGGGTCAGAGTGGGTGAGGTCACTCTGAATGTTCCTGAGGTCATTGAAGAGATAGGACCTGGCAGTTGTTGTGGGACCAAAAAAAAAAAAAAAAAAAAGGTGATCCAGGACATCTGTGTCTTGGGAACCAGGAACAGTAGGAAAGGGTCCATCAGTGATGAAGGGGAAACTGAGGAGAGAGAGTTGGGTGGCAAGGCCTGTGCTGGCTTCCCTAGATCAAGGAGGACCTGGATGAGGAGTCTGCCACTACCAATCTGGCCCCTGCCTATCCACCAACTCCCGAAACATGGGGAAATTTCCAGAGGAAAAATGACCCTGAGCTCTGCCAGCATCCACCCCCCACCCCTGCCTGCTTCAAAGTAAGCAGCAAGGCCTGTTTTCCCCTTGGAATTCTCACTCCCTCCATCAAGGTAAGTGAGCCTGGTGCTCCTTGTGAAACCGGTTTTGTTGCTACCTTGATCTCAGGCGTCTGACAGAAAAATGAGTTCTGTCAAACTCTTTGACGCCAACTGTCAGAGCAAAGCGTTTGGGGAGATGGATCTCTCACTCTAAGGGCAAAATGCATTTGTAACGAGCCTTTAATCCAGTTTCCCTGCGAAAGCAGGAGCTGACATTTGGAAAAGCATTTGCTCCAACACCTCTTCTCACTGCCGCCATCACGCTGGCTGCCCCTCTTCCAGCGCCCCTCCCCCTTTTGTCGCTTACAAAATACCACCATGGAGAATGGAGCAGGTACAGTGATAGATCGATCTTAGGTTCCTTGTGTTAATTTCTTAGGGAAACGTAAGAGAACTGAAGTCGTGTATTTCAGTGTCAGGGGAAGGGAGAGGGTCTTGCTGAGGCCTGGGGGCAGCCTGTCTTCTCACCCCTGTCCCCTGCCCCCCTCCAGGCCACAGTTTCCCACTTGTCAGAGCTCAATCTTGCATCTCATCTCAACACTTTCTAGTGTGCTGGGTCTTTCACCTTCACTCCGAGTGAGCTTTTGCCAACGTCCTGGGAACTGGATTCCCTGCCTTGATCCTGGCTCACAGGAAGTTCGGGGAGCTCTGAAGGTCTATGAGACCTTTCTCCCTCTCTGTGGGAATCCAGAGCTCAGGGCTTAGACTCTTGATTGCGACATGAGGAAAGGCACTGGCACATTTGTGCTTGGCACATTGCTGCTACTTCCTGACTTGGGATGTGCTGGGCAGCATGAACAAAAGAGCAAAGGGCAGTGGCTCAAATGTCTAAGGCCTAAGTGCTTCCTGACAACCAGTATTCGGCTGTGGCTGCGCAGCTGGCCCCCATGCTCAGGGATGTCACCACAGGCATTTCCTCTTTCTGTTTCTGCTTTGCTGTCCTAGTCTGCATTGCTTTTGCTCCTTAGCTTGTGGCCTCATGGTTGCCAGATGGCTGCTGCATTTCCAAACACCACACCTCACATCTAAATTGAGAAGAAAGCCGTGGGATAAATCTGAAAATAAATTTTTTTTCGCCGAAGGATTTCTGCCACCTGAACATTTCTTGTCATGCCCCTGAAGTCATCTAGTTCTTTGAGTTTGTTGTTGTTGTTGTTTTGTTTTGTTTTTTAAAATATTTTTGGTTTTTCCACACAGGATTTCTCTGTGTAGCCTTGACTGTCCTAGACTCACTTTATAGACCAGGCTGGCCTCGAACTCACAGAGATCTGCCTGCCTCTGCCTCCAAGGCCATCTAGTTCATGGGCCCATCCCTAAGTCACTCTCTGGAGAAAGGGGAATGGAGTGGTAGGGTGAACTTGTCCCTAAGGCAAGAAGAAGATCCATCTCACCAGGTAGGTGTCTGCTGCTGTGAGCAAAGTGGGGTGGGGGGCTTGGGGAGGGTGGGGGAGAAGGCAGCCATGTCCACCTTTCCTTAGTGTTGGCTGATGAGTGGTCCCATGAATGTGGGTATGGACTGAGAGCCAAGTCCAGGTCCTGGGATCAGAGACCTACACTCTGAATACCTGCCCCACCTACCAGCTGTGACATGGCTGTCTCTCATAGGGCAGGGGTCATGACAGCATCTAACAGGAAACTGTGAAGTAATGTTGGGTCCTGTGCAGATCTTGGTGCATGGGCTGGTCACACTACTAGTGCAGCCACTGGGTGCATCTGTGAAATGGGCCCGAGGCTCCCACTCTGCCCAGCCCTAGGCCACATTGGAGGAAGCAAGAGTTCAGGAGAATGTGCATTTCTTTCTCATGGGAGCCCCTGGAAGAATGTGCCCATCACCTCCCACTTCTGGGGGCGGGCAGGGAGCTACTTTCACCTGTTTTACAGATGGGAAACTGAGGTTACAAGGAGTGACCCTCCCAAGTTCAGAAGGACAGCTGCATTCTGATTCCAGGACTCTGCCCCTCTGCAGGGCCCTGGGTGGAGCTGGCTCAGGTAGGTGAATGGAAAGCCACTCCTTACCCCAGAACTGTCACCCAGGTCCAGCTGGTGGCCTCTCTTTGCCTAGTTCTCGGTCTCCCCAAGCACTCCAGGGCCCAGAACCTGTCTCTGTTATGGGGAGGCTCTCCTCCATCTGCCCTGTCCCTCCTTTCTCCAGTCAGCAAAAGAACGTAAGTGGTGGCATCCGTGGTGTCGGTTTCCTGGCAGCGTCCGCTTGTTGGGGGAAAATGTATACTGTATACATTTGACTGACAATAAGCATATGCTGATGAGAATAATCTGCTGATATTTACAGACACATTGCAGCACGAAAAGCCTGCTTCCCACAGCCACACACCCACATGCACAGCCAGGCCGGGGCTGGGTGCTGGAGACAGGCCACTGTGAACTTGGCTCTCGGTGCTGGCCAGCCCTGCCGGGGCCCTAGCATACCTATGCTGCCCAGCCTAGCCTGCCTGCTTTCCAGGGCATACCTGAGTATTGCCCTTCGAAGCAGAGGGGGAGGGGAAGCTAAGAGAGATTCCACAGTCATCGTTCCCATTTAGGAGGAGAAACAGAACTGATCCATCTAATTAGTCACTCACTGAACAGCCCCTGTGTGCGAGGCTCTGTTTTCTTTCCTGGAAGCTGGGGGTGTGGCAGGTGTGTGGTGGTAGGATGGGTGAAAACCAGCCTGTTACTGACGGTGCAGACAGTGCCTAGCACTGGGGTCCCCAGCGGCGGAGGGAGGGGCGTTTCTAAGCTGATCATCACATACCACTCTTCTGTGGTTTCACACGTTGTGAGCAGATCCTCCCGTGGCTCCGTAAAATTCCCCCAGGACAGCCATGTTCCCAGCCTTGACTGCCCCAGAACTCAGCCTCGCTGTGCTGTTTTCTGTCTTGACCCTTCGGACTCTAAGGCCAGAGGCTATATCATCATCAGCATGACAGGGACAGAGAAGATAGGTGATAAGTTGTGGAAGAGGGGTCCAGGAGGAGGCGGGGGTCTGGTGTTCCAGCCTCCTCCTTCTAAGACCCAGGCAGGAGAGCTATAGTGCTGCCCATAGCCTAGGCCTTGGCCTTGGGCCTTTCCCAGTCTGTGACACCAGGGAAGCGGATTGAGCCTCTCTGAGCTCAGGTAAAAATTGCAGGTGGCCACAGGGTAAGGCCAGAGTTAAATGTGTAATGCAAGAGAGATGCTGTTGCCTTGGATGGGATGGGGCTTCTTCCGCATTCTGGGGTACTGCTCGCTTCTCATTGGTGGAGCATGGCGGGGGTGGGGTCCCTGGGGTACTGCTCGCTTCTCATTGGTGGAGCATGGCGTGTGGGGCGGGACCCCATGGACAACATTCAGATCAGCTTCCAGCTATTAGGAGCCCCTTCCCTTCCCCTACACACATTGGGAACAGGGGTTGCAGAAGGGCGGGCATTGTGCACACAGGACACTTCCTGAAGCTCTGAGAGGGCCTGCACTGAGCTGAGTCCCTCTACTGAGCCTTCTGAGTTGTATGGCCTTGCACGTCTAAATGAGGGAGGGAGGGCTGACAGCCACAGCACCTGCTTCCTAGGGCTGTAGAAATATTGAAGTTCTCTGTGTGAGGTGTTCTGTGTGAAAGTCTAGCCAGGGTAAGAGTTTGCTATTTCCACCTGAGTAGGTGCTGAGCAGAGGGAGCCCTGGAGCTCCCTTTCCTCCTCCTCCTCCTCCTCCTCCTCCTCCTCCTCCTCCTCCTCCTCCTCCTCCTCCACCACCACCACCACCACCACCACCACCATTACCATTGCCACCATCACCACAATTGGGGACCAGGAAACGGAGGCCAAACACTATAAATCACACATTTGGGAACAGACGTAGCAAATGAAAGTTTGTGATTAAGATGTTGTTGGTCTGGCCCCTCTTGAGGCCCTTCAGGGAGCACCGCGTAGAAACCCAACGACACAGCTCTCAGGCACACAGGGAGTTTTGGGATACAGCTAGAGCTTCTTCTTCTATGCAGGGTCCCGCTGCCAGGAGGCCTCTGTGACTGGGAGTAGCTCTCTCCAACTGTTCCCAGAGTCTGGCTATCCCTCATGCCCTTTGGCTGTCACACACACACACACACACACACACACACACACACACACACTCCCTCAACAGTGTCCCTCAGCCTACTCAGATCCTGACTCCCAAACGTCACTCTCCCATGTTTCCTCTGACCACCTGGGCTGCCTCAGTGGCTCTTCCTCCTCAGACCTCTCAATCCACAGTGTCAGGAGCCCTGGCCCCAACACAAGGCCTAAGGTCCTAGTGTCCTAATTTTTTTTTTCTTCTTAAAGATTTATTTGTGGGTGTGTCTGTTCGTGAAGGCCAGAAGGGGGTTCCTTTGAAACCGGAGTTACAGACGCCTGTGAGCACCCACTGTGGGCACCAGGACCCCAGCTCAGAATATCTGAAAGAGTTGCTCTGAATCCTCTCTCTGGCTCCTCACCCCTAGCAACTTTAATGCTGTTTCTCAACCTGATATGTCTCTTAGACAGGTTCAGAGAGGTCACATCAGATCCAAGCAGCTAGGCTTCCGTAAACCTGGGTGGAAACGGGACCCACGGTCTGTGCACTTGTGTGACAGGTGACAATTAGCTGCTGGCTGCACTGTCAGCTGGCTGCAGACACTTCACTAAGAAGTCATGAAGATGCTGGTGTGGGATGTGAAGTCTCATCTGCTGGGCTCAGCCCCACTGAGGGCAGAGGCTCTGGGTGACAGTATGCGTCCTCTCCTCTCTGCTAGGATGTTACAGCCTCCACAGATGACAGTGGGATTTCTGAGCTTTGGGCCCTCTGTGCCCCACAGCCTCTTGGAAATTCACAGAAGACTCCTCACCCCAGAAGACCATCCTTCTCCCCTAGTCCTCAGCCCCGTGTGGGCCAGCTCCAGAGAGCACAGGTATCCTATTGTCCCAGCCCCAACTCTGCCCTGGACCCACAGAAGCCATATCCAACCCCACCATGTTTCTCAGAGTAGGAAACTAAGGCTCAAAAAGGGACACATTCAAGGCAACAAGACGGATAAAGCACCATCTGAAGCTCTGACCTATTTAGCTCAGCACCAAGCTCCCCTCCCCCAGCCCCCTACCTACAGTGAGCTCACTAGGTCTGTGCTTCAGGTTGCCTTCAGCTCTCCTTATGAGGCCATTTGTAGGTAGAAGAAGAAGAAGAAGAAGAAGAAGAAGAAGAAGAAGAAGAAGAAGAAGAAGAAGAAGAAGAAGAAGAAGAAGAACAACAACAACAACAACAACAACAACAACAACAACAACAACAACAAGAACAAGAACAAGAACAAGAACAAGAAGAAGAAGGTGGTTATAAAAGCTCTTACAATAGTGCCTGGCATTCTGGTACTCAGTAAGCCCTTACAGATGCTTAGCTATCCTGCTTATTAATTATAATCAATATTAATGATAGCATTAGTGCTATTAAGCAAACACTGTCCCTTCAGCCAGGAGGTAGTAGCTCTTCCTGCATTAATCATCTCTAAAACCCCCCCGAGCAGGACAGATGAAATGAAAACCAGCCTCGGGCAAATGTGGAGCTGCAAAAACAGAGAAGAATCGTAGCAGAGCCTAATTGACATAGCCACTGCTGAAACAGCAGGCAGCTGGTTGTCCACAGGGAGGTTAGAGGTGGAGACTTAGGAGGTGATAGGCTCTGCTCGAAATGAAATCAGAGGAACATTCTAGGCCCAACTAAATTACCATCCTGAGTTGTTTAAGGAAGAAATATATCTTCCAGTGCCGACACATTTGGAAGCTTACATAAGCTAGCTTTCCAGTACTGTAATGAAACACCCGGGGCGGACAACCTAAAGGAGAAAAGGTTATTTGGGCCCAGTTTTAGAAGTTTCAGTCTGTGCTTGAGTAGCCTTGTTATTGCCTTTGGGCTTTTGGTGTGGGAGGGTCCTTGAAGGGATGAAGTGTGCGGCGGAAGAAAGTTGGGAAGAAAGAGAGAGGGATGTGCTGGGACTCAATTTCCTTCAAGGGCGTGCCCACGGTCACCTCACTTCATTCCAGTGGAGGCCCCATTTTCTCACATCTCCACCGTGTCACAGTGGCTGAGGACCAGGCCTTTAGCTTGTGACCATGGTGTGTGTGTGCATGTGTGTGTTGGGGTCAAGGGAGGAAGCAGTAAGATCAGAACCATAACAACCTTGAGCTTATTTTAAAAATCCAGAAGAAAGACATGGGACAGATAGAGGAGGAAGGAACCAGAACAATGTTTGGGAAACAGGGAGTTGAGGGCTAGCCTTGGGAAATAAGCCCCACCAGCACAAGCATCACAGTTGAGGGCTAACCTTGGGAAATAAGCCCCACCAGCACAAGCATCACAGTTGAGGGCTAGCCTTGGGAAATAAGCCCCACCAGCACATGTTATCTGTTTCTATGGGCAGCAGAGACAGCTTTGGGGTGTTACCATGAGACCTGCATCCCCCAGCTCCTGAAGGCACTGGCCTGGGACACTAGGGCATGTCTCTGGCTCCTGTGGTACTACTGACTTCTTGTTTTTGGGGTCATGTTAGGGTCATTGTAGAGGCACGTGGCCTCTGCCTGTAGTCCTGGCCTCACTCAGCCCTAGTACTGTTTGCCATGCTCATGTTCCGGATTCTCCATTCTAAAAACGTGGCCCACATCAAGCAGGACAGGGCTTGCACAGGGGTGAAAGGGAGGATGGCAATCTAAGATGTGTCAGAAGACACAGTAGTGTAGCAAGGGCAGAGGACGTGTGAGCAGCATGTGTTCACCAAACTGTGGCTGTTCTGGGGCAACCTGAGGTTACCCTAGCAAGCAGTGAGACCATCATGACCTAAAGTGTTTACCGAACACCCATTGGATACCAAAGATCATACTGGGTACCAAAGAGCCATGGGAACCTGGGCTTCAGTTGGGGGATGACAAGCAGACCCTGGTCCAGGCTTAGCGTGAGTTGCAATGTCCTGAGAATTGGAGACCACCCTTGTCTTACACTGAGTCCTGTATGGTGCCTTGTGTGAGATGTAGACGTCCCCATCCCCCGGGTTCTGAGTCCCCAGACTTAAGCTCTGTTCCCAGCCACCTGATCTTATGGTGTCACAAGAGGACTCCAGAGGCAGATTCCAAGTGTCCCTCAATCCCAAACCACGTGACAAACTGTCTCGTGTGGGCATTAATTATATTTCCTAGAGGTTAATTTGTAAAGAGAAGGCGGAAGTGTGTTATTTAAACAGTGATTATTAAAATCATGCTGGGGGCTTGCTGCATAATAGGTAATTATCTGCAGACATCATTGGGAAAACAATGCAGTCGGTTCTGTTTAGTCCTTCCCACGGATCCAGGCTAATCCTGCTGAGCAGCCACTGTCGGTTAAATAATATTCTTACTGCATCCAAAACGAGGCCATGGGAGGTGCTTCTCTGCCACTTCTCTAAGCCCTTAGCCTGGAGTCTAGATGGAGACACTTCATTTTGGTTTTGGTTTGGGGGGGGGGGGAATGTTATCTTTAGGTTAGCTGCCCCTCTAATCCCCTGGGGACACCGTCACCTTTGTGTCTGTATATCCAAGTGTCTTCCCATTTTCCCTGTGCGGGTTTTTTTTTTTTTTTTTTTTTTTAAATCTGAGCTGCCACTCACTTCTTCAGACACCTTGTGTCCACTCGCCTATTCCATGCAGTCATTTTTCATGGGTACCCAGCTCTTCTTTCCTTCTGTCACTTCTTAGTTTGCCGGCTCGATTTTCTGAGTGCCGGGATTACAGGTGGTTGTCAGCATGCCTGCTCACAGACCCTGCTTTTAACACTTGCATTGCTTCCCAAAAGTGCTGCTCTGGGGAACCAAGCCTTTCGCATGCAAGTTCTTGTCAGGGGCATGTGCTCTCCCTGTGCGGAGACAGCCGTTTGTGCCACATTTGTCTCTGAATGAGACGGTGCAGCTGCTGTGCGTGGCACTGTGTGAGTATTCTCCAGGGCAGCAGGTGGAGGTATGAGCAGGCCACAGATCTGGATACACACTGTCCAACGTGCCCAATGTGTCCAAGATGCTCCTGAGCTTCCTCGCTTCCCATGACTTCACCTCACTCTCTCGGTCTATGTATCTCTCAGGTCCCTGAATAATCAGGCAGATCACACTTCAGTCCTTCCATGGGCTCCTCCTAGCCTTGGTCTGTCTGTCTGTCCTGTAGACATCTCCTTGAGTTACTCTGTGTGGTAATGACTTCTGGGCCTAGCCTAGGCACCTGGCACTGTGGATATTTGCAGCCTGTTTCTTCTGGGCGAGGGGAAGTCTTGGATCCAGGACACAAGACTCATAGTGATGGCCACCAAGGGGTTAGGGAAATGGGGTGTTTGTACTCCAATTCCTAGAGGCCACTAGGTAGAAAGCCATTACCAGGGGTGCTTGTTCCCTGTTCCTCTGGTGTCCCAGGGGAAATCAGTATCACCTTGAAGGCCCAGGATGGCCATTGCTTGAGTCAACTGGTCCTTACAGGCTTGACCTGCACTGAGATGAGGGCTAGGCTGGCCAAGGTGTCTGCACAACTGAAAGAGGAGGAAAAGACAGCATCCTGGGGTGCATATCTGGTAGGTGACTAGTGATGTACAGCACCAGGGAGCCACTCCAGAAGGGAGCCAGCTCTGATAGAAATGTTTAATTCCCCAGCCTGTGACGGGTGAGGCCCCATCTTGGTGCCCACTACGATAGCTGAGGAGGCTCACGACAGGTGATGGGATACACTGAGCGTGAGTCACAGGCAACGTGTCTAGGAAGAGACACATGATGGTGGGAAAGGCAGAGGACAGATGGGAAGAGGCCAGCGGTTGCGGAGAATGAACCTCACCCCTGCTGGCCATGCTGATCGGCTTCTCTTGCCTTTTCTGTCCCCTTGTGCCACCCTCCTGCCTGCACAAGGAACAAGCAGGAAGCAGTGAAGTCACAAGGAAATGGTGCATCCAGTGGAAATGTTCCCTTTTTGGGTTGGCTTGGGGCTTCTGGCACAGCCAAGATGAATTACTGTACCTTCACCTAGCACCTGTAGTGTGGCCTGAAGACTTAAGGACAACGCAGCCAGGCTGAGTGGGCTTAGCACAGTGGGTCTGCAAGTTGGTTCTGAAGCAACGCATGGTCCTGTCCCTTGTTCCTTGATGGTATGTGATCCAGGGCCACCTGCTGTGGGTAGGTCCAGGCCTTTGTGCCATGAACTCTGATCCCAGGGCTGGAGGCATTGCCAGTGGTGCTCCTCCTACAGCTGACTACCCAGGTATCAGCCTCGAAGGCTTTGTCTTCCAGCAGCCCCTACTGAGGCCTCCGGGAAGAGGGAGATGCTCCTTGTACTCTCGGTCCCAGGCAGCTTCTCCAGCTAAATGCCACCAAGTATAAAGTCAAGATGATCGATCATCTCATCTCGCTGTGCAACTCCACGGTCCCTTCTGATCCTTCTAGGGAGTCAGTAGCTTTTGCAGATGACCCAAGAGGGAGATGTTAGCTCTTCACAGGGACCTGCCCACACTCTGTGGAGCCAGCCTCAGGCTCCTTCTCCTCAGCTTCAAGGACTCAGGAGGATCTTTGCGTAGAAAATGAGCCCAGGGCCAGCATGTAAGCCTAGGCTCGCATGTGGCCTTTGACAGGACCTGTCACCTCTCTATGCTTTAGGTTCAGATGAGTGATGGTAATAGTGGTCTCCTGGGTCTTGAAAAGAGTGAAATGAGAGGATGTTTGTGTATTATATTAAATACCCGAATAGCTGGCAAAAGCAACTTAAGAAGGGAGGGTTTTTTCTGGGTCTCAGTTTGGAGAGCTAGCTGTGGTAGTGATGATGGCTCCAGCTGTGGTGGCAGGAACGTGAGGTGATTGGTCACATCCTGTCTAGCCTAGGGAAGCAGAGAGAGGGGTGCTGGTATTCAGCTGGCATTTTCCTTTTATCCTCTTTGTTCACCCCAGCTCACGGGATGGTGCTGCTCATACTGAGGATGAGCCTTCCCTCCTCAGTCCATCCTCTCGAGAAGTGTGTGTCTCCTAGGTGACTCTAAACCCCATCAAACTGTTGATTAAGGACTGACAATATGGCGAGATGGGTAAAGGCACTTGGCTGCCAAGCCTGATGGCCTGAGTTCCATCGCTGTGAGGATTTAGATGGTAGGAAGAGGATACTGACTCCTGAAAGTTGTCCTCTGACCTCCACACACATGCGGCGGCATGCACTAGTACACACACACGCACACGCGCACACACACACACACACACACACACACACACGCACACACACACGAAACAAACAAATACATACTGTTTTAAAGAAGTTGACAATGAAGATGAACCATCAACGGTGGTGAAAGGGTTCAGCTCTTACTTGTCCTAGTGGCCATGGTCACTGTTCCTGTGGAGTGACAGGAGGATGCTGGTCCTCATTTGCTTCTTTAAATTCATGACCCACTCAGGTTTGGAAGAGTTAACTCCTACCCTTGTAGCATCTCCCACCGTGCCTGCTTTACCCATTGCTGCTCCCCAGCCTCCGGGAGCTGTGCAGCTTACCAAGAAGGAAATTCTTTGTCAGTTATAAGCACCATGACCAGAGGCCAGCAGGCAGGAGACTGGCCCCCATGACTGGAGGTTAATTTGCCCTGAGGACTCTTTGCTGTTTGTGTTCTCCTTAGAATTACCTCCATGGCGTCAAAGCCATATTTTAAACATCTGAAATAGTTTTCCGTCTCCCTGGCTGACTTTCTGTCCCTTCAATCAGCAAGGTGTGACCTATCTGCTTCACTGCCTCTCCAGCGGAGGTGCTGAGGGAAGAGGTTGAGTTGAGAAAATTCAAGCTACTTAGTTTTCCTCCTAACCTTTTGTATGTAGCTTTAGCCATAAAAACAAAACAAAACAAAAACCTTTCCAAGGTTATCTTCCCTTTGAAAAGGTGTGTGTGTGTGTGTGTGTGTGTGTGTGTGTGTGTGTGTGTGTGTGTGTGTGTGTGTGTACTGAAGCTCTGGCTGAGCCCCTGAAATGCTGGCGTTCCTGTCACTCATATTTTCCCACCCGCCCCCTTCTCTCCCCAGTGCAGGCACTTCTTCCAGAAAGGGCTTCAGGGCTGAGGTCTCAGGGAAGCTGGAACCTCTTCCTCCTTCCCCTGAGAGCCTGAGCTCAGGCCAGGTCAGGCAATGAAGGATGTAGGGTTTGGGGTTCCTTGGTCCTTCGCTGTAGAGATTGTCACCACGCCCTGTGGTCTGCTGAGCACTAGGCTCTGTAGCAGGTACTTCCTGAATTCGTCCTGTCCTGCCCTCCTTCATTATTTCAGGAGAGGGGCTGCCCACCTCCCTCACCACCACCACCACCCCGCCTCCAGCCCATTGTGGTCTCTTCTCACTAAGGCAGCAGGAGAGAAAGAACTTTGTAAAAAAGTGCCAAGTCAGGACACTCCTTCCTTCCTCCTTCACACCCGCCAGGGCTACCATCTTCCCCAGACTAAAGCTAAGATCCTTCTCTGCTCTGGCCTCCAAGACCCTATGACTTCTCACCTCACCTCCCTTCTCTCTTTTTCTCAGCTCTGGCCACGTAGGCCTCCCTACTGGCTTTATGGTAAGCCAGACACACCCATGCTGTGGCTCCTGTGACCACTCATGGCTCACAGCCTCTGTCCTGAGGGACCATCCTGAAGTGACATACACCTGCTCAGCCCCCCTTCTTCTTCTTTTTTTTTTTTTTTAAAGATTTATTTATTATTATGTATACAATGATCTGTCTGCATGTACACCTGCAGGCCAGAAGAGGGCGTCAGATCACATTATAGATGGTTGTGAGCCAACATGTGGTTGCTGGGAATTGAACTCAGGACCTCTGGAAGAGCAGCCAGTGCTCTTAACCTCTGAGCCATCTCTCCAGCCCTCAGCCACCCTTCTAACACTGCCCCTCTCCCCTCTTTGCTGTAACTCTTACCAGCCCCTGAAAGCCTGTGTGCTCCATTTACTTTGTTGTTTAGGTGTGAATGTGCAGCCTCTGAGCTTTTCGTTCACACCCAATCCCTCTAACATTAAGACACTAATACTTGTTGTGAAGCGATGAGAGGCTTAACTTACATCCTGTGGGAGGGGGATCAGAGGCATTCAGACAAAAGCCAAGGCAACAGGCAAATCACATAAGATCAAATAGTGTTGGGTGTTGTGAGGAAAACACACAAACCTTCGTGATTAGCCTGGAGGAAGCACCCTGGAGGAAGTCACCTGAAGGCTATCTTTGACAGACCAGCCACAGGCACAGAGAACAAATGATCTTACTGAATGCTGGCAGGAGGTGAGCTGCGAGGTGCGGGCTGTGGGCTGTGTGCTGTGAGCTGTGAGCTGCAAGTTGTGGGCTGTGTGCTGTGGGCTGTGTGTTATGTGCTATGTGCTGTGTGCTGTGAGCTGTGGGCTGTGAGCTGTGGGCTGTGGGCTGTGACCTGTGGGCTGTGTGCTATGTGCTATGTGCCATGAGCTGTGGGCTGTGAGCTGTGGCCTGTGGGCTATGTGCTGTGAGCTGTGGGCTGCAGCGGGGTCTTGATACCACAGAAGTGTATCCCCACCTCTGGGAACTCTCCATAACACCTGAAAAAGTACCTTAGGCCTTCCCCCCCCACCCTGGGTTTGGCCCTTATTCCAGGTGGCTCCCTTCCCTAGGAGGCTGAGCGTTACCCAGCCTCCAAACAGAGCCCCATTGCTCCATCATCCTACATCTGTCATGCCTGTCACAGGGGCTGGCACACAACAGAGCTTCCACAGTGTTCTCTGAATGGTATGTTGTTCCCACATAGGCAAGGATGCACAGCAGCTATGAACGAAGCGCTATAACCAGCAAACAGAGCCCTGGAAATAACACAACAACAAGAAGAAACTGAAGGCCAGAGTGGGCAGGGGCCTGCCTGGGGTCACCATGTAAGTCAGGCCTGCGGCTGGTACTCAATCCCAAACCTTGCTGGGAGTCTTTCCTGCGGGGGGCGGGGGGGACTGATGCTGCTGGTGAAGACTGGAGAGACCTCCGAACGGGAGCCCCAGCTGAGACCTTCACCAGCTGCTCCGAGGCCAGAGTCAAGACACAGTGAAGAGTTGGGAGAGAGTTTATGACTAGGCAGAGGTGCTCAACCACAGCCCCTGGAGCTGCCTCTGTCTCCCAGAAGTCAGGCCATTCCGTGCTGTGGTATGCCTCTTAGGACAAAGAATTTGGCAGGCACCCACAGTGCCGACAACCTTGGGCAGGATAAGCAAGGCCAGCTCTTCCCTCATAAGTTAACGGTCCTACTTCATATCTGCGTGGAGATGCCCCTTGGCACATTGGCCAGGCCAGGCTAGATTGCACAGTGTGAAGCCTGCACGCCCCTGGAAAAGTGGTCAGAAAACCCTCTTGTCTAGGAAATGTCAAGGCTGTATTCCTTGTCTTCCTCTCCCTCACGTACCATGCTACTCATCGTGGCTGCCTCTCCTAACGAAGCTCTTCTCAGAACGGAGAGCCTGCACTCTCACTTTCAGGGCCCCATCTCCTAACCAAGCCCTTCTGGTTATGAATTTGTGTCAGCTCCTTTGTACAAGCTGGCTGCTCTCAGTCGATCTCTAAGCCTACAAGAGGGTCCGGCAGTTTGAAAGAGAACAGCCCCTGTAGGCTATTGAGTGTTTGGTTCCCAGTTGCTGGAACTGTTTGGGAAGGATTAGGAGGTGTGTCCTTGTTGGGGGAGGGGCGTCACTGGGGTAGGGCTTTGAGGTTTCAAAAGACTTGTGTCATTCTCTGTCTCTGTCTCTCTCCTCTCTCTGTCTCTCTATCTGTGTCTGTCTGTCTGTCTGTCTGTCTGTCTGTCTCTCTTTCTGACTCACAGTTGTATCTCCAGCACCACACCTGCCTGCTGCCATGCTCCCTGTCATGATGGTCATAAACTCTAACCCTCTGAAACTGTAAGCTCCAAAGAAAATGCCTTATTTTATAAAAGTCCTCAATCATAGTGTTTTGTCACAGCGATAGAAAAGTAGCTAAGACAGAGTGTAAGCTTCTCAAAAGAGAGATCCAACACTGGGGTTCCAGACAGTTCATTGGATGGATACGCACTGCTGGAGTGGAGGCTCTTACTCATCCACCAGTAAGAAATGGGTTGGGATCTATTCTTCCTGGGTCTATCTTCTCATGGGGGTCCTCGGATGTGAGGCTATGTCAGATGCGTGAAGGGAACAGGTAGTTTTGCAAGGATGGCCACATGGAATTCTGCTATATAATGCAGCAGTATGGTCATTTCAGCCAGCCAGGTTGGTGGTCCTAGCTGGTTTGGACTGGTCTTCGTGCCCTTGCTCTTTGAATGGCATTGTGACTTGGATGTGAAATTGCCTCTTAATGGCTCATGTGTTTGCACACTTGTCTCTGCCTGTGGTGCTATCTGGGAAGGTTATGTAGGGCTCACTCACTCTTCTGTGTGGATCCTTGCTAGAGGGAAGGGTTACTGGAGGCAGGTTTTGAGGTTCATTATATATTCTTAAAATATCTTATTTTAGTTTGCAATCATGTGTGTGGATGTGTGTGTGTGCATGTGAGTGCAGTACCCACAGAAACCAGAAGAGGGTGTTGGATTCCCCTGGAACTTGAGCTACCAGTGGTCACTGAACTATTGCTAGGGGTGCTAGGAACCAAATGCAGATCCTCTGCAAAACCCATTCAGGCTCTCAACCCCCGAGCCATTTCTCCAGCCCAGTGTTGAGGCTTTGTATCTTGTCCTGCTCTCTCTAGCTTTCCTAAGTGTGGATTCAATAAGGTGAGGTAACATTCTCTTCCTGCCTCTACCTGTTGTAGGTCCTCCCCACACACCCCCTCGCTGTGGTAGACTCTATCTCTGAAGCTGTAAGCCAAAATAAACCCTTTCTCCTTTTAGTTGTTTGCGCCAGGGTATTTTATTACAGCAACAGCAGTCGCACGCCCTAGCTGGTGCTTTCTCAGCAGCATCAGCTCAGAGCCAGTATTGTTTCTCTCATTTATGTTTATACATTGCATCTCAAGACCACCCTGGTAAAGAGGTTCCCTGGGGACTCTGGCTCTCTAACAAGAATCCATATGATCTAGAAAGCTAAGGCACTTAAGAGTACTGATTACAAATAATATATATTTTTGTTTGTTTTTTTTAATATATATATATTTAAATGAAGCTTTGAACCTAAGTTAAACCCCTTCAGTCTGAAAGGCACATACCTCCCTTGAAGTGAAGACCCAAAGAAATAACTTCCACTGCATGGCTTTTTATTCCAAGTCCATCACGGAGCTGGTTGGGGCTGATAGCTCGGCTGAGTAGAGAGAAGAGGCAGGCGTGGGTGGGAGGAAGGAAATGGGAGCGCTCCCTGCCTGAGGTAGATGCATCAGTTGGCCACCGTGAGAAGTCAATGAAGGCCAAGCAGGCTGACCAGACAGCATCAAGTCCACAGACACCTTCCAGGTGTAGGATATACACAGGAAAGGGCAGAAAGGGCCGTAAACTAAACTGTACTTCAGACACAGAAGGGCAAAGACCGACCCGTACCTTTCTCCCTGAAGAGAGCAAAGCCTATACCTCAGTGGAAGAGGGGAATGAGATGAGCAGCCCTGAACCCACAAATCAAAGTTCATTTCAGCTGGAGAAGGGGGAAAGAAAAAGGGAGAGGGAGGGTGGGCACACCCTTCCACCTGACCTCACACCACAGAAAGGGAAAGGCGGGGGAACGAAGAAGGCTTGACCTAGGATGTCATTTATCCCAGCATCAGAGATACCCCTGCTGCACTTGCCTTCGCCTGCCAGGCCAGTGAGCACTGCGCAATAGGGCCTGCAGGATGGTGCAGGCAAGCATATTTGCTGCACAGGCCCCAGAACCTGAGCTTGACACCTACACCCCCAACCAGAACCTGAGTTTGACCGTCCCCCCAAAACCAATTCTCACAGGTTTCCCTCTGACCTCCATATGCATACTGTGGCATCCGTGCACTTTCCGTCATACACACACACACACCACATAAACACATGCAAAATAGTAAGTAAAATCTAACTTAGGACAATAACTGAATGCAGAATCAGTGTATGCGTCACAGACGTGAGGTCATCATGCAGTAGACAAGCCATTTACCCATGTTTCTCTTACGTGCCAGTCACAAAAGACAGGGAGTCCACCCAGGTGCCCATGAACAGACGGTGGAATAAAGAAATATGGTCGCTATTTCTGTCACTGGGCCACGCAGCGTAAAATGTGGGAAGGTGTTTGGTGTGTAGAGCTCTTACGACCTAACCACTCCCCAGTGGCGTTCCTCTTAACACTACAGTGTCAGCACATAAACTCTGAAGATGGCACATGCCCAGAGACAATGAAGTCACGGTGCAGCGAGAAGCCACGTACTCACATCCATCTTGGGGCCTGTTGTGTGTGGGCATTGTGACATATAACGCTCAGCTCATGGTCACGAGGAAGAAAGAAGGAGGAATGGGCCAGGGTCTCACAGTTCCCTTAGGTCGCCTTCTGCAGTGACCTAAGTACCTCTTCGAAGGCTCTACCTCTCAAATACCACCACCTCCCAGCAGTAACATTCTTGGGGGCAAAGTCTTTAGCACACGGGCCTTGGGAACACTGGAGATCTAAACCAGAGCTAGGCTGACTGGACTCCCAGCTGAGTCGATGAGTTCTTGTGGCATCTGTCATGGCTAGAAAGCTCTCCTTGTGTCTGGGCTCACTGGCTACTCGACGGGGCCATTCCTTTTTCTGCTTGCTACATGCTGATCCTTGGAGATTTGCTATCCTTGATCTTGGGGGTAGAGCAGGTGACTAGAAGATAAATCACAGAGCTGTGGAGGAGCGCCCTCCTGTTTCTCTAAGACACAAGCGGCTTAACACAATTAAGTGCAGCCCATATCTGATGATGGAATTAGCTGCACTGGCTTCTTTTATCAACTCTTTCAAGTCTGGCTCATTCATCTACTCTGAGACTGGGGTAGGCAAGAGCAAGCATGCCTCTTTAGAAATTTCCCTAAAGGAAAAAAAGTAAAAATAAAAGACCGAATATGTTAAACACAGGAGCTTGTAAGCTTCCTTTGTGTTAGGCAGGCAAACCAGTGTGGAGACGTACCATCCGGTGAGTCCTGCTGTCACCCAGTGGGGCACATAGACCACTTCTAGCGTAAATCCCAAAGATGGGAGGAGAAAGGCCACTGACACAAATCATCGTGGCCAAATTAATTAAAGCAAGTTTTTTATTCCTGTAAAGGGTGCCTCCCCTTTAAGACAGAGTTTGAGATGTCACACTTGGATGTGAGGAAGACAAGGTTTTTATAGCTCAGGGGTAGGGGTTTTCCAAACGGAAGATTTAGTAGGCAAAATAGGTGGGGTTACAGGAGCAGATCAGAAGTGGACCAGGTTAGTCGCAATGACCTCCTGAGCAAAGGCATGATTGCAAGGTGGATGTAACATCAGGTAGTCATAACAAGGTGGCCCTAATAACCCTTTGAAACAAAGCTAGGGTTGCAAGATAGTTATTAACTTTGAAACAAAGACACGGTTGCCATTCTGGGAACAGGCAGCCCAGAACCATTTGTAATAAGGTTACAGATGGGACACAGCCCAATCCTTGAGAAACAGAGGTTTAATCACAAACAGAAATGAACCTAGTTTGTCTTTAGTATAAGATGGCTTTTAAGCCTAAGATGGAAAGAGGCCTGTTCTTCACTAGCTTAAGATACCCCAGGGTATGAGCAAGCCTCTGTGCTAGGCAGCTTTTAGTCGCTGTGACAAATACCCAAGATGACCGGCTTTTTAAAGAGAAAGCTTTTATTTGGCTTACAGCTTTAAAGGTCCTCTGGCCCATGGTAGGTTGGCCCCAGTGCTTTGGGCGAGGTGACCCGTCACGGTAGGACAGTTGGAGAAGCTTAGCCCATGGCCAGGAAGCTGAAGATAATACAGTCCGTTTACAATATATACCCAGTGACCCAAAGATACTTAACAAGGACCCACCTCTTAAAGGTCCCACCACCTCCCTAGAGAGCCACTCTGGGGACCAAGCCTTCAACACCTAGTTCTTTGGAAGCCATCGAACACCCAAACTGTAGCACTCTCTTCTACCCAATGGTCCGTGGTCATACCCTCTCCAGTAATGTCTGAACCTTAGTTTTGATCAGTGTGACCTTTCTGCACGTTGCCTCCTCCTTTTGCTCTGTTGCTGACAGAGCCTGAGAAGGAAGTAGCTACTCTTTCTAGGTTCTGCGTTTCCATATTCTTCAGTGATACTTTGTGACTGTGACAAAGGGAAACAACTTAAAAGCAAGAAATACTTGTTTTGGCCCCTGTTTCCTAAAGTTTCCACCTGTGCTGGTGAGTTCTTTTTTGTCTTTGTGACACAAGTTAGCATCATCTAGGAAGAGGAAACAGCAGCTGAGAAGATGCGTCCATCCGATCAGCCTGTAGGTAAGTGTGTGTGATGGGACATTTGCGTGGTTGATGATTGGTGCAGGAGGGCCCTGCTCACTGTGGGTGGTGCCACCTCTGGGACAAATGGTCCTGGGTTGTATACAAGAAATAGGGTGAGCAAGCCATGAGGAACAAGCCAGGAAGCAGCACCCCTTGGTGATCTCGGCTTCTGTTCCTGCCTCTGTGTTCCTCCTGTCTTGAGTTTCTGCCCGGACATCTTTCTGTGATGCACAATGTCGGGGCAAGGCAAAGAAACCCTCTCCTTCCCAAGTTGCTTCTGCTCAGAATGTTTGATCAGAGCGACAGAAAACAAGCTAGAAATCAAACCGCCATTAGCCGGCTTGATTGTTTGGGGCCAGATGTGAGGGAGATGTGGCAGGGGGGACTGTGGCTGAGACTGTTTATCTGGGGGAATCAAAGAAAGGACGGCTGTGAGGTACACTAGGCAAAGCACACCCCTCAACAACACCTCCGGTGACTTACTTCCTCCAGCTAGGCCCACTGTATCCCAAGACATCATCAGGTCTTGAATCCATCAGCGGATTTATCCATTGATCAGATTCAAGCCTTCATGGGCCATCACACTCCCAGGTCCCCACCCTGGACCCTGTACTGGGTACCAAGCCTCTAAACACAAGTTTGGGGGTAAACTTCGAAACCAGACAGCATCATTGCACATTCTATTTTATTCCTTGATTATTCATCAGCTATTCACAATCCTTTGTATTAAAATTTCACCACGCAAATTACTTTCATGGTTTCTGCATCCCCGCTTTGTAGGATCTGCTCATTCTTGCTGTATAAACACTCCCGTCCAGATCAGTTTCAAGTTACCAAAGTGTCAGTCAGTGGGAGTGGGAAAGAGACAGAGTGCCATCCCACACAAACACAGCCTGCGTAAATAACCCCGGAGGCACACACAGCGGTAAAATAACCACAAAGTAATTAGGAGCTGATGAGTTCCGAGGGCTCAGCGCCTTTGTTTTTGGTGCCATTTATTTCACTGTATGTTAGCATAATTTAATTTTTAATAGTGCCTGTGATAAACAGCAAGCCAAAGAGATCCCTGATCACTCACCCTAGAGCTCCAGGGCTGGTTTGAGCAGGCTTCAGCGCTTGGCTGCCCACACACTTCTCATCCGGGTCACTCTGGTTCTTGACCTGGCAATTATAGCAGCAGAAGCTAGTCTCATTTCTCAGGCTTACAATTCGCTGGCTGCGGGAGGCGGGTGGTTGCCCCCCCCCACCGCCCCCCCCCTCGCCTCCCTTGCTCACTCTCCTAATGTAGTGCGTGACACTTGCAATTTATTTTCCCACTCATTTGTCATCAGAAGTGATTACATTCCCAGTGTAAATACTGCAATGGCCAAGCTGAATCAATCACACGGCCTACGCGCAAGCGTTGTCCCCGGGGACTTTGTAAGTCACTTAAGCCCTCACAGAGGCCACCACAGGGTAAATGCTGGCCAGATCCTTTGGGATCTCACAGGTGGTCATTCAAGCCCTCGGCTCACTTCCCAGACACAGGACCTCACTCAGCATTTCCTCTCTTCCTCCTCTAACCAACGCTCTCGGCAGAAATGCAGATGAAGGAAGACGCACAAGTGACTCTCAATCTATCAGACTATTAAAACAATGGGCCCGAAGGAATGGGAGAAGGAAAAGGAGCCAGCTAGAAGGAAGTCTTGTCTCTGGAAAAGCTTTACCATATGTCATCCCACCTTGTAGGAAGAGGTTGAATGAAGCCCGGACAATGGTGGGTCAGTGATGGGCTTGGCTGTGCAGACCCGTGGCCTTCTATTTAATCTTTAATCTCACTTTAAGACTTGAGGTGGGTGGGTGGGGGGCAGGGCGGCACTAGATCACTTAGTCTTTCTTTCTGATGGCTACATTGAATTAATCTCCTTTTTCTACCTTTTTATTACTAACTTGGCCACTTTAGTTGGCTTCTCCAGATGGGTAGCTGAACTTGATTTCTTGGGAATAGATTGTGAACCCAAGTTTAGTCACACTACTGCCCAGTCCCTGGGTTGCCTCCTGAAAGGTCTCTCCACTGGCTCAGAATGGCCCCCTATGCCTGGCCCAATGTGGAACACAGTGTGGGTGGAGGTTTGGTTTCTTCCTCACCCTGTTGGGTTCAGGGGTGGAAGTGGAGAAAACTCACTTCAGAAACAGTAGCTTAAAATGCAAGCTTTATTTTGCATGCTCAGAGAAGTGGCCAATTCGGGATTTGAACCATGTCTCCAAAGGGAGATTGTACAACATATTTAAAAGGTGAGAACACAAAGTGAGGGGGGAGCAGGGTGGGCTGTGTGAATTGATCAATCACATTTTGGCACAAGGGGTTGAGAAAGGACGTAAACAAACATGAGTGACTGGGTCTTTCTAGGACACCAGTTCAAGACCCTTGACTCAGCTATCTGTAGCCAAGTCCTCTCTTGGACTTTGGCCCAGAATTTTTAGAATGATATGGGAGCAAAGGGGTGGGCAATCTTTGAGTCAAGATGGGCAACACTTGTACAACTTGCGTCCTTAGTTTAGTGTTGGAGGTTGGTCTGGTGTGATGTATTTTGATGCTAATTACCGCCTCCGCCCAAGATCTAGTTGCTGCCCCAACCTTGCCTCCCTGATTGGCTGAAGAAAAGGCCTACACCTGGGCAAAGCAGAAGAAAGGGGCGGAGCAAAGTTGTGCAGGCTTTGAATAGAGAGGGATCTTGGGAAGGAGAAGAAGAGGAGGAAGAAGGGGGCAGAATCGCTACTGGATAGGAAAGATCCACATGGGCTCAGAGGAGGAACTCTGAAGTCCCATATAAAAGAAACGGCCTGGGGCTGGAGAGATGGTTCAGCGGTTAAGGGCACTGACTGCTCTTCCAGAGGTCCTGAGTTCAATTCCCAGCAACCACATGCTGGCTCACAACCATCTATAATGTGATCTGATACCCTCTTCTGACATGCAGGTGTGCATGCAGGCAGAGCACTGTATACATAATAATAAATAACTTTAAAAAAAAGAAAGAAATGGCCCAGATGAACAACCTTAGCAAGTATTTTGTGATTATGGATGGGAGGAAGCCCAGATAGACATAATTACAAACAGGTGGCATGGGATGGGGACTGGGATATAGTGGAAGGTAGCTTAGAAGTTAGTATCTGCCATGCCCCAAGTGAGATATGGCTATTCTAAAATACATCAGGTGCCTGTGTCTTTATTGATCGCGAAAGCGGGTTAAGTAATACCACCATAATAATTATAAGCCTAACAATAAACATTTATTAGGACACCCCCATTAAATTAACAGCAACAGTTTAGATAACAGATAATGGCAACCTCCCTCTTTACATCCTTTACCGGCTAACGGAGAAACATGAAACACCTGAAGAAGCAGGAGAGGAGTTGGGTTCCAGGGCCTGGGAACATGAGCTCAGTTTTGACCCTGCCCGCAAGATGGACCTTGTTCCTGAGATAGCTGGGCCCAGAAAACTATCTCTTAACAACCCGAGCATGTTTGGACTGACTGGTGTTCCAATGGAAGGGGGGGACAAGGGAACACCAAGCCGCTGTGCTTCCTAACATGCTTACACAAGTCCACATTCGGGTGGGATTTGGTCACCCCGCCCCATTGTGCTTGGCTGATGTGTGGCTCTGGCAGGTTCTCAGGCATATCTGGCTCCGAATAAACTTGAGTTTCAGAATCAAAACTGGTGCCAGTGCATCCCCAGCCCCTTGCTGACTGCTCGTCAGTTTCTGTAACTTGCTGAAGACCTCCCCTCTGACCACAGGCTGTCAGCACTGATTACGGGTGTGGTGATTTCTCGAAATCAGTCTTTGCATGTAGAATCTACTTTGGAGAAATGAAATAGCCACCAAGAGATCTTAGTGCCTTCTTTTTCTTAGGAGGCCCTAAGCAGGCTCCAGAGAGACCCGTGAGCACTGTGCAGGGAGCCCAAACAGGCCAGGTTGCTGAGCAACCGGCCATTTTCTCTGGCATGTAGCATGTGTCTATACTGTTCCACCACAGCTCCAGCCTCCACTGGAAAGGGTGTGCCTGAGTCACTGTCCTTCCTTCTCTGAAGGGTGACATTTTTGCCTTGGAGAAGGAGGGGAGGTCCGATGCTTTCTTCTACTTCTCCAGAGCTTCGTCTTTAGTTTCTCTCATGGACCCCATCAGAGACAAAGAGCCTCGAGCAAAACCGAAAGGGAAGGGTGGCCCTGGCCAGAGGGAGGTAGCAAGGGCCTCTAGAGAGCAGACAAAACTTCTGAAGGGCTGTGTGCTGAGCCACCATGAAGGGTGGATGCCCAGAGGGTCATGACTCTGTCTGAGAAACCTAGACCCATAACAGAGACAGAGGGGCAGGGCTGGACCATTGGGAAAAGATAGAACTCAGATTGGCCTGACACTCCATACAGCAAAAGAGGTCCCTTCAGAGAGGCCACTGGAGCAGTGCCTTCTACAGTCCTCATCCCTTGGGCCTATGTTGCCCAGGATGGGCCAGCCTGGGTGCATAGTCAGAGCTAAACAGAAACGAGTATGGAATTGAACTCGTGACACAGTGGCATTGCTCTTTACCCAGACCGCGATAGTGACTACGGCTGTTTGATTCCAGGCATTAGAATCTTCATCTGACGCCTGCCCACCCCTCCCCATCTATCATTTATGGTAACAGGCCGTCTTGTAACCTCTGTACAGCCCAATGTGGCATGGCCTCTGCAGACCCAGCACACCTCGCCTATTGGCCGAAGGAGCCCCTTGAGGAGCAGCTGGGGATCCGTGTGTTGTCAGACGGCCATAGGCTCCGGTTCTAGGAGGCAATCTCTGCTGCTTACTCCCCACTGTGGATTAGATAACAGTCCAGAGGGCGACCAGGATAATTGACACTTGCCTGGAGGTCACAGAAAAAAAAAATCACAACTCTGTAAAGAGAGGTGGTGGGAAACCAAAACAGGAGCCACACTGTTGTTGTTAAGGAACCACATTACTATACATTGTTGTAAACTCTGCATACCTTACAAGGATAAGTCTCTGTCTCCTAAGCCTAATGCATCCTGCAGGCCATGCTTTTCCACCTACGATGACCTTGTGACCCCATGATCTATCCCCACCCCTTTGCCTTGCTAAATGCCTGAGCACCTGTGATGCCTCCCAGTCCACATCATGTGTCCTGGCGCTTATCTACCTCACAGGCAGCCCTGAGCGCTGATCCCCCCCCCCCAACTCTTCTGTCAGGTGCTAACAGTCAATTATTTAAACAGCTCTTTTCTATCAACTCTCTCCCTTCCCCATGAAAGAAACCTCCAAAACCAGTGAGGGCCTTCTCTCTGAAACCTAGACTTAGGGGAGGCAGTTGTCTTGCCAGTCCCTTGAAGGCTGCTAAATACAGCTTGCTTTAATCAGATAGTCAGTCCTCCCACCCCCACCCCCACCCCAACATTTGGAGGCCCCAGAGAGATGAAAACCATTCCATCCAAATTCTGGAGCTAGTCTCTTCCCTCTGAGACCCTCCATAGCTGGGTAAGCAACCCCAAGGAGCGTAACCCTTGGAATGGGTGTGTGTGCTTTTGGCTTTGTGAACCCCCTAGCTAGGTCAACTACTGGGCTTGATTCCTTCCTTCCTTCTTTCCTTTAAGGAGGCCTCATTTTGTTAAATCATAGAAGCCTCGATTTTTTTTTTTTTAATCTTTGTGACACCTGTCAGCCTGGCTTCTAGTTCTGATTCTGAAGGATCCTAATCTGAGAACAGCAAGGATCTGACTAGCTCTATACAATCCCGTTCATGACAAAGGGAGATATCCCACGGCCCACTGATTAATTCTGGCTAGTTGGGAGTTAAGCCAGAGATACTAGTTTGTTTGTTTGTTTGTTTTTTCTTCTGACCTGCATTGGAGCCCTGAGGACGCCCTGGTGACACCAGGGAGATAGACACTCAGAAGGGCCTGGTACCTGGGTGCCCATCAACAGGACTCTAATGCCTAGGCTGTACAATAAGCTGAGAACGCCACAGGACACTGGGGACCAACCCTAGAGTTTGGAGAGGCCCAGTGTGTGAATGTCAGGCAGCCCAGGGGTTGTGCAAGGAGACAATTGGAACAGCCTCCTATTTGTTAAATTCTCTTGGTCAGACTGGTGAATCTCTGAATGACACCAATTATTACTGTCATTGTCTCTGTTGTTATCTTTGCTCTGTGTTTTGTCCTGTCTGTCCTTTTGTGTTCCAACTTGGAACAACAGAATGGAACATATGTTTGTTTTGTGTGTGGATGGGTCTGTATTTTCTGATGTGTCTGTAAGTTTTGTTATAATCACAGGAGCCCAGACTGACACAATTGGATGTACGAATGTATGGCAGCCACTGTGTGTTTTGTTTCTGATTGGTCTTCTTTGAATGCATGAGCTTACCATGGTCTGTGTTTCTTGGTCATATTTTTGTTCTTTCTGTTGCCACCAAGTGATGGCTCGGGGCTCAGAAGTCATCTTTGAGATTTCTGGCCACTGGATGTAATGTAACAGGGATTCAAATGCCATTCGTGTATGGAAACATAAAAGTTTTATGCTGTTCTACTTTATTGAAAAGCTGGCTCTGGCACTGGGTTACGTCTCTCCCCTTTTCAGATCCAGGCATGCTTTTGAAGTCTCTATGTCCAGAGTCAAGGGAGCAGACCCACGCTGTAACAAGAAGAGGAGAGTGAAGCAGAAGAGCTAAAAGAAAAGAGAGAGATTTTTGGTGTCATTTAATTAAGACTATTATATTGACTTACTATAGATTTATAAGTTTATTGTGTATGGTTAAAAAATCTGTGAAAAAAAGATAAACTTGTAACACAGGTCTCCAAGATATTTTTAGATTAGGATGGATTTTTGTATGATGATTTCTGTCCTGAAAACAAAGTCATGAAAACAAGGTTTGTGAAAATTAGGGTGTAAAGCAATGCCTGTCTAATGAGGTATTAAAGCTTTACCTCTATGCTTTCATATACAAGAATGCAACTCAGGCTGGCAGCCAAAGTTTATAATATAGCACTCACCAGGGTGGTATTGATTTTAATGGCACAAAGGAGTCATGAGGAGAAGCTGACACTTGGCACTATGTGCCAGGGCTGGAGTTCCTAAAGAGAGCCAATTACAACAATGTGGACCCTAGCCATTTTGGAGATGTCAGTGCCATGTAATGATCACCAGAAACACCAGCTGCAATGAAATATAGCTGGCTAGGATCTAGAAGGCAGGGTGTATATGCTGCCAAGGATGGGGCAAGAGAGGCGATCCAGGCTCCTCAGGAAAGCCCAGCGGAGTGTGAATGAATCCCAGGCACTGAACATTGAATTGTTTGTACTGTTGGAGTTTGGTTTTGCCTTGTGCAGATTGTGGCTGTGCCCTGTATCTTCCCTTGTGAAAGAAAGAGGCACTTTATTTTTGATGTTGCAAGAACACTCAGGGGAGAGACTTTTTTTTTTTTTAAAGAGCAACCATGTGGTTGCTGGGAATTGAACTCAGCATCTCTAGAAGAGCAGATAGTGCTCTTAACCGCTGAGCCATCTCTCCGGCCCTAAAATGCATATTTTTAACAAATAGCCTTTAAGAATATTTAAATTAATAAGGCTATGGGCTGTTTTAAATTTATAAGATATTTTAAAAGAAATATCTGTATTAATATGTGACCTTGATAAATAGATAAATAAAAGGCTAAAAATTAGAGCTACAGCTATGAGCACCAAACACTAAACACTAGAGACTGAGCTATTCCTATCTTCTGAAGCAGCAAGGCAGTGACCTAAACAGTCTGGCAAAGGGTTTTGCCTTACTTAAGGTCTATGCAGGCTAACAGAGACTGGTTTAAGAATATATGTCTAACCTCCTTGTTTTTGCGACCAAAGACTGCTGCTGCCCTGGTACCTCTGCCCTCAGTGCCACAGGAGCCTGGGATGATCGTCTACGTAAAGGACTACAGTGTGGTCTCTGTCATTTTAATTGACACATAGGCCATCTGAATTATGTTTCCTGCGGTAATTTATCCTTCTCAGGTCTCTGATAAGACTGATGACTAGGCTAACTGTAGCTGTGTCAGCTATGCAATAGCAGCTAACTGGCTCCTTCCCCTACAGCCACTTTGGTTGTTCATTAATTAGTTAAGCTACTACGTCTCTTATTTTAAACAGACAGACAGGTTTGCCTACAGGCTTCATAGTAAAGAAGAAACAGGTTTCAGGTGTCGCTTTTCACTAAAGGAACATGCTTTGCAAAGACTGTTCTCAGGATAACTACCCCTGTTTCCGGTAAATGATTAGGTGGAAAACGCTTCTGATCTCTCTCCCCTTCTGTGCCACTGCTATATTAAAAGGTCAAAGGTTTGGCTTTTCAACATTGATCAATGGAGCTCTGATAAAACTAATGGAGCAGGGGCTACTTACTATGCAGTCACAAGCTCAAGATTCTGGATTTCTTTCGGCTAAGTATAGACTTAAAGGTGCTTTGTGAGCTGCCATGTGGGTGCTGGGAATTAAACCCGGGTCCTTTGGAAGAGCGGGCAGTGATCTTAACCACTGAGCCATCTTTCCAGCGGGATCGCTGTGAGTTTGAGGCCAGCTTGGTCTACAAAGTGAGTCCAGGATGGCCAAGGCTACACAGAGAAACCCTGTCTTGAAAAACCAAAATAATAATAATAATAATAATAATAATAATAATAATAATAATAATAATAATAGTAGTAGTAGTAGTAATAATAATAATAATAATAATAATAATAATAATAAAACAAGGTGCTTTGTATCAGGCTAAAAACATATATCCGGCTCTTTGGACAGAGGGAAGGAAATGTTCCTACTTTTAAACCCAAAGCCATAGCTTTTGCTATGACTTTAAGGCATAAATCTGTTCCAGCTGTTTTACAGACACATTTTAGCTGCTTTTTCAACAATGTGGATTTCAATAAGTTGGTAATGCTAACATATCTAGAACGTTTACCTCTTTTTGTAAAATAAAAATTCCTGTAATCCTCAGAGTGTTAAGGAAGTCCTAAGACTTGGATCCATATGTCACAAGCCAAATGGATTCTGGGTAAGAGCAGCCTAAGTTTCCCCACCTGTGTATTCCTGAGAATGGACTCTCTCTCCTGGCCTTGAGACTCCAGCCTTTCCCAACTACTAGGATTGTGGTCCTGAAAGTTCCAAATGCAAGATTTTTCTTTAAGTTCCAAAACTTTAACCTCCATCCCTAGTCAACGTTTGTCTCAGCAGATTTTCACTTGGCCGACTGACACCACCCAGGGACTGCAAGCAGCTGAGCTCCGGACTTGCTGAAAGCTGGCGTAAACCAGTCCAGCCCTGGGATCCTTGGAGCGCCATCAAGAAAACCGTTATGCACCCTGCAAGAGTCCCAGAGAAAGAAAAGAGAAAGAAAGAAGCATAGTCATTTGTTGAAGAAATTTTAACCCCAAACTCGACAAATTTGAGGTAAGAAGTTGAATGAAGTAAGGGGAAACCCAGACTAGTCGACCTGCCAGGAGAACAAAAATATCCTGACAGAGCCAACATGGCAGCGGCTTCACATACAAGGGATGCCAAACATGATTGTCAGCAGATTTCTCATCAGAAACCTTGAGGATTGGAAGTTGGTAGGCTGGTGAATTCAAAATATTGAAATAAAATAAGCCATCTATCAAGAATCCTGCTTGTGGCAAACTTTTCCTCCAAAAGTGAAGGGGCAGTGAAGACATTTTCTTTTTCTTTTTCTCTTTCTTTTTTTCTTTCTTTCTTTCTTTTTAAGACAGGGTCTCTCTGTGTTAGTCTTGGCTGTCCTGGACTCACTCTGTAGACCAGGCTGGCCTCAAACTCACAGCGATCCGCCTGCCTCTGCCTCCCCAGTGCTGGGATTAAAGGTGTGTGCCACCATGCCCAGCTTCCTTTTCTTTTTTAAGATTTATTTATTTATTATGTTTATAGTGTTCTGCCTGCAGCCCAGAAGAGGGCACCAGATCTCATTATAGATGGTTGTGAGCCACCATGTGGTTGCCGGGAATTGAACTCAGGACCTCTGGAAGAGCAGTCAGTGCTCTTAACCTCTGAGCCATCTCTCCAGCCCCAGTGAAGACATTTTAAGGTAAACAAAAGCCTCGGGACTATGAAGGTCATTGCTGAAACACTATGTGACAGGGTCTAGACTCATCTAGGAGACAAGCCTCCAGGCACACCTGTGAGAAATTATCTTAACTGAGGTGGGAAGATCCAATCACCATGTTGGTTGTACTATTCCCTGGGCTGAGGTCCTGAGTCTCACAAAACATTTATTTCTCTCTGTTTACTGACAACGAGTGACGGTGAGGCTGCCTCAAGCTCCTACTGCAATTACTTCCCAGACCTGGTGGACTGCACCCTTGAGCCTAAGTAAACACTTTCTTCCCTAACCTGCTCTTTTCAGGATATTTTATCACGGCAACAGGAAAGTTACCAAGAGGGCGTTTGTTGCTATGGTGCCTGTTCTGTAAGAAATGGGATCCTTCATATTGGCAGAAGATCCAACAGGGACGAAGAGGCAGCTTAGTGGATAAGAGCACTTGCTACTCTCCCAGAGGATTCAGGTTTGGCTCCCAGCACCCATATAGTGGCTCAAAATCACCTGCAACTCCAGCTCCAGGGGCTCTGAACCCAAGTACAAGGCATGCATATAGTATACATACGCATAATTGGACAAATACTCATACACGTAAAATAGATTTTAGAAGGAGTTATTCTACACGTTTAAAAATGAAATAAAATAAAAAAAACACTAGATGGTAATTTGAGCAATCCTAAAAAAATAGAATTATCCAATGTGTCTGTGTGTGTGTGTGTGCATGTATGTGTGAGTGTGTGTGTATATGTGTATGTATATGTGTGTGTATGTGCGTGTATGTGCGTGTACGTGTGTGTACGTGTGTATATGTGTGTGTATGCACGTGTATGTGTGTGTGTGTGTGTGTCTGTGTGTGTGTAGGCGGGGGTCTCAAGTAGCTAAGGTTGACCTTAACTTGCTGTGTAGCCAAGGATGATCTTAAACTTCTGATCCTTCTACCTCTCCAGTGCTGCGATTACAGGCCTGCACCACTACACTCAGCTTTATGTGGTACCCGGGGATTGAACTCATGGCTTCATGCTTGCTAGACAAATACTTTACCAAGCAAGCCTTTTAATTCTGCTTATTGTTGAATCTGTATACTTTGAGAGATCAATCTAGTAACAGCCTTAGTCTATGTCTCTGGCCATACGACATAAAAAGAAGTAATTGGATGACAGTCATCACTGAATGAATAGGCTTGTTTTAGGGTGTCATTGCTGTGAAGAGACACCATGACCACAGCAACTCTTATAAAGGAGAACGTTTAATTGAGGCTGGCTTACAGTTTCAGAGGTTTAGTTGATTATTGTTATGACAGTAAACATAGCAGCAAGCAGGGAGGCATGACGCTACAGAAGGGGCTGTGAGTTCCACATCTTGATCTGCAGGCAGCAGAAAGAGACGGTGTCCCACACTGGGCACAGCTTGAGCATAGGAGATCATAAAGCCCGCCCCCACAGTGACTCACTTCCTCTAACAAGGCCACACCTACTCCAACAAGGCCATGCCTCCTAACAGTGCTACTCCCCATGGGCCAAGCACTCAAACACATGGGTCTATGGGGACCATTCCTGTTCAAACCACCACAGGAATAGAGATAGGGCAGAATTCTGTATATTGTTGAAGTTAAGTGGGAGAGATGGAAATTCGAACCAGGGTTACATCACCCTGGGTTACAGCACCATAGGATGCTAAATGTAATCTCCAAAGTCCTCACAAGTAAACTTGCCCTGGAATTAGCACATGAGTGGTGAGAAGAGAATTCAAGTGTTTCCCTGCAAAAAGAAAGAAAGAAAGAAAAAAACAGAAAGAAAGATATCAGCAGAAGTGGCTCCCAATTAAAACAGACAGTTATCTAAGGACAACGGAAAAGAAATAGCAACATAGCAACTTGATGGGAATGAAGCCCTCTTTATCAATAATTACTTTAAATGAGAATGGATGCAGCTCTCCCGTCAAAACCTAAGATTGTCAGAACAGATTAGAAACCATGAACAAACTGTCTCCAAGAGACTCTTTCTTAAGTACAAAGACAGGTCTTTATTGGAAGTGAAAGGTTGCGAAAGATAGCCATACAAACAGAAGCTTAAACAGGAAAGGGTGGTGTATGGGAACACGGGGCAAAACTCACTTTAAATCAGGATCACAGGGCTCATTAGCAGGAGGCCAGAGTCTTCCCAATGAGAGCACATCCTGGTACTTGTGCATTTGCTCGGAGCCGTTGTGGATTACACCGAATTAAGCAAGGCAGCCTTGCTCACAGACAAAGCGCACACAGCATAGCCTGGCAGGAGGGTCACGATGTTGTTCTGAGCTAGTGGGTAATGGGCCCCTCATGACCTTCTTGGCCTCTTTTTCTCCACTCAGGCATCTCAGCGTATTTATCAGAGACACATGAGTGTCTTACCCTCTGAGGAGCCTGTGGTTCTTGTCACTTCACACTCTTGATTATGAGTCCAGTCTCCCCCTCTCCAACCTCACCGCACCCATGTGGGTCTGCAAAGCCAGCCGAGCTAGGGATGAGAGCTAGGGAGGTCTTCCCAGCAGCCTTGGAAACACATTTTTCTAAAGAAGCCCGAGGCCCCGAGAAGGACCCTCTGAGGCAGACACAGCAGGGTGGGAGGGCAACCGGCTGCCGGGCTAAGCTCCCCATCACAGGACTTGCTCGCTGCAGAGCGCTGAGCGGTGAGCAGCCATCCCGTGGCCCTGGCGGTGACCAGGTGACCATCAGCATCCTGAATTCTGGTGCTCACATGGTGACGACCCCTCCCTTGACCACTGCCGTTCTGTGCAAGATGGAAATCCCGTTTAACTGTGAGATACCAGGAGGTCAGAGAGCATTTGGGGGGAGGGGCTCCTCCAAGGTCACATTGACCTATTGGAGGTCAAGACAAGTGACCTGACTCCCAGCACACAGGACAGAGGTTTTCAAAGGATTGGAGTCATGGTAAGTCTACTTTGGTCCCACCAAAGATGGTGACACTGCTAGAGGAGGCTCAAAGCCCAGCTACCTGGGCTGCAGCACTCAGTGGTGAGGAGGGCATGGTCTAGGTTTCCTGGAGTCCAGTATGGTGTCCCGGGAGCCCCTCACCACCGCCACCTGGACACTAAGCAATGATGTTCTTCCCTGTACATCTATGCAGTGTGGGGACCTGTCTATCCCATATGCATTACATGTAACAGAGTCCCAGTGGGGCCTTGATTTCCCTTCTGTGTCTTTGACATGATGAGAACAGCCCTGAGATCATGACTTGGATTTTGTGCCATAGGGCCTCATGTCCCGTACCAGAACCAGCAGAGTCCAGCTTGTGGCCGACCTTCGAGGCAGCTTTCCCAGAATGCCCCTGCAGCACCCTATGCTGCTATTGGCTGGAGAAGCATGTCATATGACTATTTTTGCTATTGTTCCCAATAGAATAGAGGCTGTTGTGCCAACACAGAGGATGGACGTCAGTGAGGAACCTGCACTCTGCCAGGACATCTGTGATCTCACATTGGTGTTCTCTTTGGTTGGTTGGCACCACCCTAGGGGCAAGTTATGCTGTGACTCCAGGCAGTGAGAGGCTGAGCCCAGGTCCCGTACACTGAGAGATTGCCCAGCAGCTGCTGACACCTAATGCTTGTTCTGATGCATCCAGAAGCACCCTGGAACCCCGTCCTCCTTCCCCCTTAGCCTGCTTCTCTCCTTCCTAGCCTAAGCCTCTGCCTTTCCAGCTCCCAGGAGGAGGGGCCTGTCCAGCAGGTGCATTTCTGACTTCACTTTAAAGTTGAAACTCAACAACCTGTTATCAAACGTCCAGACTAGAAAATCTCCCTGGCAGGGTTTCTTAAACACTGCCAGTGGGACATTCATTTTTGTCACCGGAGTGGAGGACATAGGGACAGTACCTATTAAAATTGAAACGCAGGAGCCTTTCACCCAGCCATGTGAATTCAGGGCGTTGGTCACCCTTTTTCAGGCTTGGTGAGCTGTGTGCAGCGAGCCACTTCGGTAGCAGCAAAACCAAGATCATCTGCGAACAGGAGAAGGGCAACGTAAGCGATGTGCCCCTCTCCAGCAGCCATTAAAAGATAACAAGCTGAGCCCCCTCTGTGTTGGCTCAGGAGGCTGCTCATCATACGTTTAGAATGAAAACGTTTGATAAATGCATGCCCGGCATGCTGCAGCTTCAGTGCCATTTTCAATCTTTTTTTTTTTTTTTTTTTTTTTTTTTTTTGTAGGTGCCCAGATAAATATCTTGGTGGAGGGACCTGGAGAGAAATCCTTCACGGAACACGGAGGCCGCCTTGCATGACGTTTCATCCTGGTTGCTGCTGCTCGTGGATGGTACCAGCGTTCCCACACCCCTGCTCTGTCAATTTTGCCTCGCCACACAGGCCACCCCCTTTGGAGGGTCACCGCAGCACTCTTCTCCAATCTCTAGAAACTGGCATGGAGCACAAAGAAAAAGGAGGCAAGCCTCTTTCTGCTACCTTTGTTTTATTACAGACAGTTTCCTTCCCCCACCCCCTTTGGGCCCATATTTCACGGCCTCACCCTGCACTGTGATCAGTTCACACACGTCAAGATCACCAACGGCCTCTTGGTGGATTGCTGACCCTCTACAGCCTCTGATCTGTGGGCCTTCAGCACAGTGGCTTAAGTTATGGTTTGAGTGTGAAGCACAGTCCCCTCCGCTCATGTGTTTAAACACTGTCTTGGGCTGGTGTTGCTGGTCTGGCAGGTTGTGGTGCCTATGGGGAAGCAGGGCCTGGATGGAGCAAGGTTTTAGGAAATTGCCTTGGCATTTGTTCCCTGCCATTGCTCTGTACTTCCCGGTCTGTGTCAAGTGAAGACCTGTCACATGGTGGTGTGCTTTCTTCCAAGGACAGAGCCTTCCCACCATGCCTTCCTTTCTCCACTGTGAGACCCTTCTCTCTTAAGTTGTATCTGTCAGGGCTTCTGTTTACAGCATGAGACTGGTTCTAACCCTGTTGTGCTCAGTCCCTGAATTCCCCACCCCCAACACTGCTCCTCCAGCCTCTTTGCTGCCTGAGCTCCCTGGCTGTTCCCCCTTCTACCTTTTCTGGCCTCTCCTTGGCTTGCTTCCTGTCCTCCCACCTCCTCCTTCTTCGCCTAGGAAGATGCTTCTCACAGAGCAACAGCAGTCTTAGAGAAAGAACCAGAGTGTCGCCATGATTAAAGCCCTACCCTAAGCGCCCGGGCAACCTCTGCTTGCCTCTGCTCTAGCTACTCTGGCCTCTGGCTTCTCTTTGGTCCTGTAGGTCTGCTCTGTCCAAGGGCCTTTGTGCCTGGGCTTCCCCTCTTCTGCTTCGCTTAGTCTTTCTCAAGACACCTCCTCAGTGGTGTTCACATTGTCTCCTTCCATCTTGTCTCCCACCCCCATACCTGCCATCTCCTAACACACCCTGCCATTACCCTCACCGTCAGTGGGGCTCTGCTGACATCAGATGATTCATCAGTCCAGTCCTTTCACTCTTGCTTGCCTAGAGCACCTGACTCAGCGCCTGACACAGAGCAGGTGGTGGGAGAGGCCACTGTCATGATGCAGATGGTGGCCAAGCTGTGAAGAGCAGACCGACCTAATACGGAGTTCTGCAGGATCCTGAACCCCGCCACACTCCCTAAGAAAGATGACATACCTACACAGAGAACATAGGTGGATGGTATGGGGAAGGGTGTTCTTTCTAGAATTTTCTATCTTCAGAAATTTTATTGGACTATTTGTATATGTGTGTGTGTGTGTGTGTTTCTTTAAAATAAGACAAGAGAGAGGAAAATGATGTGACTACATTATATTCTCAAAATAAAAGAAAAACTAAAAAAAATAAGAAGTGTTTATTGATGTTGCCAGGGGACAAGAAAGCTGTGGTTGGATATTATCGATCAATAGCTACAAGTTCTTCCCTGAAGATACCAGAGAAACACTTTCCAGAACCCCAACAATATATCCTATGGTTCCCCATCTTTCAGACAAGGCTCAGCTAAGGAGGCTGCAGGAGTCTTCCCAAGATCCCAAAACTCAGTGCCTTTTTTTCAATTCTGAGACCTGCAAAAAATATCAGCCCTCCCTCCCTTCAGGACAACAGCACTATAGTCCTCGTTTCCCACCAAATAGGGGGACAGAGACATGCTTCGGTGTCTTGTCATTTTATAGTCACGATGATTTTCAGAAACTCATCCAAAATGGGTGAGCTGGGCCATTTGGAACCTAAATAGCTATTGACACTGCATATGATATCGGGGAGGGTGTTGGACAGCTGGGCGGGGGGGGGGGGGACATCATGAAGCCTTAGAACTGTGCGCCCTCTCTTGGTATGGTTACAGTTGCTTATTTAGACGTCTGCTTCCCCAGGCATTATGTGTGACCTTTGTGAGGTGAGGTGTAAGTATGCTACAGACTCAGCCTCGGGAAGAAGGATGCTCAGGAGGAAGACACCCCGAGGCTTCCAGAAGACTTTTCCACAGGCTTCTTGAAGAGCTGTCTTCTCTGCGACCTGCAGGAAGCCCACTGTGAAAAACCCACAGAGGAGTGCCACAGGGTGATGTGGACGAACTTTGAAAGCCATGAGAGCTGTTGGCAGTGGCTTGTGACAGCAAGGTCCAGTGACATCCAGCGAAAAGCCTGGTGGTCGCCTGAGTGTCCTTTCAAGTCCTTCATGCCCCAGTGAAGCCCCATTCCACGGAACCTTCTTCTCCTGAGTCTCCTGCAGCTTAGGCTGGACTCAAACTCCCTAAGTGTCCGAGAATGACCTTAAACCTGGTCCTCTTGCCTCCAGCTCCTGAGTGCTAGGATAACAGGCATGTGTTATCTCTCTTGGTTTATGTAACGGTGAGGACCAAACTTAGGGCTTTGTGAATACTAAGTGAGTGCTCTCCATCCACCGCCCCCCCCCCAATTTTCTTCATATAGTCCTGCTCTCTTCCCAGTCTGGGTCTGTCCAGTGTAATGAGGATCCTCTCCGTGTCAGGGCTGTGTGGGGCAACAGTCCAGTCACAGTGGCCTACTCTCTCACAGGGGCCTTCTAGAAGTGTTTCAATAGCCGCTGCTAAGCAATAGGCATTGAGAACTGTCTGCACTGTCTGCCTGTCACCAATTCAGCCAAGAGCTCAAACAGGAAGAGACATCTGTAATATCACGATGGCAGAGGTGGCCAGGCCCCACTGCAGTCAGAGGGGGTGGAGGGACAGGGATGAAGCGGGGTACAGAAATTCTGGTTTTTCCTGTCACCACCACCCCTGTGAAGAACCCACAGTGAGACCCCACAAAGGGATCGGGATAGACTTTGAAACTGGTGAAATTTGTGGGAGGCTGCTTGTGACAGTGGCACCCAGAAAAGGTAGGATCGAGGGTGTCCTTTCTAGTTCTGCATGCTTCGAGCTGCTTTGCAGCTCAGCTCTCCAGCAAATCCCTGGGAGCCACCTGACAGTGTCACTGATGAGAGCAGGAAATGGGGGGGGGGTTAGGGTTGGGGGGAGGGGGAGGTGGGGGGGCAGGCAGGGAAGGGGTGATGGCGGGGGGGGGGGGGGAGGGCACACTAGGGCAGGACCGCAGTCGTGTCTGATTTTTTAAAAAATTGCACTCTTTATAACTGAATTGAGTCTATTTGTTAAAAAAAAAAAAAAAAAACTGTTTTAAATTGGCTATATTTCCCATGACAACACCACCACCATCACCACCACAACAAAAAGCAGTTTAAAAATAACTAAAGGGCCCGCCCCTCATGGCCCTATGGTAGATGAACCGGGGTAACACAAAGCCCTGTGGTGCTGATGCTGAGCCTGTCTGTCATGTGGGGATCAGCAGAGCTGCACCATCAGCACAGTGGCTGTGTGGTTACGGCCGCAGCTCCTGGCCGTCGTGGGTCCTCATGCCTTTGTTGTTTAGTGGACTCTCCCTCTCCACAGCTGGGCTGAGTCATCACTGAAGGCAGAACATGTGTCCTGCCAAGCTGAGAGCAGGACAGTACACCGGAAGATCCAGGAAAAATCCCCCAGTGTCATCTGTTCCTGCTGGGTTGGTGACTCTGTAGCAGGGACGGAGTCACTCAGGCACTCAGGGGGCCCTTTCTGCAGGCTTTGTGCCCACTGTATCCAAGATATAACCGAGGCGTACAGCTGTCCTTTGAGTGTGCAGCCTTGATCCCTCGCAGTGAGGGCTTCGGACTCCCTGCTTAACTTGGCAGTAGCATCAGGAACGCAAAGGTTTGCAGAAGACATCGGAACAATTGGCTTGCCTGAGCAGGCCGTCCTTTTCCGGATCGTTACCAGCCGATCCATATTGGATCGCACCACCCAGTGCGGCCTCACCTCTCCCGCTCCAGACATGGCCGAGCGAGAGCATCAATAACCTTGACAAAATCTAAATAAAAGTGTCTCCAGTAACCGTAGGGGAGGGATGTGCGGGTGCCTCTTGAGGAGTCCATAAATCAGGGGCTGATGGATCACCTGGGCAGGTACTCCGCCACCAGCGTTCTGGCTCGGGACCAGAAGTAGCGTAATTACTGCTCCAGTAGCGGTTATCTGAGCTAGCCAGTCCATTTTTCTCTTTTATTACAATTGCGTTTCAGGAAAGTGTCCTCTGCAGACCCTTCTTATCTAAATGTTGGATTTATTTGATGGCTCCACGAAGACCAAGCAGTAAAGCCAGAGCTTGCCCTGCAATGGGAGGTACTCGGTCCCTGAGCCCACCTGCCCCGAGGGCTCTTTTGTGGGTGGGTGGATAGCCACTGTCAATGCCATCAGTGGTACCGTTCATTTTTCTCCCTTCCAGGCTCCTTTGTTTTGTGGACCGGCTGTGCCCAACTCAATGCAGCAGGATAAGGCTAAGGCTGAGGCTGAACAAGCTTCCTGGACAGACAGGAAGGGACGTGAAGAGCAGCCAGTATGGTCACCTCTCTCTGTCCAGCCTCAGGTCCTCCTCGTTGTGTGTTCTGTCACAGTCAACAAAACTCCAGATTCTAAGGGATCTCTTCCTCCTCTTTCCCTCCCTGGCTGGTATGTATGTATGTATGTACGTGTACACATATGTGTGTGTAGACACTCTCACCCACATGTGCTCATGCAGAAGCCAGAGGCTGACACTGGGTGTCTTCCTCTATTACTCTTCACACTGTTGTTTTTTTTTTTTTTTGTTTTTGTTTTTGTTTTTGAGACAGGAATTCTCATTGAACCTGTAGCTCACTGATTGGCTAGACTGAGTCCCAGGACCCAGCCTCTCAGTGCTGGGATTACACGTGTACCGTGCCATGTTTCTATGTGGTATATGGGTGCATGTGTGTGTGGGTTCACCTGCCTGTTTGTGCGTGGAGACCTAAGGAGGATGTCACGCATCCTGATCTGTAACTCTGTCTTTTCAGACAGGACCTCCCGCTGAACCTGAAGCCAGGCTGGCAGCCAGTAAGCCCCAATATCTTGAGGATGCTGCCATGCCTGGCTTCTCATGAGTGCTGGGATCTGAACTCAGGCCCTCGTTTATACAGCAAGCACTCATACCCACTGAGCACCCCCCCAACCCTCATTCTCAGCTAAGACTTCATGCTTATGAGCAAGTATTTTATCCCCTGAGGTGACTTTTCAGCCCTCAGGGAGCTCTTTCAGAGTGAATTAGATGCCTTGATATGCTGAGCCCAAGGTGCATATTAGAATCAATAGGCTTTTCTGAGCAGTGTCAGCATCTGTGTGAAACAAACAAGTGCCCCACCTGGTGCTATGGACAGTCATGACTCAGCAGAATAACAGCTTATGGACGGTTGAGTTCTATTACTCTGTTACATAACAGCTCCACCATTAACCACCAGGGCCCCACAGGGCAAGTCTACAGTGTTGGGAACACAATGCCTCCATTTTGTTCTTACTCATTGAGAAACCTTGTTACTTTTGTAAAAACATAGCTCAATGCCATGTCCATTTCCCTTCCAATAGGAAGAAGCAGAGGATACAGACTGGAAACTACACACTTGATGACTTGCTTGTCATTGGTAGATGTTAGTTATTTGCTGCACCTTGCTGCAGGGGAAGCTGGGAAATGTAGTTTTTATTTGTGCAGCTTCAATGTGAGGCTTTTCAACAAAAAGTGGATAATATATGGTGTGTTGGCAACTGTTGTGTGCATGGATAAGAAAATTATTTGAGGGAGACTGAAAGTAGAGTTGGATTGTTCCATGAGGGTGCTTAGTTTTCAATCTGATTATCCTGGTTTCCTTGGCTTTCCTCCTTGGCTGACTTTTCTGGTCTCATCTTTGGTATGCAATTCTTTTCTTATCTGCAGTTAAAAGTTATTTCTGGGTGCTGGAGTGATGGCCCAGTGGTTAAGAGCACTTGCTGCTCCTGCAGAAAACCTGAATTTAGTTCCCAGAACCCATCTTAGGTAACTCTAGCTACAGGGGATCTGATGATGATGATTCTGGCCTATGAAGGCACCTGTACTTTTACATACACACACACACACACACACACACACACACACACACACACACACACTCACTTTGTAAAATAAATCTTTTTAAAAAGTGTCCTCTGGATCTTCTGATACCTCCAGCAAAGTTTGAAGAGTTTACTCACAGGAGCCCACCTTGTGGCCAGTCCTATGCTGGGTGCTGAGGGTACAGCAGGAAGCAGAAACAGGAACGTGTTCCTCAGCTACTGAGGCAGTCATCTACAGGTGTGATGACTTGTTTCAGGCTAAGATGAAGCCATAAGGATGGGATGCATCCTTATACTTGAAAGAACTACTGAAAGCAAGACTAGACAAAAAAAAAAATATGAAACAAAACCTTCCTACATGTCCCAGAACCTTCTAGATACTAGGCATAGCAAAGAGGACCTAATGATTCTTGGAATACAAGGAATGAAGTGAAAGCCCCAGGGATGTAGTTCAGGTGTGTGCCCCTAAAAATACCTTTATTGTCTTGCTTTCAGAGACCACTCTTACTGTTAGCCTTGAGCTTGTCCCTCTGTATGTGACATCTTTTTCCCTCCTTTGCTCCAAAACCTTTCTCTGTATCGATGGCTTTGAGCACCTCTGCTACGGTGTCAGTATGGGATTTTGCCCCTTCCATCTTTGTGTGTGTGTGTGTGTGTGTGTGTGTGCGCGCTGGTGTTTTATGAAAGTTCTTAGATCTGTTTTTGTTGTTTTGTTTTGTATTTTGGTTTTTGTTTGTTTGTTTGTTTTTTGTTTTTGTTTTGTCAAAACTGGCAAAATTTTGGCCAATCTATGTACAGGAATTTTAATTCAGAACACAACTGTTCTGGCAATAGATCACATTTAAAGACCTTCTAGGTCTGTGTGATCTGGCTGGAATACAAACACACTTTTAGTCCAGGAGACAGAGGCAAGCAGATCTGAGTTCAAGGCCAGCCTGGTATATAACAAGTTTCAGGTAAGGAAAAGCTTAGGTCCAGGCGTTGTGGTACATGACTTTAGTCTCAAATAATGAAGATAAAGTTAGTTTGTAGAAGGAAGCACCCATGTTTGAAAGTGATGTCTAATTGAGTGGCATAAAAAGTGATGAGCCTGAGAAAGATTTGACAGAATAGGATACGCCCAACTCTCACAAGAGAAGAGAGGAAAGGGAAGCTACCTCAGAGTCAACACAGAGAATGAGGAGAGAGGAGGCAGTTTTACCTGGAGAGCTTTACAGAGAGAGGTCGAATGAGAGAACAAGCCAGACACAGAGGAAGACAGAATGGTCCAGAGAATGAGAAGGAGCCGGAAGATTAGAGCAGATTGCTGGAGTTAGTTGGAGGCCAAGCAGAGCAATTCAGAGGTCAAGAGAGAAGCCAGATTGAATAAGTCAGCTGGGAGAGGATTTTGAGCCAGAACAGTTGAGTTGAACCAGCCAGCCCAGAGCTCAGAAAGAACAGTAAGGGTGAGCTTATTAAGCAGTAAGTCTCAGAGGCTGAAAACATTCTAGGCCTGGGTTAGATTGTATGGAGGCTAGAAGCTTCCAGGACTAGGGCCTAGAGAACAGACCGAGACAGTAATCCTCCCAGACAACAAGTGAAACAGGCAAATAAAAGTTCCTTTTACAACTCTCTTCAGATAGTGTCTGTCCTGAAAGAAGTAATAACCAGCAGAGTTAGCTCTGTAAGAAAAGTTGCAGTCTTTCAAGGTGGAAGAGAGATGCTGCTACATGCAAATTTGGATCTCGCCATGGAACACAGAGCACTGGAAACGGTAATTACGCACATTAATACCCCATGGCTCCTCTGACTAGTTAAATATCTTTAAAAGGTTATTGACTGTTTGGAGACTGATAATAGCAGAGCGTTGAGCTGACAACAGACACGGAAGTAAAATGGGCAGCAGCCAAGATGCTCAGAGAGGAGAGATTAAAGGAATATGCATCAGAGAGGCTTTATATGTGAAATGCTACGAGTCACTCGAGGCACATGCTGGTCATGCAAACACATGTAATATAATCCCTAGGCCACCATTAAGGTACCGCTACAAAGAGCAGCTCAAACCCCAAGGGGAAGACAAAATGGAATCTGGAGGAGATTTACTTGAACTGATGGGGAGAAAAAGAAGGACCAGTGAACAGAAACAAATGTCACACAGAAAAGCAAGTACCGAGGCTGCCATAGTTGATTTTTTATCTTAGTTAGGGTCTCTACTACTGTGATAGACACAACCTGAGGAGAAAAGAGTTCATTTCCCTTATGCTTCCACATCACAGTCCACTGTTGAAGGAAATCAGGACAGGAACTCAAGGCAGGAACCTGGAGGCAGGAACCGAAATAGAAGCCGTTCGGGGAACACTGCTGATGGTCTTGCTCTTCATGGCTTGCTTAGCTTGCTTTATTATAGCACCCAGGACCACCTGTCCAGTTGTGGTACCACCCACAGCAAACTAGGGCCTCCTACATCAATCATCAATCAAGAAAATGTACCACAGGCTTGCCCACAGGCCAACCACAAGGGGGCATTTTCTCAATTTGTTCCCTCTTCCAAAGTGACTCTACCTTGTGTAAAGCTGACAAAAAGCAAATCAGGACACGTGTGAACTTCCTCCCACCGGCTTCCGGAGTGAATTCTCAGTCTCAGAGGTGGCTGGTGATTTGTGTGTGTGTATGTGTGAGATTCTGAAAGGAGGAGGTGTGACCCACTGGGGTGTGTCCTGGGAGCCTCTAGCCTTGGCCCCTTCCTGTGTTGCTTTTCTCTGCTTCTTAGCACCACGGAGTGAGAAACCCTGTAACTCAGTGGTTCCCAACCTTCCTAATGCTGCACCCCTTTGATACAGATCTTCATGCCATGGTGACCCCTAACCATAAAGCCGTTTTTGCTGGTCCTTCATAATTGTAATTTTGCTACTGTTATGAATTGTAATGTAAACACCCATGTTTTCCGACGGTCTTAGACAACCTCTGTGAAAGGGTCATTTGACACCCCCTCCCCCCGCCAGAAGGTTCATGACGCACAAGTTAAAACCACTGTTGTAGCCAACCCAGTCCTCACAGTGTTCTGCTTAACCATCTGGGACCAAACGACCAGGACAGACCCTTAAGAAACCATGAGTCAGAATAAAAGTTTCCCTCTTCAAGTTATTCTGTCAGGATTTTTCTTATCACAAAAGTGGCTCATATGAAGCTATACGTAGAATCTAAGTACGGCTATAATCTTGTTAAATGTGAATAATATGAGAACAAATATGGGGATCACAGGGCTTGGGGAAATACAACCGTGAGATAATCACAGGAAACTCTGTTTAATTAAGAAGACTCAGATGGGCAAAGTGTTTAGAATGATTCACCCACAGCAGGAATAACTGTCTTCACATCAGAGTAGATTTCTGGCCAAAGGATTCCACTGCCAGGGGTTTAGTGGGGCCTTTCTAGTGACGGAGCTGTCCCTTTGCCAACAGAACATCGAAGAGTCTCAAAATGAGAAAGCAAAGCTGGAAACTGCGAAGAGAAATAGACAGATGCACCGTGACTATCATATGACTTCCATGTCGCCCCAGTTACTGAAAGGGTAAGTAGGTGGTGGAGAAAGTCATGGAGAATTCTACCATCAAACAACTGCCTCTAATTGGCACTGATAGAATTCTACGCCACGCTGTAACACAGCACGTACTGTATTCACAGGCATCTGGTGTGTTTTAATAAGCTGGGATGTATAAACCAAGTCTCCATAATTTAAAAGGTTCCCAGCCTTTAAAAAAAATATGCTGCTTGTTGATAATGAAATAAATCAGAACTTGAAAGTAGAAATAGAGACAGAATTGTGAGCTGTTTGGGCACTGAGTCAATACATTTATAAACAAGTAAACTAAAAATAAATAAATAAATAAATAAATAAACTAAAAAATAAATAAATAAATAAATAAATAAATAAATAAAGGAATCAATGAGTGATTAGGAAACTTCCTGAGCTGAATGAGATGAGAAAAACTAACAAGTCAAATGCAAGACCTGCCGCTAAATCAAAGCTCTGAAGGTATTTGCACGTCGCGAATACTGAACATGCAAATGAGAACAGTCTTAACCAATGGCCTCAACTTCCACCCTAGGTGGCTGGAAAAGCAAACTCAGCCCAAAACAAACAAGGGAAAGGAGACAGTAAAGGTTAGATCAGAAGTGGGTGAGACAGGAAACAAAAACGCTGCAGACTGATAAAAAGAAAAATCCAGCTATGTGAAAGGACTCAGAGTAATACGCATACAGAGTGATTAGGGACAAAGAGAGGAGAGGGATGTTTTGGGCATGAGAAAATATCACTGCCAACCAGTTCATAGATATTAAAATGAGTATAAAAGAGCAAGATGAACAGTTTTATGCAAATAAACCTCACAAGCCCAAAGATGGGAGGTTGGGGGTAGGGCACTGAGAGGTGGAGCACGCGTTTGTATGTGTGCTGTGGTGTATGTGGGGGGGGGGGGGGGGGGGTAAAGCATGATTTTGATTTTCTCCTTTCATCATGTGGGTCCTGGGGATTGAACTCAGGCCGTCAGGCTTGGCAGCGAGCCGCTTTACACACCGAGGCCATTTCACCAGCCCCAGGAACTAGTTTTTGACTTCATCTATGGGCTTGGGTGTAGTTTCATCTCCAATTGTGCCACAACTCGGTCCCTAGCTGAGATGATAATCATCTTCAGTCGTGAAGACAACATAAAAGTTCCCTGTTGATGGAGTTCATCCCTTACCCCTCCCACCTGCCCCAGAAGGATGCTGCCTTTATACCCTACAGAGGATGCACTCAGGGTGCTATCTTGGAAGCAGAGAGACCAAGTTCTAACCTGCTAGTTCCTTGCAACATAGGAACTTAGAGAAAAAAAAAAAAAGGAAGGTGGAAACTTTATGGCAGTGACTCATGGTGCTCTGTCTGTGTCTGCAATTCCCCACAAAGGTTCCTATGGTGGCAACTTGGTTGGCAGCCTGTGCGGCTATTGAGAGATGGGGAAACTTTTAAGATGTAGGGCCTACTGAAAGGAAGTGAGGTCATTGGGGGTGTGTCCTTGAAGAAGATCTTGAAACCCCAGTCCTTGCTTGTGGCCACTATGACGTGGGACAGACTTGTGTCACCAGGCACCCCTGCCTTGATGCGCAGTCCAAGGTGACAGGGCCCAGGAATCACAGATTGAAACCCCCAAGTCAAAATAAGTTTTTCAACATTCAAAGTGAACTATCTCACATATTTTGCTGGAGTGACAATAATCTAACACGTGGGCTGCTGGGCTGTTGCTGTCTAATCCTTTTCCTTTGCCAAGCCAGGACAATGACCCTCTGTGTTTGCTGTAATAGGTCCCTGCCAGGCAGAAAGGCTGGACAGCAGACAGCCTCTAAGAAAGATGAGCCACCTGCTTCGTGCCCTCCACTGAGAAAGAGGTTCCACATGTGAGTGCCGTCTGCCTGTGCCCCTCTCAGGCCCCTCAACGCGGAAAGGGAAGGGCTGCCCTGGTCATTGAACCTTGAGTCCCCCATACACATAGCAAAGCCACCTTGGGGCTGGCGGTGTGAAAGGTGAGCGCCTCTGAGGAGCTGACTGGAGATAACCATACGCTCTCAGGGTGGACAAACATCTTAGAGGAAGATCCTGTAAGGTCCAGGGGTCACCTGGACTCTTCCAGAAGTTGGGGACATGGTTGGCATGTTCCAGTACAGTAAATAAGCAAGTGAAATGTCCATGATGCTTGTGCAGAAACCTCTGAGATGAGAGTCGTGGGCAAGGGGTCCACGGAACAAGGCACACAAGCTGGCTGTGACACACTGCCAGCTGTCTGGGCAAGAGTTACCATGCTGGTAGACATTTGTATTTCTATGCAAAATAGACCAATTTGTAATCACTGGAAATCCATCCGGTTTGGAGAAATATTTCATGCAGAAAAAAAACAAAAACAAAACAAAACAGCAAGTCTGCAGAGAGATGCAGCCTAAAGCCTTCTGTATGCAGTCAGGCTCAGCCTAACATCTGCGCAGACACATGTGGCCCATGCAGGCTCCATAGCACCACCCCCTAACTTCCCCCACCCCCCACCCCCGTCTTCTCTCTGGCCGCCATCTCCACCTTCCCTCATGCTCCTGTTTATTTTGAGAGCCTCAGGATCTTCCCCAACCCTGTGACATTTACTCTTCAAAATGAGAATCTTTTCTATTTCTGGTTCCCAGGGCGAGGCTGCTGGGTGAGATTTTCCTAGCCTCCTCCTGCCCAGATGGAGGGGATACGCTAGGGCAAGGGCGTCCATTGTGTCAACTAGTAACTATAGCACACTTGCTCATGTCATGAGTTGAGTTCCATCCATAAGAGAGGCCTGAGGGGGTGGATGCTTCCAGTGATGAAGGCTCAGTTAACATAGCACCAGTACTCCTCAGCCAGGTGGGGAGGGGTTACTGGAGAGGGTCAGAGCTTTTCCTCTCAGCTTCAAGGCCATTGCTGTCCCCTGTGTGGCCTTCATGGCCCATTGTTATTAGTGAGTTGATGGAGGAACATAGTATGGGGAGACTAAGAGTTTAGGAGACAAGGCTGGGGATGTGCGAGAGGGGACAATAACGGACATGATGGGCATTGGGCAGAAGATGTAACAGAATCCTGGAGCTGGAGAGGTTGAGCACCACCAACCTCAAGGCAGGTTTGCCCCAGGTAGCAGCAAGTGACAGAAACCCCAGCTCATCCTGGCTGAGTCCAGAAAGAAAGGTAACTTTCTTGAGAAGTGAGTCTAGTACGGGCTGATGCAGATGGGAGAAGGACCCTGGAAGAAACCAAGCTGGTCTGACAGCTCCCTGCAAATAAGAATCTGACAGCTCGCAAGAGTGAGGGCACTGCTAGGAGGCTGACGTGTCACCCGCAGCAGCTGCTGACTTAAATAGATCCTGTCATTCGTTTAAGACTAGGTATCACTATGTAGCTGAAGCTATCCTACAGCTAGCTCAGGATAGTCTTGAACTTGCAGTCCTCCTGCCTCAGCCTCCTGGGTGCTGGATTTATAGATGTGAGCTGCCATACCTGGCTTAATGTTGTTGATGATGATGATGATGTGTGTATGTGTGTGTGTATGTGTGTGTGTATGTGTGTGTGTATGTGTGTGTGTATGTGTGTGTGTTGCTGGGGATAGAACTAGGAGCCTTGAGCACTCTAGGCAAGTATTTCACCACTGAGCTATAGCTGTAGCTGTGGATGAATTGACAGAGTACCACATTTCTGGAAAAAGTCTTCAGCTCAGCCCCCTCCAGCCACCATCTCACTACCTGTGCTCCAGCCCTTCTGGCTGACTCCCAGCTCTTTGTTTTATGCTGGTGCCTCTTGGCCTAGGTCTTTTACACAGGCTTCCTTATGTCCAGCATGGCACCCAACACCTCACAGCATTCAATAGATAAAATGACAGGAAAGGACCATGAAGGAATGGATGTCAATTGTCTTGAGTGGGGCAAAACACAGAACCAGGACAAAGAAAAGATGGGGCATGGATGGGAATAAATGCACTGATGATAAAGACAGGCTGCAGGTGAGCACGGCAAGCTTGTCACACCCACCCCCTTCCTCTCTGTGCCCCTCACCCTGCTGCAGTGTGCTTCTGCACAAGTGCCCTTCTGCGGGTGCCTGGATCTGATCCTCGCAGCCCTAAAGGAGGCTGCAGTGACGAAGTGGGTCTTTTCTGCTGGAACTTTGGAAACTCAGAAGCCTGCACACAGCTTCTGTGACCGTTGCTGAAGAGGCAGGAAAGGAGAAGCAGAGAGGGCTCCCACTGGGCTGCCTGCTTGGCACCAGTGGCTCAGGGAAGTGGGCTTGGTGACGATGGTCAGGGGAGCATCTTGTTTCCTATTGATGCCCCTCCTCCCAGAAGCCCCAGCACCACATGGATAGGACTCCCCAACCTCTGCATGGCAGCTGCAACCTCCATGCCCCACCTCTTATCCCTACACATCATGCTAAGTGTCCAAACATCATTCATCCCAGGACCCTCCCCCTACCCTCCCCCCCCCCCCCACCCCCACCCCCAACCCCCAACCCCATGAAGCCAAGGGAGCCTGTATAAGCAGGATGACACACTTGGTCTGCATGAAGCGTAGTAGACAGCTTACCGTAAACACTCTTTCCTGGGCCTCAGTTTCTCCTCCTGAGAAATGTCCTGGAGGGCAAATCTCTAAGCTCCTTCACACTGTAGGAGTCTGTGAATAAGCGTTAGGAGGCTTGGTTTTCCTCCTGTCACATGGACTGAGGCATCTTCCTCCTCAGGTACTGAGATCACAGTAAGATGTACCTAACTGCTCAGCCCAGCACCTGCCCAAGAGGGTTCTTGGAGGCTACTGCTCTGGCAGGAAGGCTCCTCTGCTCTGCTGAGCTGCTCTTTTAATCTGGTGGGCATGGTTATTGTTCTCATGGGTGGGGTCTCTGCTCTGATGGACAGGGCTGCGGCTATCTGTCTAGCTACTGTCTCTGGCCAGCAAGACAGCTCAGCAGGAAAAAGTGCTTGTCTCCAAGCCTAGAGACCTGGATTTGGTCCCCCAGGACTTAGTGGAACGAAAGAACCAAGTCCTACAAGTTGTCCTTTGACCCCTAAGACATGTGTTGGGCATGTGTGCACACACTTCACACACCCACGCATGCAAACAAACAAACAAATAAATAAGTGTTAAAAGTTAAAGCTTTCTGTCTCTTTTCACCCCAACTGTTCCCATGTGCCACTTGCTGTAGTTCTGGAAGCTTCTTTGGGTATCATCTCTTTAGCAGCATTCCATACCCCTGTCCTTACAACCCACAGAGGCTCTGAGGCAGGTCCTGAGTGGTCCTTGGGGAATAGGAACCCTCCCCTCCCCAGCTGCTGACAGCACATTAAAGGCTCCGGCTGCAGATGCAAAGACCCCACCAGAGCCTCTTCAAGGCCACCCCATACCCTCCTGCTCCATGGCACCCATTCGGGAATGGAAACTGGGGCTCAGAGAGAACATGAAACTGGCTCAGCCTGGCTTTGTCGAAAGAAGGGAGAGCAGGATTCAAACCCAGGCCTGTTAGGAATTGGTCTCTATAGATGGTTCGTGAACACCGGCTCCTTTAATACCAGACAAAAGCTATGTCTAGGCTGACACACATACCGCTGTGGGCCTGGGTGCATAGTGCCCAGTGAAGGTGAGTGTTGATCAAGATGAATGGTGTTGGGCCTTTCTACCCCTTAGTTTACTGATCAGTTGGCTCCTATGTACTGGGTGCTCACTGAGGCCTGACTCCCAGACTCATGCAGCTCCTAACAGGCATGTTTACTGGCACAGAGGCACCAAGAAACTCTGATCTTTCCTGAAACTCAAAGAACCTTTGCACGGGTTCCTTGAGATTTGGGTCCCCAACTAAAACTCAAAAAAAAAAAAAAAAAAAAAAAAAAAAGGCTGTTCCTCCTTATAACAGAGCCAATGATGCCGTGAGCGAGCGAGCTGGCACAATGCTGTATATACCAAGCTCTTTGATGAGTCATCAGAGAGAGAAAGACACACATGTACGTACAGGCATATAGGCCATGGAGCATGTTGGGGGATTAGGAGGTCTCTAGGGAGCTAGCAGCATAGGTGCCCAGCCACCATGCAGGAATCTCAAGCACCCATTGGCACAAGGACACCAATGTCTACACCCCTATGCTATAGCTCAGGCTAAGTCCATCTGTTGACAGGCCGGGATTCAGCACCAAATCTGTCTCATTGGCCACTGAGCCTGGGTACACACCAAGGTGTCTGTCATCAAGGCTCAAGGTCTGATGGGAGAGGCAGGTGTGTGGACAAAGAAGTCTGGTGCAGATGAACAAACTCTGCGGTTGGGTGAGGGTGGCTTTGTACTCTCGTCTGTGTAACGGGATCACATTGGGATGGTGGGAAAATGGATTCATTCACATAGATGAGTGTCTGGCCCAGGTGCCTGGTGTGCAGCAGGTGCTGACAAAACATCAGCTCTTATCTCTGAATCCAGGGAGCAGGTGTTTGGTGAGCACCTGCTGTGGGCCTGGCCCTGTTCAGGGACCTGAGAATTTGATACCGCAGGAAGCCAGGTTCTATGTATGCCCTTGCCTGATCACAGGGTTGAATGCCATGAACAGAGCCCAGCTCTGAGCAGAGGGTAGGACCTGGCAGGAGCCTCTCTGAGCAGATGGCAGGTCAGCTATGAAGGTGCAAACTATTAAACACTTACTGTGTGGATAGGCAGTTGTGCCACGCCTTCATTTTGAGGCTCTCTCAATCTAAGACTCGAGGACCCACAACAGATTCCACAAGGAAAGAAAGCATCAGACTCTTTGCTGTAATGTTAAATGTGTGTTTAAAAACAAACAAACAAACAAACACTGGGAAGATAATGAAGGTTGAACTTTGACCTTGTAGTCCCAGTTAACCACTGGGGATAGAATTCATCTTCCTGTGCCCTTTGCAGCTAGAAATGTGAATAAGCCTAAAGAAAACAGCGCTTTCTGGACGTGGCATCATGGCTGGGCAGGAACATAAAGGCAGAGGAGATGGGTGAGCTGAGCCAAAAGCTTCCAGGCTACAGTAGAACTGCCAAGAGATCCACACAGGAAGAGGAGGAGCCTGGGGTTTGAGAAGGAGCAGCTAGAACACAGAAGACAGACCTTGGAGAGGCAAGAGACAGGGACCTCAAAGAGTGTCAGACAGGTCCTGTCAAGGAACTAGCTGAGGAAGGCCCTGCACGTGGAGGGAAGGAAAGTGCCTCAAGCCAGGGAAGGAACTATGGGGAGAGAGGGGACAGAGGCATTCTGGAAGTACCACGTTCTGCTTTACCAAATCCTCAGTCTCCTGAAGAGGGCCAGGCCCACGGCAGGTTCTCACCAAACACCTGCTCCCTGAATTCAGAGATAGGAGCCGATGCTTTGTCGGCACCTGCTGTACACACACCAGGCACAGGGCTGGGAATTACAATGGAAGGATATCCTAATCAGCATGGCATCATGTTGTGAGACATGGGCGACTGTGCCCTTGAATCTGCTTTAAAATGCTCAGCAGGAAACTCCAAAATTATCTAAATGATCCAGACTCATGTAGCTGCTCCTCAAAGCAAAATCCGACCCTGTTTAAAGAAATGTAACATAATCCAGTAAGCAACACCACACAGCCATGATTGTCCAGTGTCTAATAAAAATTACTAAGTGTGCAAAGAAACATGAAAATATGGCTACAGTCAGAAGAAAAAGAGTAATAGAAACGGATTCAAGAATGTAAAGGATGTTGGAGCACATAGAAAAGAAATGTGCTTGGAGGGTTGGAAGAGACGGGAAATAAGGAATCCAAGTGCGCCGAGCATTACAGACACCATTGAACACTCATAGCAGAAAAATGTGCTGTGCAAAATGCACTAGAAGTAACTACAGATCCGGTGAACAAAAACACATTTTAGAAATCACTGGCATCCAGAGTTTACAAAAGACACAGACAAGGGAAGGGTGAGCCAATGGGTAGATCATGTGAACGCGTAAGTCACCCGTGAGAGCATATGTCCTGGCTCATTCTGTTCCTGTGATGAACAGCACGGCCAAAAGCAACATAGGAAAGGCTTTCCTTTTCATTTTCCAAGTCACAGCTCGTCACTGAGGGAAGAAAGGGCAGGAACTCAAGGAGGAGCTTGAAGGAAATGCTATGGACGTAAGTTGATTGCTGGGTCACTCGATGGCTCAATTCCTCACTCAGCCAGCTTTCTCATACAGCCTAGGACCACCTGCATAGGGAATGGAGCCACCCCCAGTGGGCTAGGCTCTCCTGCACCAATTAAAAATGAAGACAACCTCCCCCCACCCCCTGACAGACATGCCCACAGGCCAATCCCATCTAGGCAATTTTTTTTTTTTCAGTTGAGGCTCCCCTCTCAGATGAGTCTATGTTGGGGCAGGTTAATAGTTAAAGGTAACTGTGGCAATATATATCGACAAACACATACTCAGAAGATTTTTTAATGGCATCAGTCATCAGAGAAATGTAATTAGAGCATCAGTCAGGTGGTATTATAAAGCTGCTAGAATAGCCAACACTGAAACGCTTGACACCAGGTGTGGGCAAGGCAGCTGATCCCCTGGAACTCTCTCATACAGTGCAGTGGGAATGGAAACTGACATGGATACTTTTCAAATGTTTGGCTATATGTTAAGATGCTAAACACGCAGATGCATGTCTGTGATATGACCCATCCTTCCCACCACTGGGTGTTTATTTACCAGTGAGGGTAAAAAAACAACATACCTTTCCACCTAAAGACATGTGTGAAAGTGTCTGTATCCCCTTTCTGTTTGATAACCAAGAACTACAAAAAGTGTCCATCAATTATGGAAGAGATGAACAAAATACAACATGTCCACGCACCGGAACACCGTGCAGTAATAAAATGTTACAAGCAACTGACACACAGCAGCCCGGGTGTAACTTCAAGATGTCATATCAGATTCGGAAAAGACGGAAAATGAAAATCGTACAAATTTGTCTGCCTGAACTTTAGAAAAGGAAAAAAAAATAAAGTGACAGAGGTCATACAGAGGTTCAGGGAAGGGCTTGGCTGCAAAGAGACCGGAGGGAATATCTTGGGGTTAATGGAAGTGTCTGCACAGTGGGCACCTGTCAACACTCAGCAAGCCCAACACTCCCAGCAGCGTTTGATCACAGCTACACTTCGACAGAGCTGATTTGGAAAACACACTCCTTGTGCTGGGGAGGTAGCTTTGTGGGGAAAGGGCTTGCTGTGCACGCATGAGGCCTGGAGTTCGAATTCCCAGCTCCCACACAAATGTTACGTAAGGAAACTGGCCACCTGTAATCCCAGCGTGGGAGGCAGGAATCCTCAGAGGAAGCCAGCTGGCCAGACTACCTGCATTGGCAAATGTTGGGCTCCAATGAGAGGCTCAGCGTCAATATTTAAGATGGAAAGTATTGAGGAAGACTAGCTATCAACTTCTGACTTCCACATGCTTGCATACCCATGTGGATACGTACACACACATGAATGCATGCATGCAACACACACACACACAGAGAGAGAGAGATCGCGGGAGAGAGAGAAGGGCGGAGACTGGTAGAGAGATTGGAGAGAGGACTAGTGGAGGAGGCGGAGGAGAGAGGGGAGAGAGGACGATACGGAGAGCGGGAGAGTAGGAGGAGAGCGCTAGAAGAGGAGAGAGAAGGAGGAGAGAGAGATGGAGAGAGAGAGGAGAGGAGGGAGCGGGATGAGGACGGTGGATGAGGCGAGATTGAGCAGAGGGCGAGAGACGAAGGGAGATGAGAGGAGAGATGATGGGGTGAGAGTGCCGCGCGAGCGGAGGAGGGGGATGGAAGGGTGAATTAGAGGGAGCGGAGGATGGAGAGAGAGACGAGAGGTGAGGAGAAAGCGGAAGAAGGAATGAAAAGCAGAAGAAAGGAAGTATGTACGTAAAGTGTGGTGTCCTGCACATCTTGAATACCAGAACCCTGGCTGGAGCATCAAGAGATGAAGAAAATAAAGGACAGACACACAGACACATGTATAGAAAAGCTAGGGCTGGGTGGGCCCCCTTTCCTGTACATTCTGATGGAATGGCACCAACTGCTGCAACAAACTGGAAGCTCGGTGACTTTCCTACGTACAGCACAGAGGCAGGGGTGTGCTAGGCTTGGTAGGAGGTCTCTGCAGGAAAAGCTATACAGTCTCAGGCTGCGAGCATCCCCGAGGAGGAAGCTGTAGTCGCTAGCTTTGCACACACTGCCAACACTCCTACTCAAGGCATTGCCAATTCCGAGCCTATCCCGTATGGGGAAGGCTTTGCCAGTTTCCCATATGTCTTGACGGCTATTGCTCTTGAACACAGCCGTCGTGGCCACATTGTCAACAAATACTCAGGACTTCAATTTCTCTTACACCACTTTCTCAAGGCTCCTCGGCTTGCAAGACCTCTTAAAATGTAGCTGATATGAGCTGAGACCCTGGACACACAAACGGAGTCTGAAAGAAAGAAACTTCATTCTCAGGTTTCAGAGCAGGCGAAGCTTGACTGGAGTGGACCCACCGCTTCTCCTCTTCTACTGCGGCTAATGGGGAGGTGACCGGGAACGCTGGGCTCCAGGTATCCTGCTCATGTCTCAGAGGTCTCCCATCTGAACGCAGCTAGACATGCAGAGGCCGCCACCACTGTGCTTGCAGTCCCAGCCATAGCAGGAAAACAGGTGCCTCTGCTTCCTCCCTGCCACCTCCCTCCCTCCCTCCCTCCCTCCCTCCCTCCCTCCCTCCCTCCCACCCTCCACTCCCTCCCTACACTTCCCAGCTGTATCCGCTTTCTATTTGTTCAGACCACTGGGTCTGAGTCCTCTGTCTTCAAATACTTGACCCAGCAATTAAAGAAGGAAGTCGCCCTTTCTTTCCTTTTATTTAAAACATTTTTAACTGGGTTGTCCTCATGAAATATTCTTGTACTGGCCCCTGTTGCATGCCTGGAGGGAGCTGTGTGTGTTCAGTATATTTTCCCTGTGCCCTCCCCCCCCCTTAGGCACTCTTCCCCCTCCCCTTAGTCATCCTTCTCCTCCCCCTAGTCTCCCCTCTCCTCCCCATAATCCCTGTTCCGTCCCTTGAAGCTTTCATTTCTACTTTCATGCCATACATACACACATGTTGTTTGATGCAACCTTGCACCTACCATAAAAACCAAGAAAGCAAAAAAAAATGAGGTGAAGAAAATTGTGGAAAACGTATCTTTAATTTATATATCTTATCTAATAAAATTTATAATAAATAAATAAAAACATTCCCAAATAAATTAAATTATTAATATAAATATTATATTTATATTTTTTTAATTTAAATACAAATTAATTTTTTTATATTATTATTTTATTTATTATTATACTATTTTTTAATATATTTTTATTATTATATATAAATAATGTTATCTTTAATTTTTACTTATTAATATATTTAAATTCATTTTATTACTTTATTTCATTTATATTATTTTTATTATAAATCTATTATAATATATTATATATTTATTATGATTTTTATTTATTTATTTTATAATTTTATTTTATTTAATATAATTATTTTATATCCCCATTATATATTTTCAACTTGTTACTACGATTTCTTTTTTTAATATCTAATTAACTATTTCTTATCTATAATCAATTTTTTTAATTTTATTTATTTTTTAATTATACCAAAACTCACATATAATAAATAAAACATTTAATTTTAGAATAATTAATAACCTTGCGTTTGTTTTTGTTTTTTCTATAATATCTTATTTAATATACTAAATAATATAAAATCTAATATACATCTCTTATATCATCTTTATATAATCCTTACATAATAATTATAAATAATATAATTTATATTCATCTTATTTATTAAATATTATATTTTTTTCATTTTTACATTATTTTTATTTTTATAATATATTATTATCGATTTATTATATATATTATTCTAATCTTATTTTAAATATATACCTCCAACAACAATATCTTTATATACATAATCCCCCCCTTTCCCATCTCAACATAAACTATAAAAAACCTCAATAATTAACACCCCACTAAATCTTATTATTATTAAATATTCATATTCATATTTAAAAATACATATAACAACCTAACAAAATTTATAATATATTTTTTTAAAAAATTAAAATATTGTCTCTTTCTGAAACTGCCTTAATATATTCAATATTATTATCTCCAGTTGTGTCCATCTTTCTGCCAAAGGCATAACTCTATTCCCCTTTCTGGCTGAAAAAATTTTTTTCTGCTGTGTCTTTGTAACATTTTTTTTTTTAAAACTCCATTCTTTTGTTGATAGACACCTGGGTTGGCTTGTGTGAAGATCGCTGTAATGAACATGGACATGCACAGGTCTCTGTCGTGTGTTGGCTCCTGTGAAGAGTGCTGTAATGAACATGGACATGCATGTGTCTCTGTCATATGTTGGCTCCTGTGAAGAGCGCTGTTTTATGTGTAATGAACATGGACATGTACGTGTCTCTGTCGTGTGTTGGCGTGTGAAGAGTGCTGTAATGAACACAGACATGCACGTGTCTCTGTCGTGTGTTGGCTGTGGGTACATTGGACAAATTCCCATGAACGGTAGGTAGGTCTGATCTATATACGGTAAGTCTATGTTTAATTTTTTTAATATTTATTTTTTATTTTGTTTTTTTTCCCAACACAATATTTTTTATTGATGCTTTGAGGATTTCACATCATGCACCCCAGTCACACTCACTTCCCAGTACTTTCATGCCTCCCCGCCCCTAACTCTCATGACTCCCCTCCTCCTGAAAAAAAAATAAAAAATAAAAATAAAACTTCAAATTAAAAAAACAAGTCCTATTTGTGTTCTCTACATACTCACTGGAGCGTGGTCAAACTCTCCGCGGCCTGTTCCTTAAATAGAACTGAGTCGTTCTCCCACCCCTCTACCCCACCCCCTGTACCCCCACCAGACGCCATCAGTGATGCAGAGCTAATTTCAACATCCTTATCCCACTCTCAAAAAATTCTCTTTGATGGCTTCCTGTTTAGGATGCTACTTTTGGGGGAGGGTTGTTGGGATGGGGTTGGTGGTTGTCCCAGGTGCCTTCCACGTTCCTCTTTCCCGCCTGTGCACCTGCAATCATCCATACACTACAAAAGTAGCTTCCTTGCTCTTCACAGACAGCAGGAGCACGGAGCATGGGCTTCCACATGGGTTCATGTGACAGCACAGACTATGAACATGGCTCCTGGCTGCAGTAGGACCAGGGGCCAAGACACGGCCTTTGGCAGCAGCATGAACTTGAGCATCGCCACGGCCTTGGGAGGCAGCGCAGATCATGAGCATCCACATGGCCTTCGGTGGCGATATGGACCAAGGACATCAACACAGACCCTAGCTGCAGCAGGACATGGCACTTGGTAGCAGCATGGATCTAGACATCACCATTTTTTAAAATTGTTATTATTTTTATTGATGTGTATGTGCGTTTTGTCTGAGGCGGGTATGTACACATGATTGAAATGACCTTTGAGGCCGTAGACCTGGAGAGTGAGTCACTATGTGGGTGCTGGGTACCAAACTCAGGTCCTCTGCAGGTGACCTTAACTACTGAGCTATCTCCCCAGGGTTGTCACTATTCTCCTTGGTTGTCCTCAGTGAAGCACACATTGTGTGCCAGATAGGAGAGACCAGCCACATCCCTTGGTGACAGGCTCCCAAAAGACTTATGAGAAGCAATGCCTCATCAGCAGACAAGAGAAGAAGGAGACAACAGGGAGATGGGGCCATTCTTTGAGAATGGGCAGGCCCTGCACTGTCCCCCCAGCCCAGCAGTTTGGAGCAAGGATTGGGAAGTCTGCATGTAAATGTTGAGGCTGGAGGAGTGACTTGTTTTTTCTCTGTCTCAGGCCGGGCTCACTTGTTGACACACATATAGGTGGTAAAACATCGCAGCAGTGGGAACGGAGGGAGCGCTGCTCACTTCATTATAAAAGGAAGCAGAACAAGCAAGAAGGAAGAGACCAAGGCAAGCTGCAATCGCAAGGGCAGCCCCGTCATGACCTACCACCTTACCTAGTCCCTGCCTCCCGCTCTTGACCACTTCCAATAAAGCTATCACATCATAAATCTATCCAGGGATTAATCAATGGATTAATCCAAGCCTCAGGACCTAATTGCTTCCCCCAAAGGCCATCAGCTCTTTATACAGGAGACTAGGGAACATTTCATATTCAAACCACAGTGTCGGGCTATATATTCCATCCAGGCCGAGCCTGAGGCTGATGGTCCCCCTGGGAGCCCTGCTGTACCTTTAGTCCCCTGAGCCACTTATGCAGCACTGATCACCGAGGCTGAATGAAGCCCCCATGCAAATAAGCATTAATTCAGTGCGAGAAGACATGGGCCCCTGAACAGCATGCTGGTGCAAAACTGGAAATATCTTTAACACCCTATTGATGGCTCTCCCCACCCCACCCCCACTGCTCCATGGCAAAATGAAACAGTAAAAGACATCGATTTTTCTCTGGCAGGGAAAGGGGGAGGAAGGCCGGGTCTTAAAATGAAATTATGGTTATTGTTCTCCTGGTAGCATTTCTTCTGTGTAACCATGACAGATGGCTCTTTAAGTGACAACAGATTTGTATTTCATTAGGACACTTTAGTCAAAAGATCAATGGTGCCTCTCGGAGCCTCTTGCCATCCATGGGGGCGGATGAGCAGGGCAAGAAGCCTGCAAAGATCCGGGCTAAAATTAGGCAGCTGCTGACAGATGCCGGGGCAGCGATCACAACGCATCGATCTCTGGAGTGATGGGCAAGCCCGGGGAGCTTTCCTGGCCAGCTTACTCTGTCTTCATGGGGAAGGTTCTCTCCAATGAACTGGATCTGCCTGGGGAGTGCAGCTTTTCAAAGGGGGTTAATGTGAGACAGAGCAGAGAAAGGGGGCAGAGGCAGGAGTCGTCTGGGTCTCAGCCTGGGCTTGGTTTGTCACTGTTGCTCTTGGCTGTCCTCAGTGAAGCACCTACTGTGTGTCAGGTAAGGAAAAACACCCCCATCCCTTGGGGGCAGGCTCCCACTCAGGATCCTGAGAGACAATTCCACACCAGCAAACAAGAGCAAGGAGTGGGAGTGTGGGAATGTGGGGGTGACTGCGGAGCATGGGCTGCCCAGGCTTCCTGTACCTCGGCAGATTGGAGCAGGGACTCTGGAAGCCATGGAGGACTAGGGATCAGTACTGTGTCTGTGACTCTGTTTTGCCAAGCAGGAAAGGAGGGTGACACCAGCTGTCATTGAACATGGGAGTTCTAAGCAATAAAAAAGACTTTAGAGATGTGGCAGTGAGAGGCAGTCAGTTTGTTCTGGGCTCAAAGTGAGGTCCTGGTGTGTGTGCGTGCGTGTGTGTGTGTGTGTGTGTGTGTGTGTGTGTGTGTGTGTGTAGGTCAAAGGACAGCCTCAAGTGTCTGTTCCATCTTTCCCCTTGTTTGGGATACAGACTCCACCTCATCTTGCAGGACAAACACTGAGATACAGACGACCATACCCGGCTTCCCATGGGTTCTGGGGATTTGAACTCAGATCCTCACATTTGTCCTGTGGGGCCTCTGCTCACTGCGCCATTTCCCCCAGCTCTGCTGTGCTTTCTTAGCTAAGCGACTCAATCTTCCTGATGGCCCACCCATCAGGGAGGGCTGACATCACCCTGAGTGTGCAGTACACAGCCCAGGCTCCAGTCCAGTCAGAGCGCCGATAGACAATATCTTGACGTCCATCCTGGGAGCAGAGTCCATCAGTCATCTCCGTCTGCAAAGCAAGAGAGATGGCTGGTGACTCAGAAAGTGTGCATGGGGAAGGAAGAAAACTAACTCACTGCTTTCCTGCCCAGCTTGGTAAACATCATTGATCTGAAGCAGGAGCCACTTTGGGACTGCAGCCATATTGACAGATGGGGCCTTTCAGAGGGTTCTGAGCTGCATACACAATTGGGGCTGAAGCCAAGTGCTTGACAGAGCTGAGATGAGGCCCACGCAGGGGCAGGTGAGGCACAAGAGGAAACTGCAGCGGGAACCACTCTAGGCTGGACTCCAGAAGGGACACCTTTGCTGCTGCAGTTCCTGGGCTGCCCGTGCCTATGGGTTCTCCTCACACCAAGTAGAATCCACTGAGGCATTTGTGGGCCTGGGGCCCGGTCCACACTGAACGGGATCCTTTTCCGAAGCAGACGCCCCTCAGTTACACACAATATCATATCTTTATGGTCCACAGCTGTGGGAAGCCCACCTATCCAGCTTGTCTCCAGATGGCATGTCACAGTGCTCCATCCTGCTGAGTGCCTACATGGTGTCATCTTGATACCCTCTCACTGAACCCCACCTGCAGGAACCCTTAATCCAGGGGAGATACTCATATCCTGAGACTGGGTGGGTGGCTGGGTGGATGTCTGATCATCTGACCAGAGGGCCAAAATGTAGGCTCCTGACTAACTGCCTGTCTCTGTTCTCTTCCTTCTGTTGGATCTACCAGAAGGAGAAGAGATAGAAAACATGTTTAAAGATTCATTCCTCGCCCCCTGCCCACCCTCTTCTGCTTGTCATCAGCCTCTGTGGTGGATGGGCAGCGTGACCTTTGGGACTCTGATCTAGCATTTCCTTGGTGCCTCATTGTCCTGAGACAGTGATCCAGAAGGTCAGAGTCTGCTGTGGCCATGCTTCATGTGGGCTGTGGGGTGGCAGACTGTAAAGTCCTCCCTGAGGTTTTGCGTGTCCTGGTTTGAAAAGGGAAAACATGCACCAGTAAATGAGTTCAAATAATTAATGAGGGGGGTTGATCTATGATCTGGGGCTTATTCCAGCACATCAAACATACCACAGGACAGACATCTTGGTCACCTCCTGTGACAGTGGAGGAGTCTGGCCCCTGAGAGGTTAAAGTCACACAGCAAACTCACCCAGTTAACAGCAGAACTTGAGCCCAGGATCCAAGCAGTTTAGTGCCCAGCATCATTAAACACGAATTTCATGTCTGCCCCTCAGACTCTCTGCCTACCTCCAATGGAGGGAGAAGCTGCGGTGTACTGGACCCCACCCAGACCCCCTGTCATGCAGAGCTCTTTGCTGAGTGTGACAGAGTCGGAGGAGGGGGCAGCAAAGATACTCCTGTCTTGGGAGCCCTTTAACAGATCCTGGGCTCAACTGCTCCCCCTATTGCTTGGCCTGCCAGTGAGTGAGCAAGGCTGGGAGGTCAGCAACACTTCATTTTAGAGACCCAGAGAGCATCACCCACCAGAGATCCCAGTTGGGCTGGGTCCGGGACACCTGGCAGTCCTTCCTGTGCCTTTGCCCTTCCTCCTCTTCTCCTTTTCCTTTCATCTCTCTCCCTCCTTATGATGTGGTCTCTGTGTGTTCCCAAGGGGAAGCTACTCAGGTTAACATGATCGCATACGAAAAAAGAATGTGAACCCTAAACACTAATGCTAAGATAAGGAGTACACTTAGAAGGGAAAGAAGTAATCAAAGTATACTAATACAAAATCGTAAACCACCAAACTATAACCATATCACCGTTAGTTCAAAAATAATCGATCCTAATACCTCGTATATCAAGTCCCAAACATAAATAATACACAAATACACTCAACAAAATACTATCCTTATTGTAACACACAAAAAATAAAGACCGACAAAAGAAGAAGGCAGAAAGACGAATCGTCGATATAAGAAATTTAAAATCACAGTAGCCTAACGTCCGATGCAGCAAAGACAACGTAAGATACTCGTGCCCCGTGAAGAAAGAAGCAAGAGAAGCAAGAAAATAACTGGAAGAAGGAAGTCACCTCCGACGAGGTCTAGCGAGCAAACTACGACTGACGCGAAGCCGGAGAGAGAGGATAAGACTTACGACATCCGCTTATCAGCCATCCGCCTCGTCTCCCTCCTAACTACTTTCCCTACACACTAATCCTTCCTCCCTCTCATCCCTCCTCCCTCATCACTCCTACCTTCCTCCCTCCCTCCCACTCCTTCCTCCCCTTCCTCCCTCTCCTCCCTCCCCCTCCTCCTTCCTCCCTCCTCCCTCTCCTCCCTCCCCCTCCTCCTTCCTCCTTCCTCCCTCTCCCTCCTGCCTCTTCACCCTCTCCTTGCTTTGCTCTTCCATCTCCCCCTCACTTTGTCCAATCAAGTCTCCTTCCTCCCTCTTCTCTAATTCCCCTGCTCCATCATCCTCTTCTTCCTTTTCTTATTCTCTCTCCTCACCCCATTCCCTCCTCTCTGTCCCCTTTCCCTTCTTTACCTCTGGTAACCAAGCTCCTTGACAGCCTGCCAGGCAACCCCACAAGGATCCTCGGTAAAACACTGCCTGCCACCAGGCTTGCTGCCAATACAAACAACACCCTCTCCCTCCCTGCTCATTAGCCACCGCCCTTGGCTGTTTGGCTGGGTCTGTGTAACTCTTTGTTTCCAAGGGGACTCACGGTACCTTATGGCATCCATCTGCGAGGCACCACAGTGTCTGTCTCCTCAGCTCTGTGTTCTCGCACATGGTCTTAGTTACTCTTCTATTGCTGTGAAAAGGCACCGTGGTCAAGGAGGCTCACAAAAGAAAGCACTTAACTGGGAGCTTGCTGGCAGTTTCAGAAGGTGGGACCATGGCCGTCGTGGTGGGGAGCATGGCAGCAGCCAGGTAGGCCTGGTATCGGAGCAGCAGCTGAGAGCTTGCCTCTTATCTGAAAGTTGGCAGCAGGGAGAGTGAAAGAGACATTTGACCTGGAGAGGACTTTTGAAACCTTAGAGCCCACCCCCAGTGACACACCTTCACCAACAAGGTCACACCTCCTAATCCCTCCCAAACAACTCCACAAACTGAGGACTGAGCATTTAAATATATGAGAATACGGAGGCCATTCTCACTCAAGCACACGTGTCATATCTGGGGCCCATAGGAGCCTGAGGATGGAGAGGGCAGTCACTGGGTCACGATTGTTCTCATTAAGTAGTCTAGGATGACCTTAAACTCCTGATCCCCCTGTCTTCTCCTCCCAAGTCTTAGGACTACAGGTGTGCACCACCACACCCAGCCAATATACTTACAAAAAATTGTTAGTAAGTTGACAGTTGAGCACCAGGGTGGTTTGAATGAGAATGTCCCTGATAGGCTCATGTATTTGAATGCTTTGTCCCTAGTGGATGGAACTATTTAGGGAAGGGTTAGGAGGTGTGGCCTTGCCAGGGGCCAGGTTTTGAGGTCTCAGTGTATCTCTCTGCTCCCTGCTTACCAATGAAGATGTGAGCTCTCAGCTGTTTTTGCCACCATGCCTTTTCTCTGCCATCGTGGACCTAGCTCTCTGAAAACCACAAGCCCAATTAAACACTTTCTTTCATGAGTTGCCTTGGCTATCATGTCTTATCACAGCAATTGAAAATAATGAAGGCACACGCCTTGACAACGATCCACCAAGAATGGGCAGTCCCCAGTTATGTTTCCCATCTCCAGGCTTAAGGAGAACTCATCTTTCTTCACCATAGACCCGCCTTGCCTTGACCTTGTGTACAATAGAGTCCTGCTGTGAGGTGTCTATATCTGCCTTCTTTGCTGAGCCTAGCTATCTTGGACCCAGCCACACTGTGGCATTTCCCAAGAGCCACTGCTTTCTCTGGTACAATATTCCACTGTGTGGCTTGGGTTTCTGGCCCTTGGGCTGTCTGCAGGTGATGCTGGCATCACGCTCCTTTCTTCCCTGTGCCCAGCTGTGTGCTCTATGGAGTCAGAGCACACCCTCTTGGTGACAATGGCAAACTCCAAGCCCTGTGGCCATGTCCTGGGTTCATATGCAAACTCTGTAGCTGGCACTCAAGGCCCTGTCCCCACTGTCTGCCCTGTATATTTCTGTTCACATCGTAGCCCAAGGAGAGAGGGGTGGCACTCTGTCCCCATCCCTGCTCTTTCCCACTCTCCACACAAATCAGAAACTTCAGTGCAAGGGACACCCTGTAGCACCTGCCCTCTTTCCTCTTCATAGCTCGCCTTGTTTCTGCGGTCTGCCATGAGGGCTCTTTTCAGCATAAGCTTCCTCTTCCAAGTGGGTTCTTCACAGCCATAAATTCCTCCTTTCTCCTGGACACACACCACCCACGTGTGTAATTATTGCACCCTTCTCAGCTGACCTGCCATCTGCTCAGAGAGGCTCCTGCCAGGTCCCACCCTCTGCTCAGAGCTCTGTTCATGGCGTTCAACTGTGATCAGGCAAGGGCATACATAGCACCTGGCTTCCTGCGGTATCAAATTCTCAGGCCCCTGAACAGGGCCAGACCCACAGCAGGTGCTCACCGAACACCTGCTCCCTGGATTCAGAGATAAGAGCTGATGTTTTGTCAGCACCTGCTGCACACCAGGCACCTGGGCTGGACACTCATCTACATGAATGAATCCATTTCCCCACCATCCCAATGTGATCGCGTTACACAGACAAGAAGTCAGAGGGCCCTGAAGGAGTGGAACCAGCCAGCGTCCTGTGGTGACAGGGCTGGAGCCTTCGCTCACTTCAGTGCTGTTAAACAGAGCTTGTTCATCTGCACCAGACTTCTCTGTTCATGCACCTGTCTCTCCCATCAGACCTTGCGCCCTAAGCACAGACACCTTGGTGCGTTACCGAGCCTCAGTGGCTAAGAACAACCTCCAAGGCCATTGAGACAGATCTGGTGCTGAATCCTGGCCTGTCAAGTGATGGGTTCAGACTGAGCTAGCTGGTGCCTGGCACTCTCTAGAAAAGGGGTTTTCAACCTTCTTCTTAATGCCGTGACCCTTCAAAACAGTTCCTCATGTTGTGGTGACCCCAACCATAAAACTATTTTTGCTATGGCTTTATACCTGCAATGCTGCTACTACTTTGAATTGTAATATAAACATTTCCTGGAGATAGAGGGCTGCCAAAGGGGTCGTGGCTCACATGCTGAGAGCCGCTGCTGCTGAAGGAGTGCCCCTTGGAGAGGTGGGGACCAGGGGTTGACACATTCTCTTGCCTAACACTCACCTTCCCTAAAGTCCTGTCCAGAGCCTGACATTGTCTCTGGTGACATTATAGTGCCTGTGACCTAGGAAGCTAAGAGATGTCACTGACGTTGCCACATGCAGCTGTTGCCGTCACTCCTGCCAAAGCTAGGAGCCTTCCATTTTCTTTCTTTATTTTTTTCCCAAACAATGGACACTCCTAGCCCCACAGTTCAGCTAAGGCCAGGTTTATGCTGGGACTGGTCTCCCCTCATACTGCTTCCAGAAGGGATGTCATCAGTCACTGGGCATTGCAGGGCAGTACACAGGAAAAAGTGCTCCCCTGCGCCCACCCTCCCTGTGCTGGAGGGGGGGGGGGCGTCTGTTTACTTCCTTTAGCTCCAGGTCTCCCTTAAATGAGACAAAATTACCTTCTAATCTCTGTTATTTCTACTCAATGCTTCTAGAAAAGCCCCACTTGACATTTTTAGGAGGAAAAATGTGGGAGAGTTAGGAGCACATGACACAGTGTAGAAAGCGGAGAAGAGCCTGCGAGCTTGTTTTATGTTCCGGACCTCTCTAATGGAAATGGAACCCTACGGGCTGAGAAAGCACACTGACATCTGCTCTGTGGAAAACCGGAGGAGCCTCTCTGAGACTCTCACTATGGGGTGGGGAGGCAGCCTTTTTCTGCCCCGGCTGGGGTGTCGGGTTCACACTGTGTCCTCTCGCTTCTGGGGCAGTCTGGACTCCTGCCTCATGCCCTGCTTAGACTGTCAGCTGGGCAGAGTTCTTCAGCCTGAATGAGTGCCCAACCTCTCCCTTCCCTTTTCCCCACAGCATCTCTATCTTCAACGAGGTCAGAGGGCGGGCCTAGGGGTGCATGATACTGACCCTCTGAGTTGAGCAGAGTGTGTGCTGTTCTACACGCTGCTTTCTGCAAGCTGGAAACCCAGGGTCTGGGTCCAGTGGCCTGGGAAGCAAAGCGCCAAGAATCTGGATGCAGAGGGCTGAAGACCCTCAGGCTGGGAGCATCAGTTTCCAAAGGTGTCTCGGAGCAAACAGAGGCATGCCTGTTCCACCTTTGTGGCATTCAGGCCTCAGAGGACTGGTCTACAGTTTTTGCTTGGCTAAGGTTGTCATTCTCCTGTATGCCTTAGGAATTCCTTACACATTGGATAAAAATTCTTCAATTTAAAAATTACATATAAAAATATTGAGCGGGGGTGTTGTGCACCCACATGCGCTCGTGTGCACGTGTGGAGATCGGAGGACCATTTGGGGGAGTTGATTTTCTCCTTTCTACCACGTGAGTTCCGGGGATTGAATTCAGATCATTAGGCTTGGCAGCAAGCACCCCGAGCCACCCTGCTGGCCTACATTGGTCATGCGAGTAACAAATATCTTCTTTTACTGTGTCTGGGTTTTGTTCTTTCCTTTTTGTTGGTGCTGGGGATGGAACTCGGGGCCTCACACTCTACCACCAGGATGCTACCTGTCCATGCCTGAATAGACAGTTGATTGTTATATCCAGGCCTGAAGATGTTTTGTGCATTTTTGTTTGAGAAAGAAATTCCTACCTCAAGGTCATGAACAGTACTCAGTGTTCCCTAATTTTAAAACATTTGTTTGTTTGTTTGTTTGTTTAAATCATGATGTGTGTGTGCGTGCACACATGTGTGTGGAGATGTGTATATATAGAGAGACCAAGAGGTCCTTTTGGCCTCAACAGGGCTGGCTTCCTAGTGCTAGGCATCTCATCCCCTCTGGCCCCTCTTCTGCCCCGGACTCAGTTCCCACAGGTAGCTGACTCTGCGCCCTACAGGCCTCTTCACTTTGCACTGGGCTAGCAGTGTGAACTTCGTGACTGAGGCTTTCTCATGAATCACACTTGTCCTTCAAAGTGCTTTTCCAGGAGAACATTGGACTAGCCTATCACATGCCCGGAGCCTCTCCTGAGATTCTGGGAAGCTGTAATGGCGTTGTGTTTAGAGCCTGACATTTTTAGGATGTCAGCTCTTCCTGTCTATAAGCCCATCCGCCAACCGCTCCCCAGTTCAGTTTTCCTTTTACGTCCTTCAGTAAAGCATTATAATTTCCCCCTTTAAAGGTCTTTCACATAGTTTACTGGATTTATTCCTCAGTGCTCTGAGCATTTATTGGCGCTTTGGAAGGAGGAAGAGCTCTGCAGCTCCATCACTTAGGAACGAACCCCATCATCTTAGGCAAGTCTTAAATGGCTCGGTCCTCTGTTTCCTTGTAAACTATTACACTCTCAGCCCAGAGTGGCAATGGGGGATGGAATGAAATGAGGAATGTGACACTTTTACAACACTGGGAACATCTGATAAATGCTGGCTTGTCCTGGAGCCCTCATGGGCTTCGAGTTGTGTATCTGAATGTGTGTGTGGTTGCCCGAAGGTATGAGCTGAGGATTCATGATCTTTCTGGACTCAGTGAGAGATTAGGCCTCAAAAAGAAGGTGGAGAGCGATTGACCAAGACACCTCATGTTGACATCTGGCCTCAACACACCCATGCATACACATCTGCGCTGTCATGTGCACATGCACACATATCACATACATGCAAAGAAAAAAAAAAACAGGAACAAAGCCCACACACCAGATGCTTGCCATACACACATGATCAAGAGAGATGCACAGAACACCACACATAGTGCTATTCATGATGCTGAGGTGCAGCAATGCTAACATGTGCTAAGCACCGAGGGGGCTGAACTGCGAGGCATGCTGTGCACAGGAGTGGGCGCGTGAAAGGATGTTTAATTTCCCTCCCAACCAAGGAAACGTGTAGGCAAAGAGTGGATGAGTTTTCACTTAGCTGGCAGATAAAGCCAGAGAGGATTGACAGGCCTATGGAGCTCCTGGGGAGCCAGGCACCCTGGTGCCCAGAGGACGCTGGTGCTAATGGACTCGCCTTGGCAGGAAGGCAGCTCAGGGACAGGTGTCTGGGTGGGAACCGAGCATCCCTTTCATCCTGATCATCTCAGCCCCCAGGAGTGTATTGATGGAGGCGGTCACGCGAGTTAACAAGAGAGCACGCAGCAGGGGTTTTGTGGAGCCAGGTTTACTTCATAGATCAAAGATCCGCAGATAGGAGGCTGGTGGCTCCTATTGGTGCACATCTTTAAAATGGAGCAGAATGTAATACAATGAGGTGAAATGAAGCAATTCTACAGCTATTAAAGTAGAAAGGCCCCCACAGTGCCCCACTGCAGGGAAATGAAAAGAGGGCGCTGGCCAAGAGCCCATTTACTGGCACGGAGAGACAAAAGACATTGTCAAGAGTGTTAGCGATGATGGTACTGGAGTAGTGTGATATGTGTGTGGAAGCCCTTACATGTGTGTGCACACATGTGTGCAGGTGCATCTGTGTGATGTGTGGAGGTCAGAGGTCAACACCGAGTGTCTTCCTCAAATGCTCTCCACCTGGAGCTCACCGATTGGCTAGTCTGTCTGTCTGTCTCCTTCCATCCTAGCACAAGGGTTATAAGCGCACACCGCTGTGCCTGCCTGCCTGCTTGCTTGCTTGCTTGTTTGATTGATTGCTACACTGGGGCTGTAAAATCGGAGCTTGGGAACTGGAACCCAGTCCCTCATGCTTGCATGGCCAGCACTTTGCTGACTGACACTCTGCCCGTTTTTGCCGGAATAAACTTACTCCGACTCCTGCAGAAATACACTCCATTTCCCCTTCCTTTTTTTTTTGGTTGTTTGTCATGTGCAAGTTTCTGATTGTCTGTCTAATTCATGCCTCTACAGTCTAGCACGGATAATCCAACCTTTTGGATTTTCTAGGCATCAATAAATGAACATTTGCCCAGGGCCACACATGAAATACGAGGAGCCAACTTCCAGCGTGGGGGCTGTGAGGTCATACGTGGGTTTTTGAATGAAAGGGGAACATAATGGATATCCTGGGATGGGGGATAAATAACTTTGAAGGGGTTGTGACCTGTTTAGAAATGCGCTTCCCAGTCCACAGTGAGAACAGGTTCAGGGAAAACCCTCTTCTACCAGAAGTTTCCATCCTACTTTTTGTGTCTCATGGAAGGGACCTGGCCCATTGTCATGATTGAACTCATTCAGTGTCACATGTTTCTCTGTGGCACTGAAACCCACAGGCAGGTTGCACGGTCCCGTGCACACTCAGCCTGTGAGCATGGACGCTCCCTGCTTTGATGCCACCTCTTGGTTCTGAATCCACTTTCATGCCTATGTCTTTCATCTGTTGCATTGATTAGTGCAGACTTCTGAAATCAGTATCTATCAGTGTCAGTTAGGGTTCAACTTCCCTTCGGGGACTTTCTCTTCCCTGTCCTTCCATGTCCCTCTTCCATGCGCATTTAAGGTGACTGGTGGGGAAGCTTTTATCCTGCCCACCTACTCCCTGCTCTTGGGGGAACGCTTTCCCTGGGGCACTGATGACAAAGTAAAGCAGCATTGATTTCACCAAAGTCTGACCTGAGGAATCAATGGACACGCAGAGCATGAGTAAGGGGTTACTTACAGTGTGGGTTCCCCCAAAGAAGCTTCCCTACCAGAAACTCTCACCCCAGAATGGATGATGACATCCCCGTAACTTCGCAGATGGAGACCCCCTCCCCCTAAGCTCCTTTCTACACTCTGTATATCTGTCATTGCTGAGACTATGAAGTCACAGGGCAGAATTAGAGCCAGCTGGGAGGTGCAGGAGGCAGAGACCACTCCTTCCTCTCTGTGAGGAAGCATCAACAGACAACAGACCCAGTCTTTTCATTTGATGGAATTGTACGTGTGTGCACGCATGTCTCTGTGTGGGTATGTACACATATGTGAGTGTAGGTACCTACGGAGGAGGCCCTTAGGATCCCCTGGAATTGGAGTAACAGGCATTTGTGAGCTGCTGAGTGTGGGTACCGGAACAAAACTCAGGTCTTCTGCAAGAGCAGTGCCCACTCTTAGCCGATGCCTCATCTCCCCAGTCCAGCTGGAGTCTCTTGTAGGTAGTCACAGCTACTCTGATGAAGATGGCCACTCCTGTGTTCAGAGGCCAGCACACTACAACGCCTGCCGCTGTACCACCTCGGTCAGCATGTGGAGAGTATGGGAGCTACTTCAGAAATTGAGTGGGCTTTACTTTTGACGTACAGCTTGCTACATTTAACAACTAAACATTTTTTAAAAGACGAAGAAGAAACGATGGCTCAGAGGCTAAGAGCACTTGCTGTTCTGGCAGAGGACCCAAGTTCAGTGTCCAGCACTCACAACTGCCTGTAACTCCAGCTACCAGGGATGGATCCAATCTCCTTAGGCACTATTACCAACAGATACAAACACAGGGACACACATGTGCTCATGCACACATGCATAATAATAATAATAATAATAATAATAATAATAATAATAATAATAACAATACATTGCCATATTTCCTTACTGCAAAATAAAGGGTTGCTTGGTTGCCTAGCTTATGGATTTTTATTAATGATGCTACCCATGCCCTTAAATAGCCTTCCTTTTAGATATATAACTGGCCAAAGGAGGCTTTTGAAGTTTCCATAGAAATTTGTTTCGGTTGGATATTTTCTTTGCATCTCCTACAGTTTCCACTTCATTTATTTGAAAGTTATGCAATTGGTTCCTCTTGATTGAAGTCTGTGGTGTCGCTATGGTTATTACACTGCTAATCATTTAAAAATGACCTCCTCTCTGCCAGTAGATTTCCTTTGTTACTAGACTTGGTGAAAGAGGCCTGTAATCCCAGCTGTAAGCCCCAGGGAAGGGGGATTACAAGATCAAGGCTTGGCTGGGCTGAAAAGTGAGTTCAAGGCTAGCTGGCAGCTTAATGAGGCCCCGTCTTTAATACAAGAAAAAGATGGCTGGGGACACAGTTTTGTGGTGCACTGTTGGTTTAGTACACTGAGGCCCTGGGCTGCGACCCCAGTACCAAAATAGTTTTCTCTTGTTTTTTCTTTGTGACCTCATCTTCTTTTATTGAACTCTGCCCTTCTTTGGTGCTGTCCTCCACTCCCTGTAGGGTGTGTGTGTGTGTATGTGTGTGTATGTGTGTGTGTGTGTGTGTGTATGCCATGTGTATGTATGTGGTGTGCATGCATGGTGTGTGTGTGTCTGGGGTGTGTGTGTGTGTGTGGTGTGGTGTTTGTGTGGTGTGTTTAGGTGTGATATGTGTGGTGTGTGTGTGTGTATGTGTAGTGTGTGTGAGATATGTGTATGGTATGGTGTGTGTGTATATTTGTGTCTGTGGTGTGTGTGTGTGTGTGTCTGTGTGGTGTGTGTGTGTGTGTGTGCGCGCGCGCGAGCGCAGCTGGGATATGTGTGTACAGGTGCACTCACCCATGGGAATACATATGGAGGCCAGAGATCGATGTCCAATGTTTTCCTCCATCACTTCTGCACTTTGTTTGTTTATTTTTATTAGATGTATGCATTTCATTTCATGTGTGAGTGTTCTCTCTGCATGTGTATATATGCAGCACCTGAGTGCTCCGCGTTTGTGGAGGTCAGGAGAGGGCGTCACATCCCTGAGACCTGGAGTTACAGATGACTGCGAGCCACCGTGTGGGTGTGGGAATCGAACCTGGCTTTCCTGCAAAAGCAACCTGTGCTCTTAACCAATCTCCTTAGATTCTGTGTCTTATTTTCTGGGACACAGTCTCCCTGTGAACCTGGATCTCATGGACTCAGCACACAACATCCCCCTGTCTGTCCTCCAGCACTGGGTTGCAGATGCTTGCCACATGCCTGGCTTTTCTTAGATGGGTGCTGGGGATTTGAACTTAGGTCCTCAAGCGTGCCCAGTTAGCCACTCACTGAGACTGAGCCATCTCTCCAGCTCTGGTGTTGTTTGGAAGTGCCTATAGGACACCTATGGTGGCCTGAAGGAGAATTACCCCAGAGTTCATATAATTGCATGCTTGGTCCCCGGTGGCCTTGTTGGAGGAGGTGGGTCACTGGGAGTGGCCTTTGAGGTTTCCAAAGTCCATGCCCGGCCCGGCGGCCCAGCATCACTCTTTCTTCCTGCTGCCTGTGTACCGCTAGGCTTCCTGCCAGGATGATGACGGACTAGCTCTCTGAAGCAATAAGCAAGCCCCCAATTAAATGCTTTCCTTTCTAAGAGTAGCCGGGGCTGTGGTGCTTCTCCACAGCGACAGAACAGTGACTAAGACACCCATCTCCCTGGGTGTTTCTGGTAGAGTAATCATTGCTCCAGCTCACAGTGAGAGATCCTTTTACCAGCCCTATTTATCTTACAATAGCTATTTTCTGTTGGTTTCACTCATTTCTATATGTCTGTCCTATTTTTTTTTTTCTTTTTTTGCGACACCCACTGCTGTCTTTATGCTCTACGGCTTTTTATCCCACCTTGTTTTGATACTGTGTTGACAGGCACTCTGGTTTAAATTTCACTTTGGTGCTTTTAAAGGATGTGGGTAGTCTGCATCTCTCAATTGGCCAACTTTTTTAGTGTGTGTGTGTGTGTGTGTGTGTGTGTGTGTGTGTGTGTGTGTTGGGGGAAGATACATGGCACGGCATGAAGCTAGAGATCAGAAAACAGCGCGTAAAGAATCGTTGGTTTCCTACCATGTGGGTCCCAAGGATCGAACTCATGCTATCAGACTTGGTGGCAAGCACCTTTATCAACGGAGCCATCTCATTGGCCCTTAGTTAACCAACTCCCTGCATGCTGCCACCTTACTCTTTCACCGGTAGGATTCCCCTTCTCGTCTGTTATCTTCACATCTTTATTTTGTATTGTAATAGCTTTTCTTTCAAGACCCACACAGCTTGTACTCTGTTCTGTGACCATTATGACAGCATCTGGTCCAACTGCATTCTTAAGATTATCCTGGATGCCCAGGCTTGCCACCTTGTAGCCTTGGCTGTTGTGAACTCTTTGAATTATCTTCTGGTTGGTGGGATTAAGTCTTCATGTAGATTCTACTGGAGGCTTAGAGAACATTGCGATTTCTGAGCCCTGCATATTTGAGAATGCAATTCCTCTTGTGGAAGCTTGGCAGCTTGGCTATCCATATAATTCTTCAGTTAAAAAAAAAAAATGTTTCCCCGGACACAGCTTTGCAGCTCATGTTCTGCGAGGCATGCTATTGAAACCAAGCAGATAAATGAATTCTCTCTTTATCTTCTCCCTTGCCCTGGGAGGTATCTCCCAGCCCCCTTTCTCTGAACCTGGTCTTGTTCTTTGCTGGAACCGGCAGAACGTTAGCAGATGGGATTCCAGTACCACAGGTATTAGATATGTATGGCCTGGCTTTCCTGCCACTCCCATGGGCTGCTTGATGCGGGGTGCCTTGCTGGGTTCCTGCTTTTCAACAACAAGAGACTCGGGAGTAGTTCTGATCCAAAGCAATGGTCTGGAATTGGCTCTACCCATGATGGGCAGAGCCTCTGCGGCTGCCTTCGGGCCTGGCCTGGAACATTCTGCATCCCTGTTGAGTTGCTGTGCAGTAGAGTCCAGACATCGATGGTCTGGCACACCCTGTCCCTTTCTTGCTGTGTGACCTTGTCCATATCTTGCCCTCTTCTCTGGATTTAAGTTAATGGGATTTGTTTGTTTGTTTGTTTGTTTTGAGAGATGTTTTGTATGTCCCAGGCTGGCTTCAAACTGGATATGTAGCCTGAGGTGACCTTGAACTTTGGATCCCCAGGGGGTTACAGGTATGTGCCACCTCTCCTGGTTTTATTTACTCAACACTGGGACTTGCACTACCAACTGAGCTACATTCCAGCCCCAGGTTACTTTTAATGTAACATGAAGGTGTTGATTGCCAGGTGACTCCCGGGGTCACATCTAATAATAGGATCTGGATTCTGATCGATGATTGGGTAGTGAGAAGGAAGGAGTGGGCGGGGGGTGGTGGTAGTGGCACGCAAAGAAGCTACAAAGGAGGAAATGGCATGAGGGACTGGCTAGTGTCCTGCAGTGTGTGGTCTTGGATGCACGCACTAGAGGCTAATCAGGGGTTGGAGGACTGATGTAGGGCTGGTGCCTGCCCCACACTAGAAGTCAAACTAGCTCATCCCACCTGCTCCTTAACCTCTTGCCAATCACTTCCCCCACCCCCACCTCCACCCCTGGGTCCTCCACTTCTGATTTCCCAATGCCAGCATCCCTGAGCTTGAGGTCCCCTCCAAATCTTCTTCCCTGACTGTGCCCAACAGGTTCCTGGCTGTTTCCATCCCCCTGTGCCCTGTCTCTGTTTCCGTTGATTCTAACGTGAGGGTGTCATTCTTTTCCGTTCCCATCTCAGGTCTTCTCAACTACTTAGTATTAGACACTTAGGAGTACAAACCCAAGGCAGGGGACCTGGACACCTCAGAGCAGGGCTCCAGCCAAAGCAGATGCTGAGTATAAGGAGCGAGCCCCATCCCACTACTGGTAGAAATGAAGTTATTTTTATGTTCCTGTTTTAAGTAATGGGAAACCTTAGAAAGAACTTCTGGGGGATCAAGGCTAGCCTGAAGCTCATGGGGATGCTATGTTTCCACAATCCTCCAGCAGTTTCAGTACGGCTGTTCTTTCACCCTGTAGGCTGTACCAATGACTGTGGAGGTGCCGATGGCTGCCACAGCAGCTCTCTGAGCAGGGCTGCAAGGTTCCAGGCTAGCTGGAGCCTTAGGCAGTTCTTTTCTGTTCCATACAGAATGCTCTCCCAGGGTTCTAACCTCAGCCACCTCATCCTTCTTTGTCCTTGGCCACTTGTCCTCTCTGCTACTGGCCTCCTGATAGTCCTGTGCACTTGAATTCTCAGCACACCCTGGACAAAAGCCTGTGGCCCAAAGGCTGTTCCAGTATTCACCTTGCAGATAGGTCTGGCCTTGGAGCCAGACTTTCTTTAAAGAATGTGTTTGCCATTCCTGAGAGCTCCCTTGGCCCACCCAGGACGCTTTCCTGTCAGAGTCTTCACACCTGTGCTGTTTTTTGTTTTTGTTTTTGTTTTTGTTTTGTTTGTTTGTTTGTTTGTTTTGTCAACACAAACCTAAATGCCTCTTGGGAAGAGGAAATAGACTCTTCATTGAGAAAACACCCCCATAAGATTGGCCTATAGAGCCAAGTATGGTGGCGCATGCCTATAGTCCCAGCATTCAGGGAGGCAGAGGCAGGTAAATCTCTGAGTTTGAGGCCAGCCTGGTCTACAAAAGTGAGCCCTGGACAGCCAAGGCTACAAAGAAAAACCTTGTCCTGGAAAAAAAAGATAAAAACAAAGCAAAACAAACAACAACAACAAAACAAGCAAAAACCAAAACAAAACAAAAGATTGCTTATAGGCAAGTCAGCTGGGGATGATCTTGAATAACAATCCATGTGAGGGGGCCCAGCGCATCATGGAAGTGCCACCCCTGGACAGGTTGTCTCATTAGTTCTGCTCCCACCAAATAGTGACAGAGGTGGCACTATGGGACTGTCAGCCCTGGGTGGGCGATTGCTTCCGGTGTGTTGAAGCTTCAGCTCTGTGTGAAGGGTAGAGGGTAGAGAGTGGCCAGGCATGTGCCCATGCCTCAGTCCCAAGGGAATACAAGAAAGAAAACCAAGAGACAGCAGACCTGACCTCAGTTACCCAGGATCACCTCTTCTCTTCTCCCAGGTCTGCACAAGCCACACTCGGTCCCTGTTTCTCTGCCACCTTGTCCTGAGTGCCTCCCAGAGCCTACACTAAGCACAGCTCCCTGTGGCTCCCAGCTTTCTCTCTGCCCCTACCCTGCACTTCTCGGCCCAGAAACCCAAATGTAGACCACCTCCCCATTTCATAAGAACCTTCCAGACACAGGTGGCTTTCCCAAAGCCTAAGGAAGCTTGTATTTGAGGGCCGTGGCTCTCCAGGGCCCTCTGAGAGCCCCTTCTAGGGCCCCAAGCACTATGGCTAATGAGCGTTGTCGATCCATAAGATTAATGAGGATTAGAAAGAGCAAAGAAACCCTGCTGTGCCCTCAGATCTCACGGTGCACATATAAAGGGTCCTTGACAGAGCATTTCCTGAGTTTGACAGCAGCTCTGAATGTTCCCATGACGTCATCTGCAATGTGCTTTGAAGGTGAAAGACACTTGGAAGGATGGACGACAGCAAGCAGTTCTGATGAGCTGTCTGCAAGAAAGCCTGGGCCTCTTCTCTATTTTTCTGAGAATGTTGGGGTGGGGGACATGGCCCAAAGACCTTAGAGGGCAAAGCCGGAAGACACGGGTGCCGTGGGATTTGCCTCAGTTCCACACTGCTGTTGGCAACTGTTGGCTTTTAAAAACCTAGCTTGTTGTTTATTATGGCCTTGTTGCTCAGTTTAAGCAAATATTAGTTTGCGTGTTTAATTTTGAATCTGAATGCTTTACGTTTTTCTTGTGTGTGTGTGTGTGTGTGTGTGTGTGTGTGTGTGTGTGTGTGTGTGTCTGCGCGCGCGCGCGCATGTGTGTAGAGGCTAGAGGCCAATGTCAGTGGTTTCCTCATTGTTCTCTCCTTTACTTTTTTTGAGGGTCTCTCACTGAACCCAGAGCTCACTGGTTCCACTAGCCTGGCTTGTCAGTAAAGTTCCAGGTGTCTCCCCGTCTCTGACCAGCCCTCGACCACTCCCCAGCCTGGCTCTGGGTTATAGATATGCGTTACTGTGCCAGGTTTTACATGGGTGCTGGGGGGCTATGAACTTGGGTCCTTGTGCTTGGGTGGCAAAGGCTTTACTAACTAAGCTATCACCCTGGCCCTACATGCTTTTCTTAGAAGAGGATGGCATGAGGCCGAACAAGTGAGTATATGTCTCAGAGGAGGAGGAAATTAGAGGATCAACACTGAAGGCTGTTCTACCATCCACACCTGAGATTGGTACACTGAGCATGCATGTGTGTGTGTGGGAGGGTGGTATATATGCACACACAGACACACAGACACGATAGCCCAGATAGCCTGATTTTAATAAGCACAATACCTGGATATGTCGCCTCCAGGTCTTACTAAACTTGGGGGTCACAGTTTGTACCCCCAGCAAACCAGGGAACCAAGTGTCCCTGCCAGGTCTGTTACATGAGAGCTTTTTCTCTCTCCCTGATCCTTCCTGTCACCTCTGACCTCACCTTCCACTTCTTCCTTCTTCTCTCTTCTTGCAGCGTCTCGGGACCTCTCAGCTTTGCCTCCGGAGCTCAGGCACACTTTGGTGCCTATACTTTCCTTATCCCCTGCCTGGAGCCTCTCCTGCAATTCACCTTCTTGTTCTTCAGGCTTGAGTTCATAGCGGAAGCATACTGTGCTCTGGTTGTCAAAACGAGCCCACAGTGTGCTGGACTCTCACTGAATGGCAGGACAGGGTGCATCTTGGAGCTGTTGGCTCCTGCCCTCCCCTCACTCTGGTAAGCTCTAGGTGAGCAGCAGCAGCAGAAGGGGTAGGGAAGCAAGATGTGCCCCCCCACAGTTTCAAGCCTGAGAGGACATGGGGAAAGAGAGCCAATCACTTGGGCCATTGCTTCTCTCTTCTATCTGTGTCCTGCCCTCACCTGTTGTCATGGAAGTCCACACAGCCATAACAGCACCTTCAGCACACAGGCTGCAGGTCACACTGCAGGTGAACCGTGTGAGTGAGCACAGGGACACTTGTAGTTTAGATGGGCTTTTTCTTTCTGGAGGTTGTGCTGGACATGTGTCTTGAGTACCTTAAAGCATGTTGGATCCCTGGTCCTGCTTCTAGAAATGAGTCCCAAGGCAGTCATGGGAAGGCACACAGAAAGATCTGTAAGACATCAGTTAGAAGAGATCAATGCTGTTAGCTGACATGCAGAAAGCAGGAATGGGGCGCTCTGAGGAACGGTCAGGGCCACTTGGTAGTGTGAGGCTCCCCTCTGATAGAGCTCAGAGGAACGAATGAGCACTCAGTTACAGAACACGGGGTGGTCCAGAAGGACCTTTCCTGGTCTGCCATTCCTGTGGTGGAAGGGACAGGGAAGATAATGTTACTATAGTTCTGGAAATCAAATTTTTGCAGTTACTAGAATCGCCACAGTTCAATCAGAATGGAGATTTTTCAAAATGGCATGTCCCTGGCTGACACCTGCCATCTATGAACAGCACAGTGAAACTAGCTTATCAGAAGAACCTTTAAAGAGAAAGCAAGCAGATAAAAAAAGAAAAAGATAGAATACACCTGCCAATACCATCTGTGGCAGTCCGAAAGAGAATGGCTCCCATGGCTTATATTTGACTATTTGGTTCCCAGTTGGTGGACTGTTGTGGGAGGATTAGGAGGTGTGGCCTTGCTGGAGAAGGCGTGGCCTAGTCTCACTTTCTGCCTCTTGCCTTCAGATCAGAACATAAACTCTCAGCTACTGCGCCAGGCCCTGCCCCCCTGCCGCCATACTTGCCGCCATGATGGTCATGGACTAACCCACTGATGCTGCAAGCAAGCCCCACATTAAATGCTTTCTTTTTTTTTTTTTTGTTTTGTTTTGTTTGGTTTGGTTTGGTTTTTTTTTTTTTTTTTTTTTTTTTTTTTTCAAGACAGTGTTTCTCTGTGTAGCCCTGACTGTCCTGGACTTACTTTGTAGACCAGGCTGGCCTCAAACTCACAGTGATCCACCTGCCTCTGCCTCCAGAGTGCTGGGATTAAAGGTGTGTGCCACCATGCCTGGCCTAAATGTTCTCTTTTTTAAAAATGCCTTGGTCATAGTGTCTTTTCATGGTGTCAGAACAGTAACTAAAACACCATTTGTTTGAGTGCCTTTGGCCTAACATTGGTTATATATTGTTTATATTTTCTCTGGGATCTTGATTGTCTGCAGTCGTTCAGGTCTCCCATGTCGTTTTCCATGTATACAGTCATTCCAAACTGTGGGATTGGTGTTTAGTCATCTGTGCAGGTGTGCTGTCTATAACTCTCCCCAGCTCCCAGGGTAACATGTAGACATCCGTTCCAGGTAGGGGCTGTGATAAGCAGCACCCTATGCATTAGATCTTCGCGCACATCTCTGACTGGTATTAAAGGTTATTCCAGATTAGATTTTCAGGCAGATGCAATACAGATTTAAGGAATATTCCCTTTCCATTTCTCAATGTCATTATGCTCGCGTGTGTGATGAGAGGGAATTGGACATCTGGGACCTGTGTGTTCCTCAATCTCCAGCTTCCTGCTGAGTTCACATAACCCAAGAAGGAGGGACCCACTGAGCCAGCGTCCTCTCAAGTCATCAACATGATTCAATGGGAGCTATTCATCAGCAGGCCTCACCCCAGAGAGCAGTAGGGGTGAACCAAGTAGATGTCCAAGATCCTGTCCCTTCCCCATGCACGTGGACCATCTTGAGGCTCTGGCTCCCTCCTTAGGGAACACTGTGGCTGTGGCCTCACTGGCCACCATAAGTTTTCTGCTGCACTTCAGCACGACAGGCATTACATGAAGAGGAAAGGATCCGGGGCCCAGTGACAGGAGCCTATCCTCTGTGGTGGGCCCTACTGTGAACCCACTCAATGTCTATGACATTGGTCTGCCTGTGCTGGTGTGGCACAAACTGTCCAGTGTGGGCCAGCTGCTGCTAGACACAGAGCAGAACTACACTTCCCAGCCTCCTCTGCAGCATCTGGGACCAAGTGACTCTGTTCCAGCCAATAGAGTGTGAGCAGAAGTGAGGCAGCTGTCTGTTCCAAGCTTGAGGACTTCTCTTTTATCCCTTACCTTTTGCCAGCCTGATGCAGACGACAGTGTGACCTTCCATGCCTTGGAAAGGAACTGTCGCCCCCATAGCAGCCTACAAAGTCCAAGAAGAAAACAGAGAGCAGAGTGATGGCACATGGCGGCTTCCTCCCCAAGGGCTTGACTCAGACCTAACCTGGTCTCTTTCCATCTTGTGGCACCACCCAGTCAAGACGTATTTTGGAGTTTGCCATGTGAAAGCCACCGCATATGGTAGGTGTGTTGTAAGAGCAGCTGGCTAAGTCATTCTTGGTCAGAACTCAAGGCAGCTTCATGTAGTCCCTCATCTTCCACGTGATGCACACGGCTGCCGCCCCTCCAATCCCCACAGACTGTGTGTGGCCTTAGGGAAAGAAGTGTCCCTGTTTCTCCAGAGCAGTGACAGAGCGAGGACAGTCTGGAGGACAGGCCGACATTCTAGGATGATCCCAGTTCCTACCGACTGAGGAAGAGCAGTAAAAAGTGTGCAGGCTAGAGCAGGGCAGGCTGGGATTGAGGTCCTTAGGAGGGGGTGTGGCTTCCTTCTGCCGCAATTTCCTCTTGTGTCCAAAGCAACCGATACAAGAGGATCTAACTATGATCACAGTCTTAGGACCAAAGCCGGGAGCCTAGCAGCTCCCAAAGGCTAGGCTCAACCACAGGTCCCCAAATATAACAAGAGAGAACTCTTAGGAGAAGCAGGGCACAATTTCAACCACATGTGCAGAAGACAAACAGACAAAGGGGTCCCGGAACCTCACCTCCAGCCATGATCTACCAAAGGCAGCTTTAGGTTTAAATGGAGGCAGTACTGGGCCAAGAGGCAAGAGATGTGTGTGTGTGATTCTTCCTTCTGACACCTGGTCTGGCTGATCCTTGTCTAAGGACTGGCCATGCAAGGTGGCGTGAAGAAGCCCTTGTAGCTTGAGGGGACAGCTGGCCACCTCTCAGGGACGATTGCTCCTGCCCCAGGGTACAGGCATCATGGATGATGGCCCTCCTATAAGTGTGATCCGTCCTGTGAGTTCTTGCTATTCCTAGAATCCAAGGTGACTTCAGGTTTAGGGCTATGCTTGGCCTCTGTCCCTCCAGCTCTGATGGGGGTCCTGTAGGCAGACACTTCTTGGGTGATTACGTCGCCTGAATGGAGCCCATCGGGAGTCTGACCCAAAAGCAAAGGAGAAAGACACATGGAGGCAGAGATGCTAGGCTTTTGAGCCCTGCCTTGTGGGCATATGTGAGGAGTCCACTTTTGAGCAAGAACAGCCTCTAAAGGCCTGTTACGTGTCTACCGTCTGCAGTGGGATAATACTCCATAGGATCTCAGAGCTCCAGCCCTGGGGTGGGGGTGGGGCCCCTTCCCAGCTCCCAGGAAGCCCAGGCCATGGCCCAGTTCTGTACCAGGCAGAGAGCCTGATGGTCCCAAAAACGTTTCCAGAAGCTTTCTGCTGGGAGTCGCCAGGTCCTGATGAGTTAATAATGGAGCAAATGAGAACTCTGGTTCCCTGGAGAGCAGCTGAGCTAATCTGAGATAGGAGTTGAGGACTTTGGCCTGGTTTGGGCTGGTTATGTGGGGCTGGCCTTCAGGGATTGCTCCTTCAAGGGAGGGGGTTAGCAAGATTTGGAGTAGTTAATTTGGGGGAGGTCTGGCTGTTGCCCACACTTCCAGATGGGGCAGGGATGAGGGAAAAGGCTGGCAGAAGAGGGCAGGGAAGCTACTCTTCACATGTGTCCATCTGTGTAAGGTCCCCACCATGAGAGAGTCTGGGTAACTGATGCTGTCTTCCCCAACCTGCTTCCAATTCCACCCCCCCCCCCCCCCCCCACCTCCCGGGACCCAGCAGGGATGGCCAGAGGTTTGTGTTTGTGCTCAGCATTTTAAACACTGGTGCTTTTCCTTTCGTTGATTTTCTCTTGACAGAAACAGGCAAACCCAATGCTCACTTTTCACTCCCTGGAATCAGAGCTGGCTGTGCTGGCTGTGCTTGTCCCTTGCAGCTGGAAGGGGTCTCAGAGGGCCAAACACCTGACAGATGTGAGGTCCTCTTCCCTTAGGATACAGCCCACCCTCTTCAGGACCAGTTGGGTATGGCTGCCCATTATAGCCCAGGCCATTGGCAACCTCCCTGTGCTCACTTTGAATGGAAGTTGCATCATTCCAATACACTTTGTACCTACTGGGGTCGAGGCCTTTCTGTGCAGTGCTAATCTGAAAAGCAAGCCTTCATTCTGTCCTCTTGGAGGGATCCTCAAGGGGCCACTTCATGCCAGCGTCTTCCCAGGTCACATCCTAGAGCTCATAGCCTGAACCTCAGCATTGCCAAGACAAGTTCACCCACCATTAAATTATTATAATCAGGGGCGGGAGCACACCCCATAGCATGCATGTGGTCACCAGAGGCTCTCTCCTTCTACTTTTATGTGGACCCAACTCAAGTTGCCAGGTTTGCGCAGCAGGTGTCTTTACCTGATGAACCATTTTTTCACTGGCTTCCTTCTGGCACCCTTCTTGTTTTTCGTGTCCCAGAGAGACCCCTTCTGTCTCCACAGCACACAACGGTCATTGGCCGTGCCTGCCTCAGGGGAGTCCTAATGATGTCACCCTGCATGGCTTTCTCCCTGTCACCATTCTTCCCATGAAGGCCTTGATTGTTTTGATGATCTTCCTCCTCCTCCTCCCTCCCAGCCCAGCACACTGGCTTCTGGGGACTGAGACCTAATTGTCCCTAGCTGGACCACCAGGCAGACACATAGTAGGGCCGAGTAAGGCTCGCTGGAGTGAACAAGGGTGGCAGTGGATGCTTCCAGCATCTCAAACTCTTTTCTTAGAATGTTCTGAAATTATTTCCTGGCCCTGGGCATCACCGCCTCCCGCCCTCTGGTTATTCAGGAGTCCTTCTCCACAGCAGGAGGAGCCCAGAGGCAGCCATTCCCCCGGTGACATTTTCTGGCTCCTTCCTGAGCTCCTTAATAAGAGGCATGTTTTAGGAGTTGGAGAAGACTAGACAACTGGGTAAATCACAGTTTTTAAAAAATGGGCCAAACATGGATTTACACAATAGCCGGCGACAAACGTGTCTTCAGGGGATGAGCTGGCAGCAAACATCCATTCCTTTTTTTTTTTTTTTTTTTTTTTTTCCCCTTCCAAAGGGTGTCACGGCCCTGGGAGAAATAAGGAGGCCTGTTTAAGAGTCCAATCACTCCCCGGTGCTGACAGGGTAGAGAGCGAGAACTGCCTGTCTGTGCTCATGTGCATCCTTGCAGTTCTGTTCTTGGTCCCAGATAAGCATCCTGCTCCCTGGGGTGGCCTGGCTTGTCCAGCTTTTCTCCTCCTGCTCTCTTTCTCCCTCCCATCCATACATTGTCTCAGGGAGTGCAGGGCACTAGAAGCTCCTGGGAGCCTAAGGCCTCAGGTGTTCTAAATAACCAATGAGTCTTTTTTTCCCCCCCTGCCCCGGTGCAGGAGCCAGCAGTAGATAGTCAGTAGCAGTTTCCAGAGATCACTTTTGAGTCTTTGTACACACCTAGTGTTTTGTTTTGTTTTGCTTAGTTCCTTCCTTCTCCCACCTGGTTGTGGGTCCATCCATTCTGCCTCTATCATGGACCAACCACCAGAAGAGTACGTGAGCCCTGCACCTGCACACTAGTGTCCATCATCCCACCTCCATCCTGTGATGCTCCATCCCATTGACAAATTGGCTGGATCAGGAGTCACCTAGGAGATGCACCCCCACCTGTCTCTATGAGGGCATTTCCGGAGAAGTTAATTGAGGAAAGACAATTTACCTTAACGTGGACTATACCATCCTAGGGGTTGGGGGGGGCGGTCTTAGAGTGACTGAAAAATTGAAGAGCTAGAAAAGCAGAGGTGCATTGTGGGCTAGAGACACTAGAGTGGGCTCCCCTGAGAAAGCCCACTTGGGTCCGAATGACAAGCTAGAAAGGCAAAACACCTAGGAGGGAGGGGCAGCCACAGCTGACTGCTCTCAGATCCTCAGGCCTCTGGGTTAGAATATTTCTGAGGAAGGTTCCCCAGGTGTTCCCGGGGCATCCCTCCCTGCCGCAGGTGGAACTGCTTTTAGGGACAGGGCAGGGAGGCTCCTTGGTAGGGCCGGGGAAGAGGGCAAATCTCCAGGGGCCTCCTGCTCGCTTGGTTTGGAGGCCCAGGTAAGCCTGACACACATCTGCAAGGAGAGGACCTAGGCCTCACCCTGGTAGTCATTAGACTACATACCACTCAGGGACCAACCCTTCCAGCCACAGTCACACAGTACTTCATCAGACCAGAACTGTAGGGCCATGCCTGAGAGCCCCCTGCTGAGTAGCATTGTGGGGAAAGAAAGACCCTCCTCCCTTAGCTGCCCCAACACCTGTTTCCTATCATGAGGCCCCAGAAACTTCATAGCAGCACAAATTTGTGCTGTGGGCACAGGATGGTTTGAGGAGTCAACTGTCTGCCTGGGTGGAGCCACGCCCCATCTCTGCATAGCTCAGCTCCAACAGAAAAGCATCTGGTGTTGAGAAGTGAGGCGAGGTGACTGGGGGACCACCCTGGGTGTGTCAGTTTCTCCTTCCTCTGCAGTAGGAACCACAGACACCCCAGTAGGCTCCTACTCCAGTGAGCTGCACCTGGCAGGAGACAGCTGAAAGGAAAGGTGTCTCGCGCTGAGCTGGTGAAGAAAAGGTGCCTCTTGCGGGCTGCGACTAGCGTGCCCCTGTGTATGGAGAGCTCCAAGGAAGATAAGAGAGGCTTATCGTCCTCTCTCCCGTCAGCAGCCCACAGGAAGCAAGGCTGGCACTTCACTCAACACTCTCTGTTTATCTCAAGAAAGGGCCCTGGTTTTATGTCTCTCTTTTCCTTCCAGCTCTCTCTGGCCTGCTATTATCTGCATACAGAATAGCACGGCTGGCGCAGTGTGGGACTGAGGGCTGAGCAGGAAGCACAGCGTTCTGAGAGGGTTCGGTGAAGCTCCACCGCTTCCCTCAGAGCCTGGCGTGTGATGAAGGAAGCAAGAGGAGGAGGCGCGGGTGAGGGGGCAGAGCTGGTGAAGGGCACTGGCCAGGTGGGCTCCTCCAAGGCCTCAGGCTCAAGTGGGGTTGGAAAGGGAGATGACAAGTCTGCCCTTATGCTGAGTAAAGGAGGCCACTGTGAAGAGGCTCTGCTTGGGCTCTGTCACACACTTGACACACTGGGCTCTGTCACACACTTGATGCATGGGCGAGATTCTATAGGGCCAGAGAGGGCAACTTGACCAGACTGTGTCCCCCTAGACCTCACCCTGGGACCCAATGGCTCTGAGCTACCTCTTAGACCTGCTTGACACTCCTGACCAGATCTGGGTAGTTAAAGAGACCTGAGGCTGGAGGCTTTCCTCAGAATCTACACCTCAGGCCAGGAGACCATTGAGGGGCAGTGTTTGCAGTGGAGTCACTGAGTCCACCTGCCACATGGAGCACTGTGTCATCTTAGATCAAGTCTCTGACTCTGTGTCTCTGTCTCTCTGTCTCTATCTCTCTCTCTGTTTTTCTGTCTCTCTGCCTCTCTGTTTCTGTCTCTGTCTCTCTCTCTCTCTCTCTGTGTGTGTGTGTGTGTGTGTGTGTGTGTGTGTGTGTGTGTGTGCTTTTCCCTTTGTCTTTCTCTCCTCTAAAAGTACATGCATTTGGCTCCCAGTGGGGGCCAGGCTTAGAGGTCACTCAGAGAGACCCAGTGGCTCTCTCAAGGGCTTATAACATATCATGGCCACAGCCCCTATATTCAGGTTCTGAGCCCAGGTGGCCTCAGAGAGACTCCAGTAGTTGTAAGGAATCCCAGGGCAGGCAAGAGGGAGCAGCCATGCTAACATCAGCAGCCCCAGGTACAGTTATTGCAGGGGCTTACTCAGAGGCCCCACTTCCATTGAGAGTCCCTCTGGTCACACACACACCCCCCTTAGCCCCTGCCTCTCCCCAGTATCACCCCTTTGCTCCCAGGAAGTACCCTGCACCTGAATGTCCTCGGGGAGGCCTAGGTCAAGGTTCTCTGAGTATGTTGGGGCTCGGCTTCTGGGACTTGGGACCATCCGTGAAACAGATTACAGAGGCCCTGTTTCCAGCAAGACCTTTGGCTGAAAGTAAGCAAGTAGCTGTCCATCATTATTGGTAGCTATTTTACTTTTCCCACTGTCTTCTTGGCCAGGAGCCTCCAGGGAAGTGTGACAGGCTCAGCAACAGGGGAATGAAGCCTGTGAGTGGGGTTCAGACCTGCATTCAGCCCCAGCTCCCTGAGAGGAGCCTTGGCTTGCCTGGTGTCTCCGTCTGAAAATGGTCTGGACATCCCTTCACAAGGTAAAAGGATAGGTGTGAGTGCCTTCTTTTCCCCATTTACCCAAGGGACTGCCCTCCTGCCTGCGGTGCAGGCACCCTCAGGAGTGCAGTGCCGTTCTCACCCCAGCCACATCCTCTGGAGGGTAAGAGAGGGGGGCAATATTTCCCAGATCTTCCCTGGAGATCCAGGCTGGTGGGGGCTGCCCAAGTCAGGCACTGTTGGGTGTTCCATGGGGGAGGAATTGGGTTTTAAGAGGACCTTAATCAATTGAAGGAGGGTCTGAATCTCACTCAATGCCAGTGATAGCTGTCGGGGAGGACTATGACAGCTCAGGGTCCTGACAAGAGCAATTTAAGGAAAGGCTTATCTGGGCTCCTGGTTCGAAGGTACAGTGTGTCATGGTAGGGGAGACATAGAGGCAGGAGCATAGACAGCTGGTCATGAGTGCTGATGGGACAGTGAGGGATTAGAGACAGTGCTCGTGCCTCAGTGACACAGGATTTGGTCTGAGGTATTCTGCCAGGCAGCTGTGTGACCGTGGGTAGATCACATGACTTCTCTAGGCCTCCTTTTTCTCCAGGTTAAAAGCTGCCTTTGAATCTTTACATTCGTTTAATCTTTATGGCCAACTTGACCAGTGTTTGAATGGTTCTTCAGCATTACCATGGAAACACACCTTTGGGCGTGTCTATAAGGGTCTTTCCAAAGAGGCTTGCCTGAGGAGGGAAGACCCACTCTGAATATGGGTGGCATTATTCAATGGGCTGAGGTCCTAGACTGAATAGAAAGGAAAAAGCGAGCTGAGCAGCAGCGTTCATCTCTGCTCTGTCACTACAAATGCAATGTGACCAGCTGTCTCAGGATCCTGCCACCATAGCTTCTGTGCGGTGACAGGTCATCCTCTCAAACTGTGAGCCGAGACAGACCCTTCCTGGCCAGGGTTGCTTTTGAAAATTCAGTATTTTGTCACAGCATTTAGAAAAGCAAATAATGCCCTGACCCAATGAGAAAGGACCAAGTGAGGACTCAAGCAGGTGCACAAGAGGATACAGGCAAGCCTGTACCTGACTAGCAAGCAGCCAACAGGCCAGGGGCTGCTGGTCTGGCATCTAGTTGGTCCTGCCTTCTGTTTCTCTTTCTAACTCTCTGGGATTTGTTTGTCTGAACTGACTTCATTTCTAGACAGTCCTCCCCATCCACTGGCCATCGGTCTTGTATCCTCACAGCTTAGTAGCCGTAAAGGAAAGATGTCTTTAACCTGGATGAACCTAGGTCACGTGCTCATTTCAGAGCCAGCCAATCATCCTCTGTGTCTAAAGCTGCACATGGCTGATACTCTGTGATGAAACCTGCAAAGTGCTGGAATCTGGCCTGCGAGAGAGCAAAGGGGATGCTCAGTGATCGCTGCGCAGCAAACATCTGGCCCCGAACCTTTTCCTAGTGTCTGGTCACAAGGCACCAGTCTTCGCAGGACAGATTTCCCCTTGCCAGAAGGAGTTGAGCAACTGGACCTCAATGGGAACGCAACGGTTACCAGCCACTGAGGACGATGTAGTACTGAGAAAGGTGGAGACATGTGGGGATGATCGCTCTAGGCTTTTCAGACACTTGGCTTACACTGGGATCAGGGCACAAAGAAGCCTCAGGCTTCTGGGGCCCACGCAGAGGCAGTGATGCTCACAGCAGGTGGGCCGTCCTGAGCAACATTCTGCAGAGGAGACTCTGAAACTACTTTTATTTAGTCTCACTCTTGGAAGTTCATAGAAAGCTGGGCTGTGAGCTGCAGGCCTCACTGTGAGGAGACCCTTCCAGCAAGAGAGGAAAGTAGGTAGCAGCAGCAGCAGCAGCACCAGCATCAGCACCACAGCACCAGCCTCAGCCAGTGGATGCACCAGGCCAGCAGGCATGCCGCCTATGAGCTCAGCCCTCCGTGTGGCCCAACCTCCTCAACAAAGAGGAGATTCTAAACCTGCCATCAAACTCAGGCCTCAGGGACCTCCCCATCTCCCATCCAGATGGGTTCTACCTCCAAACTCACTACCTCCCAAAAACTCAAAGTCACTGCTGCATCTGTTCCAATCACATGCAGTGAAAATGTGTCACTGAGTGGCTGGAGTCATGACTCAGAGGATAAAAACACTGGCTGCTCTTGCAGAGGACCTGAGTTCGATTCCTAGCAGCAACACGATGGCTCACAACAGTCTCTAATCCTAGTTCCAGGAGATCCAATGCCCTGTCAGGCCTCCATAGACACTGCATGCACATGGTGCACAAACATACACACAGACAAAACACCCACACACATAAAAACATAAAACTAAATAAAGTCTCCAAAAAAACTATTTTTTTAAGGAAAAGAAAGTCAGGTGTGGTGGGTGGCTCGTGGGTCTGTAACCTCAGTGCTTGAAAGCAGAGGGAGGAGGATCAAGAGTTAAAGGTCATCATCCTATGCTACATAGTGGGTTTGAGGCCAGCTTGGGATATATATATGACCATATGTCAACAAAAACTGAAAGGGAGGGAGGGAGGGAGAGAGGGAGGGAGAAAGAAAAGAGGGAGGGAGGAGAAAGAGAGAGGATAGAGGGAGAGAGGAGAGAACAGGAGAGAGAGGGGGAGAGGGAGGAAGGGAGGGAGGGAGAAGAGAATAGGAGAGGGGGTAGAAAGAAGGAGGGTGAGAGGGAAGGAAGGAGGGAGGGAGGGAGAGAGGGTGGGAGGGAGGGAGGGAGGAAGGGAGGGAGGAGCTCACAGATGGGCAAAACACAGTTTCCCCCACCTGCTTGCATGAGCCAGTGGTGAGCAATACCTTGGTCCTGATTGGAGCTGTGGCCCCAGGAGCCCAGGAAAAAAAACTGCACTAGGCTCCAGGTGAAAACGAGAAAGAGAAAGGCACTGTATCTATCAGGCAGCGTGCCGTTGCCAATGGCTCCCAGAAAGGCCTTCTTTCACACGGAATCACAGTGTTCTTTCTGTTGGCTCAATTTGCCTTTCTCTCTGGGAAGGATTGTGACAGGTGTGTGGCAGAGCCACCTTGGCGCTCTTGGCTAGGATTGGAATTGTCATAACTTCGGGGCTTCTCCAGCGCCCGCTCTGTGGTGTAGCAGGCGGTGTGCAGTGGTTCTCTGACTTGGTTACATAAGAAACCTTTGTCCTGGAGCCATCTGTTCTCACAACTCAGAATGTGTGTCCGTCCCCACCCCCACCCCCGCCACTGACTCTTATTTAGAAAACCTTGGTCTTTAAATCTCCATGCCATTTGTCAGGGAATTGTCACACAGCAGTCTGGGCACCTCGGGTCCAGCCTCACAAGCTAGGATCCATATGCCCACCATACTGTCCTTCTGTCCTGTGGGGAGGTCAGGGTACCTACTGAGGCCAGTGACCCTGAAGCTTTGTGTCTCTGTGAAACCACCCAACAGACCAGGGGATGTCATGTCCTAGATCCCCAAGCTTTCTCCCTCTGTTCTTACTCTCAGATATGGTCCCGAGGACCAAAGCTTCACCCCAAATGGATGCCTGCAAGTTGTCCTCTGACCTCCACACATGCACCGTGGAGCACACATGTGCCTCCTCCTGACACAAAATAAACACGCGCAAATTAAAATTTTGTCTTTAAAAGAAAGCCCCTCATACCAGAGAGATGGCTCAGTGGTTAAGAGCACTTGTTGCTCTTGCATTAGGGTCAATTCTCAGCACCCACATGGCAGCTTACAACCGTCTATAACTCCAGTCCCAGGAGAGCCAATGCCCACTGCTGGTCTCTGCAGGCACCACACATGCACAGTACATAGACACACATGCTGGCAAATTGCCCATATACATAAATATATTTCTTTTTAAAAAGGAGAGTCTCTTTCACATTTTCACTGCAGAGTGTGCACATAGGTTCTAATGGCTGGGATTTCAGGGTGAGTCTCTCTGCTGTGTCTGCAGCCTGTGCGGGGGGTGGGAAACGATGATAGTCTCCCCTGCATCCTCAGATTAGCAGTGCGTGCGGTGGTCACGTGACTGCCGGGGAGGCCAATGTACCTCCAGTGTTTTAGATAAGACTTTTTCCACCTGCACCCCCAGCTAAGGCCATCCAGTCTTTGGTCACTTCCCCAGAAATACATCGACTCTTTGGATGAAGACCAGGCACCTGATGGGTCTTTCAAGGCCCTGTGTGATCCAACTGCATTCACTCTTTCTAGCTTTGCCCTGGGTTTGGCACCCTCTAGTCCCCGGGCTCTCCATGCAGGTATCTCTGTGGGTCACTGTTCCCCTCACCTGCAGACCTGTGTACATCCTGGTCTCTGGGCCCCATGTTCATTCTTTCCCTGAGAACGCTCACCTTATCTAGAGGACTTGTCTTTTGTGCCCCCCACGGAGAGCCTGACTCCTTCCTCTCCTGTCTGTACCATGAGGATAGATGTTCCCCCATCAATTCATCACCTATGTGTTTAGTGTCAGTCTTAAGCCTAGACTGTGGCTCTCCTGAAGGCAGAAACTGCTTCTGGCTTCACTGCTGCCATCTCCCCAGTGTGAGCCCAGAGCCCAGTGCAGGGTCGCTGCTCAATTAAATGTGTTTTGACCACACAAAGGGAAGAGTGAGCAAGTGTGTTGGCTTTATTCTCTCCCTCACTGACGAATTCTGGGGTCTTATGGCTCATGCAGACTTAAGTTTCCAAAGAACAGTCCCAGCCAGGGCACTCTGGCTCCACACTTGTCTCTTCCTTCCTCTCACTTACGAGGCTAAGAGCTCAGCCCACCAGGGACCACCCTGCCCCCACCCCCCCCACCCCCAGGAGCTGCTGTAAAGGGACCTTGGTGTCAGTTCCCTCCTCAATGGCAACTGGAACTTTCTAGACAGATGTTTCCTGCATGTCATTCCTTCCCACTTATGCCATTCACTGGGAGGGAAAAGGAACTGAGAAAAAGGGGGGGGGAGGTGGGGGGGGGAAGTGGATGGAATGGTAGAGAATTTACCATGCACCTAACATGCAAGGGCTGTCCTAAGCCTGTGAGAAATGTCACATCCATTGCTGTACCTTCTCAAAATCTGGGTGAAGCATAAGCTCCCATTCCCCCTTTCATAAATGGGGAAACTAAGGCACAGAACCATCAAGGCACTTGTTCAAAGTCTTCTGGGACTGGCTGGTTTGGGGACGGGGCCTCTGAGCTAAGTTCCTGAGCTACACAGGTCATAGCTGTCTAAGGTACTTAGGTCTGGTTACTGAAGACGGCGTGGAGGTCTCTGGAGGTGAATGAAGCTGCTTCCTGGTGTCAGGCATGGGCTGAGGGGAACACAGATGTGGTGCTGAGCTGTAGGTCATGGGTGCCCCCAAACAGCCCTGGAAGTGAGGGGACTCTTAAGAGATGCTTCAGAGGTGATAGAGAGATCTGAGGGGAGCACGGTCAACTCCCGGAAGCAAGCAGGAAGACCAACTGAGGAAGAGGCCAGCCAGGGGAATCTCCGTAGTCCAGCTAGGCCATCTATCCATTCCCAGGATGTGATTCCGGCACCACACCCTCACTTCTGGAAGGTGGGGAGCAGGTGATGGCCTCCTTTTGTGGTTCTGCAGGAGGTGAAGGAGGCTAGCTAGGTTTTAAGCTTGGGTGGCAGGCTCAAAGGAAGTGCAGGGCTGCAGATGGCGAGACAGGAGTGGTTCTGGTGTGTGCATCCTGCTTAAGAAGAAGAATGCTACTCTGAAATCTCAAGCACCCGGATGTGAAGCTGCACCGGTGCTCAGGGCTACAGGCACAGTGCAGGCTAGACACCGCCCCGCCTCTGCCCCTCAACCCCTCCCCTCCCCCGCCGTGCTGCGCTGAGAGCCCGTGCTTCGAGCAGCTGCATCTGAGGGAGTGCTACGCGAGGAGTGCAGAAGGCTCTGCTGGAGCTGTTCTGCTTCAGTCTGACTCCACAGAGAGATTTTCTCAGAGAAGGAAACACCATCAGCCTTTGAAAGTTTGGAGCTAAAGCGGACACTGCCATTTCCTTCTCCTCCAGTGCCTAGTGGTATCCACCGGGAATGAGAGCTGAGGCTGGCCGGAGAATGCAGCCACTAGAGGGCGACATTGGACCAGCAAAGCCCTATCTATGGGACAGTGGGGTGTGCAGGAGTTTCTAGACGCATCTCTCTTCCTACCTGCCACTCACACCCGCACTTCAACTGTGATTCCTAGAAAACCCTATGAAATCGGTATCACCCGCGACGGGGACATGAATTCAGTGTGACTTCCCAAGGAGTCTGTCTTGTTATTTTTGGCCTTTTCTTTGTTCTTATGGAGGAAACGGATCAGCCTCTGACCTTTTCTGCCCACAAATGGCCACTCAGAAACTCTCTTGATAACTACCAATTGGGACGGGGAGCAATCAGTGTATTTTAAAACCTCACCCAGGACCACATGCTAGGAGAAAATAATTACGTATTTAATAAATAACAAGAATCAAATATCCAAAATATATAAAGAGCCCTCTAAAAGACAACAATAATTAAAAAAACAAACAAACAAACAAACAAACAAACAAACAAACTTTCTGTAAAGGTTTTTCTTGGAATACACGCTTCACCAGGGAAGGAAGGTAATGACAAGAGACATTCTACATCTTTAGCCATTTTTTTTTAATGCCAAATAAACTCACAGTACATGCCCACAGTCTGAGGCACAGGAGGAAGTGCAGTGGGGGAAAGAGGAGAAGAGTCAGAATGGGACGTGGGGGGCACAGAAGGAAGTGGTGGGGTGGGTACATTTATTATCCAAGTAGCTATGATGACTTCATAGCTGTATACATTGGCCAAACTCAACAGGCTGGTGTGTTAAATACACACATTTATTTGTACGCCCACAATAAGACAATAAAGCTGCTTAAAATGTCACTGCCTCTCTACCATGCCCGGTCTCAAAGAATATCGAATGCACCTTGCTGTGTGCCACAAGGACTCACTTTGCCTCTCAACATCAGGACTCTGCTGTGCAGTTTCTCAGCCCTGTGGGAGGATGGCTGGCTTCACCCTTGACTGAGTTCACAGGGCTCCCGACAAGGCTTGAGCTGAAAGCAGATGTGCCGCCACAGTGGGGCAGGCAGGCTGGCTGGCTCGTGCATCTCTCTCTGCTACCACTGCGAGGACATGCCTAGCCTAGACTTCTGCAGGGCAAGAGACACTATGAATAGAGCCAAGTAATGCTGTCACTTCTGCCAAGGTCAGCCACAGCTGGGGTCAGCCAGAAGCCACAAGAAGCTCAGGACATGAGTGTCCAGCCAAGATCAGTAGAGGTGCCCAGCCAACCTACAACTGACCCCAGAGAAGCAAGCAACAAATGTCTTAAATTCTGCCGGGCGGTGGTGGTGGTGCACATCTTTAATCCTAGCACTCGGGAGGCAAGCAGAGGTAGGTGGATCGCTGTGAGTTCGAGGCCAGCCTGGTCTACAAATTGAGTCCAGGATGGCCAAGGCTACACAGAAAAACCCTGTCTTGAAAAAAAAAATTCTGTCAGTGGACTTCTCTGAGATTGGCCGGGCAGTCTGATTACAGTGAGACAGCAGCAGCAGCAGCAGGAGGAGCAGCAGGAGCAACAGGAACAGCAGCACCACCATCACTACCACCACCACCACCAACAACAACAAAACGGAATAAGCAATGTAGAAAGGCTTCCTGGAGGAGGCGAGGCCCACTGTTTCTTGGTTTTGAAACTAGGTGGTAATATAGCCCTGGCTGGCCTGGAACTCCAGGTGATCCTCTTGCCTGTCTGCCTCTGAACTATTACTGGGAACATCAGCCTGACCCACCGTCCCATGCTCCCCACTGGGTTTTAATGATAAGAGTGAGCCAGCCAGAAGAAGGGCATGGAGTCTGCAGAAGAGCAGAGGAGAGCCTACGCCTGCAGACCTGGGTGAACTCAGCCCATGAGTGGTCCACCCTCCAGCGTGAGCCAGAGAGAAAGTCCCACCCACACCTCAAGACACTTGGATGCCATGCTATGACAGTTTGAAGGTGCAGGGGACCTTCAAAGGTGAAGCTGACCTTTCTAGATGACCAGAGTGGTGGCAGCAGCTGGGGTGGAAGCTGGGCCCCCACATAGCTGAGTGAGGTCTGTGTTCTGAGCTCTGCCCACGTGTAAACCCCAGGAGAGCTGTTTGAAGGATGATCCCAGGGGGTGCCTACCATAACCAATGCTTTTATTCCAGAAATTTCTTCATCATAAGACTCTGCCTCAGTTCCACCAGATTCCTTGACCGGGCCTAACTTTACCCTTCACTGTGGCCCAGGGAATTAATTTAAAAATCTTCATTCATTTGTAAATGGTTTGCAAGTCCACCCATATGGGACAATACCGGCTCAATCTCCAAGCACAGGGAGTGAGAAGTTCCTCGGAAGCTTGCAAGGTTATTGGACTCACAGGCACCCCAGGCTTCCACCTGCATCATTGTGAGTTGATTACAGGATGCCTAATGCAGTTCTTTATAATAGAACCATTTTTAATTAACATTATGGCCTGATTCAGGATGAGTGATGTGTGCTCATGACATCAGGGAGGAGAGACAGCAAGAAGGTGCAAATGACACCAGACAACAGCAGGGCCTTTTACGGCCATGCCTCTGAGATTCTCTGTCCAGTCCCACGAGTCAGAAGAGCCCACTGTTATCTACTAGCTGCGTTCTTGCTGCCACTGACTCAAACTCTGCAGGTGCGATTTTCTCTTCCCCGAAATACGGGTGATTGCATGGGCGGCAGGAACCAGGTCTCTCCTTTCGGACTCACTTGCAGATCTCCCCTTTCCTCTCTCAATTTTCCCTGTCTCAGGCTGAAGCCTCAGCAGAGCCAACCCTCCTAAACCCCGCCCCACTTTCCCAGGCTCACTGCCACCCAACCACAAGCCCCTCGGTGCAACAAGTCAGGGGGGGGGGGATGACACCCTGCATCAATGTTCCCATCAGGAAGCAGAGGCTCCTGTGTGAAAAATCTCCTGAGATGGGCATCTCTCCACTCAGGTCTCTCCATCTTTCCACTCAGTCCTCCATTCTGTCCAAGTTAGGGTTTCTATTGCTGTGAGGAAACACCACCACAGACCAAAAGCAACTTGGCAGGGAAAGGGTGTATTGGGCTTACACTTCCACATCCCAGTTCATCCCTGAAGGAAGTCAGGGCAGGAACTCAAACAAGGGCAGGAACCTGGAGGGAAGGAGCCCCAGTGCAGAGGCTGAGGAGGCAGCTTGAGCCCCATGGCTTGCTCAACAACCCAATTTCTTATACAACCCAAGACCACCAGTCCGGAGATGGGCCTACCCACAATGCAATGGGCTGGGATTCTCACATCAATCACTACTTAAGAAAATGCTCTACAGGCTTGCCTACAGCCCAGCCTTAGGGAGGCATTCTACCAACTGGGATTCCCTTCTCTCAGATGACTCTAGCCCAGGTCATAAATTTAGGCAGTGCAACATCTTGAGCTATAAAGCATTCAGTTGGGCATCACTATCATACGGTTGAGATATGAGAGACCTCAGCGGTCACCTTACCCAGATGTCCAGCAAGTATCTTAGTCACTCAAGTATGCAGAGGCAAAGTATACAGAGGAGGGACCAGCAGGTACACGGACCCTGTGGCAGGGATTGCTGGTGAATTTGAGGACTAATACCTTTGGCTTTCTGGGATACCTGAGAGACTTTAAGGGCATGATGGGAAAAGGAAAGGGTTGGCCTTCTCAGGGACAGGCGATCAGGAGAGGGTGATAGGCCCAGTGTTTTATCTAAGCACAAATGTGCTGGGCTCAGTGCCCCATGTGGCTAGAGGGGTCCAGGCATTGGAAGAGATGGCCGAGGTATGAACAGACTGACACAAAGCCAGGGCAGTGGTGGCACACGAAGGTCCCAGAGTGCTTCCCTGGGTAAGGGGGGGCCACTGTCCCTTCCCAAAGGCTATCAACAGTAAGGACTTGGCTGGGCATAAAGGTCCTGGCTATGGGTAAGTGAGCAGGAAGATGGGTGTCAGGCAGACTCGCGTTCAGGAGTGTGACCTTGGCCCGTGGAGGACATCAGGAGGATTCTGAAAGGGGCCATGACTTGATCAGGGGTTTCTCTGGCACCTAGAAATGATTATAGAGGACATTGCCTGAAAGCCAGGCAGCACCAAGCTGAGGTGCTACTGAGCACAGAGCTGCACATTCAGAGGAAACACCCCCAGGGCGAGGCAGAGCGCTGAGGGTGGGAAGGGCAGGAGAAGGGCAGAGGGCCACTCAGGGCCTGTGTAGGGTTCAGGGGGCTTCTGGGAATCCTTACCCGAGTAAGTAACCACTGCTCACCAAACACCTACTACGTGCACTCAACTCACATAATCATTCATTCACTGAGCTCACCAAATACCTACTATGTGCACCCAACTCACATAGTCATTCATTCACTGAGCTCACCAAACACCTACTATGTGCACCCAACTCAGATAGTCATTCACTGAGCTCCTACTGTGTGCAGCCAACTCACACAGCCATTTATCCACTGAGCATGGGCTGTGTGCTATCTGCTTACATAGGCATTTCTTTTCTGAGTACCTACTATGTGCAGCCAGTTTACATAGATGTTCACTGAGCTCCTACAGTTTGCAGCCACCTTATACCCAGTCCCTTACTCATTGAGCAAGAGAGGATAGCTATAGCTGAGACAAGTGGGGTTCTCCCCCTGCCCCCCCCACAGTGTATGGCCTGTTAGTCAGGTGAAAAAGATGTTGGGCAGTGACTAACAGAATATAACATAAAGTCCTGATACAGCAAGGTTTGTGCCATGAAGGACACCAACCGGAAGGTTGGTGGGGTAGCTCAGTGGGTGGAGCGCTTCCTGTGCAATGCTGGAGACCTGAGTTCGGTCCCTGGAGTTCAGGTAAAGGTGGAAGGAGAGAACAGAGGTCACAGAGTTGACCTCTGACCTCTGACCTCCACATGTGTGCCCACATGCATCACGTGTACCTGACACTCTCTCCTATGAAGAGGAACCCGGTTGGAGTTGAACTCAGGTTCAGATCAGGATCCGGTGGGTCAACGCTACATCATCTCCCGACGCCTTTCTGTAAGTTAATTGCAACAGCTGTTCTCTCACGTCCTTTAATTGCAAAACCGGTTAAGCTTAGCGCGCTCAGCTGTGGCTGAGGCACAAGAAGGCAGGGCCTGGGCTGGCTCTGCAGGTCTTGCCTTGTGCTGAGGCACCATGCTCCTCTTTCAGTGACAGCGGCCTCCATCTACTGTTTGTGTGACCCTTGTGGGGCATGGGCGATGTGTCAAGGTGTGTCTCAAAGAAGTGGATCCTGGGTCCCATCCCAGGTGCAGCTCCCTGGCACAAGTGTGCCTGGCCTGTGAGGCAGGCGGAGGAGGAAACATTCCCCAAGGGTGGTGTGTGTGTGTGTGTGTGTGTGTGTGTGTGTGTGTGTGTGTGTGTCCAGAATGACACAGTATCATTGCCCTACACACACTGGCCTGCACTGGTCCTCACTGCCTGGTATCTTACCAGAACCTTTTTATTTACTTTTCCCTCAAGAAGTCACAGACTCCACCATGGCTACTACTATTACATGCCCAGGGCTTAGAAGGACATCTATTCTTTGGCATGTACTCAATAGGAATGAATGAATGAATGAATGAATGAATGAATGAATGAGAAAACAAGGGAATATGTGAATGAAAGGATTGATTAATTAATCAATCAATTAATTGATGTTTTTGGCTTCCTGGAAGGAAGAGTTCAAACGCCCAAAGCCACTGTGTATGTGAAATGATTGGCACCGGGGAGGCCATGTTCCCTCCACAGCTATCCCTGGGCAGTACCGAGACAGGTGAGATACTGGCAGCATGTTCCTGAGATTCTTATAGAAATGAGTTTGTTTCAGGCCTTGGCCAGGTGTATTTGTTCTTAGAAACGCTGGGCCAGCCGCTTATATATGCCCTTTCCTGTCCCCTGTCCCCTGTTCCCTGTTGCAGAGATGTTGAGAAGTTGAGATCTTGGGGTGTGACAGCCATGTTGTCCACCACACATGTGCAGGGCACAGCCCATGGCCCAAACTAGGTGAGAGACCACACCTCTCTGTGAATTGGTTTCTTCATTTCCTGAGGCTCTTGGGGTATGGAGCTGGGGTGGGAAAGACTCTATATGAACACAGTGTCCACGCACACTGCCCAGTGTTGCTTTCTATCTGGCTCCAGAGCCTGTGGGTGCATCAGAGTAAGCTGACAGTCATGAGGAGGAGACACTCTGTCCCTCCTGAGATGGAGGTGGCAGCCAGGCTGCCCTAGAGCCCAGGTGCCAGCACAGCCAGGAAGAAATCAATAGCTCCAAGGGCACCTGGGAGGAGGGCAGTAGAAGACGACAGAGGTAAGGAGGGCAGCAGGGAACACGGAGTCTTCTTCCTCCTTCCAGAAGCCTCATCCTCCACCCTGTGGTTATGTGTGGCCTTTGAGAGAACAAGCTGACCCTGTCACACAAGCAGCTGGGAAGATGTCCACACATTCACAGCAGGTGGTGACATTCAGGTGGCCTGTGCAATTGAGATTCCAATGTGTGAAGGAGGGAGCTGGCCTGGTGCGGAGCCTACCCACCTGTCACCACTGAGTTCCTTGGGAGGTGATGCTGCATTTGGCACACGAAGTGCAGCTCCGTTGGAGGGTGAAGAGGGCATACAGCAGAAATCCTTACTTTACAAACGGTCCCACAATCCCTCAGCACATTGCAGGAGGCAGTGTAGAGCCTGTGATGGAAGTTTTGATTTCTTTGTAAACTCAGTTAGATTTTGTAAATGGGTTTTTGTTTTAATGCCAAGTATGCGATCTTAGTTTGGACTTTAGTTTGTCTATAGCTTATAACTGTCTTGTGCGGGGTGTGGCCTTTGCCAGCTGGTTAATGGCCTGCTTCCTGCAGCATGGACAGGGGCATGGTCTAGGACACTGAGGAAGATAAATAGGAGAGAGAAATGAGGCCTGTGGAGGTGGCCCTGACATGTCGCAGTTTGGAGAGACCAGAGACCAGTGTGGTGGAAGGAGAGAAACGTTTCAACGCAGTGGATTGGAGGAGACTGCTTGCTGGTTTTGCTGTTGACAGAGATTGGTATTGCCCCAAAAGAACCCAATTGACCCTAAACATCCAGGAGAAGTAAAGGGGTCTGTGCCCCCTCTCCCCACTAAACTTTTTCCTCATACCCAGGATTAAAGGATTGGTGGAAAGGAGGTAGAGGCTTCCATACCCCAAATAAAATAGAGTTTAAAAACAAACATCAACAAGAGCCCACATTTTCTGGGTGCATGGGTGAGGGGCCTGGACTCTACACTGTGTCTGCTGTCCTCTGAAGGTGATGGATGGATGAGCAGGCATCTCTAATGAGCCCAGAGTCAGTAACAAGGCATCCAGGAGCTTCCTGCCTTTCACAGACTCCAGAGAAGGGACGCCTATATGAATCCAGGACTCGGCAGGGACAGACCCTCCCAACTCAGCTCTCCAGGGACCTGAGTAGGCCTGGGTAGATGGCTCTCTGTGACATCCATGCATCCCACATCTGCCCCTGGGAAGTGGCCAGGAGACCTCAGGATGGAGCCTGAGGCCTAGCCCACCCTCTGCAGCACTCTCCAGGCATCTATACTCCTAGGAGGAGAAAGGGTGACTCAGACCTCAGAGCACAGACCACCGCTGGCCTCAGCACTCCCATCCCCTCTCCCGGAACAGAGAGTTTGCCTGCTCTGCAGCTTCAGGACGCCAAGCTCAGCTCTTGGCACAGCTCACTCCGCACTGCTTCCAGATGCCCACCTGTCCCTGCCTTGTCCTTCAGTGAGCTTCTGAGGGGACAAGATGCATCTCATAGACCTTGGCTGTGTCCTGGGAAAGGATAGAAATACAGGCGGCACTGGATACAATTCAAGAAGGCACCTGGGAGGAATGACGTCATTCACCTCCTCAGGCCTTCCCCAGGGCTTCTCAGCCTAGGATCCAGGAGGCTCCTGGGCAGTGTCAGCCTCCCTTTCTCACTCTGCCGTGAGAACATCAGGCCTGGCCTCTCAGAGGCCTTATTCTGTCTGCCTAGCTTGAAAATGGGCAGACACCCTCCTCCCCCGACCCCCACCCCCTGACCTCAGCTCCTTTGGAGAGGCAGGTTCCCCACCTGTAAGGCTCACATGTGCCTGCCCTTTCAAGCCTAATCCACTCTGGGGGACATTTCCATGGGAGATATTCCCACCCCTCACATGGTGTAACTTGAATGAACACAGTCTGGGCCAGAAAGTGGGCCCTGGAGAAGGAATTGATATTGTTTCCAGCCAGGACTTGTCTCTCTTCCCCAGCTTTTCCTCTCTGGATGCCTCTTTGCCTTCTGGATCATTCACTAAAAGGCTGCTGGGCCGCCAGCCCAGGCCAGAGGCACCATCTGCAGCTGCTGGGACAGTGAGGAGCCACCGCAGCCTTCCTAGCCTGGCTTCAGAGAAGACTGGGTTGTGCTGGGGAAGGGCAGGGACAAAAAGCAGGAGGTTGCCTGGAGAGGGGCAGACCCGCTATGGGCTTCACCTCTGTCCTCCATAACGCCTCCTCACCCTCACCTCCAGTCTGAAACTCTGAAAATTTTGCAGTCAGTAGAGTGGAGGGTGGGGCCGTCAGCTTGTAGTGTGACCCTGGAAAGGCACCCTCTCCAGCCTCTCCCTGCCACTGGGCCTCAGTTTCTCCATCTGCAGATGATGGTAGGGGCAGCTCAGAGTTCCCCACCTGGACGCTAAGTGAGGTGAGCCATTCAAAAGTACAAGTGGACCCAACTCGGAGGTCCTGACCCATTGAATATCTCAGAGGGCTGATCTATAATAAGAGTGTCCTAGCTGGGTGGTGGTGGCACATGCCTTTAATCCCAGCACTTAGGAGGCAGAGGCATGTGGATCTCTGTGAGTTCGAGGCCAGCCTGGTCTACAGAGGGAGTTCCAGGACAGCTAGAGCTGTTACACAGAGAAACCCTGTCTCAGAAAAACAAAAACAAACAAACAAACAAAATAGAGCTCTAAAATAAAAAAACGGGGGGGGGGGGGGGGGAGTCAGGTCTCTAGATCCTGGCATATCTGGGTTCCAATCCCCAGGCAGCAGCTCTCTTGCTGTGTGACTTTGGACAAGTGTCTGCACCTCTCTGAGCTTCTCCTCTAATTACCTAGGATGGAATCTATTGCACAGGGAGGGTATGTTCAATCAATGTCTCCAACACACCGACTCACTGCTGCATATGCTGTGGGGCCTAGGGTCTGACACACTGGTGGCTTTGCTTGTGCCCGGTGTCTTTCCAAGGTCACAGGGGCCATCCAGCTGCCTCTTGCCTCTTGTTCTGTTGCATGAGCCCCCCCCCCATTTTCTCCCCCCTAAGCTGAGAAGTTGAGGCCCCTCACTGTGCATGGAACTGGGCCCAGGAAGAGAGCTGCATTCCTGCACAGTTCCCTTCTGGCTCTCTGTGGGTTCCGTGTACCCTTCTGACACCCCACCTCCTCTGTCTCGCAGCCCCTGCCCCATGTCTCCCTCAGGACCCATCTTTCTCTTGTACCTGGGACCCCCAGCCTCACCCTCCTCTCTAGAGCCATGGCTGCTCTCTTGGCTGGTGGCTTCCTCTCCTGGCCAGGGCTCTGAGGAAGGCTATCTTCTGAGGTGTCTCCCAGGGCAGTCGTGAGGCTGGTGGATTGATGCTTTGAGAAGAGCTGTGTCTGAAGTTTGGGTGGCCCTGAGGAGGGTCCAGAGAACAGTCAAGCACTCAGCAGACAGGTCTGAGGGAAAACTCATGACAAAGAGGCTGGGGACCTAGTGGAGTCCTGGCCATGGGGCCTACAAGGTATCTAACCTTCAGCCTGAGTTCTTGGGTTTTTTTCCCCCTAATCTGGAAAATCAGGCAGAATAACAGTCTCTATTTCCCAGGGTTGTCATGGAAACAAAAGGACATGATATGTACACAGCCCTGGGTGCAGAACGCAAATCACCACTCGCAGCAGGAGGAGGCGGCCAAGATTTTTGACACTCAGGCAATTCGAGGTCCAAAATATCTGCGATTTTCAAAGCTCAAGTCTCAGATTCAAGATGACTAGACTTTACTGAGGACACAGAGCTCTTCATTCCAGTCTGTTCCTCCTCTGAGGGTCTTTGGAGGGTGTGGAGGGGACCCAGAGAGTGGCTCCCCACACCCCTTCATCTCCTCACCCTCACCCAACAGTCCCATCCCAGATCCAGGCTGTTCCTGGATCCGTTATACACTTGGGCTCCCTCCTCCTCTGTTCGCACCCATCCCGGCCATTCCTGTCCCTGGACCGTTTGGAGCCTATCTGGTTGGCTCTTTGCCTGATACCCAGACCCCTCAGAGTCCCAGCGCAGCCTGATGGCTTCCCTCTGCCAGCAGAGACCTCTGCTTCTCCCATACCAGCCCCACCTGTGGAGCCCTTCTGCCTCTTTTCTTCCCTTCTCCCTTGCTCCTGACACGTTGCTGACTGCTGGGTTCTGAGTGGGGCCCCTCCCTTTCGTGACTGACATTCCTCCCTGCGCCCACAATAGTGTTAGTAGATGGGTCTACCCTGGCTTGACTGTCCAGGGGTGCTACTGGGGACTTGGTTATGACCGGAAGAAGGGATGATGTCTTAGGAAAGGGATGTAGTAGCCTGCCCCTCGGTCCTGGCCCTATTTCTGTTGTCCCAGTTCCTGCTTACCCAAATCAGACACAGGGCACCAGGGCTCACCAATGTTTCCTTTTTTTTTTTTTTTTTTTTAATTTTTAAAACTTAATTTATTCAGATTCCATTCTGAATGTTATTCCTTTGCTTGTATCTTCCCATTCCCACTCTCCTTCCCTCCCTCCCTCTTCCGCCCCTATTCCCCTCCCCTAGACCTCTGACAGAAGGGGACTTCCTCCCTTACCATATGGCCACAGCACATTGTGTCATCCGGATAGCCTGCTTCCCCTTCCTCTCTGTGCCTGAGGGTGCTGTGGTGTGTTGTCTGGAGGAGAAGCCCTGGGACAGGGGCAAGCTGGCACAAGCCCGTGGGAACTATGCCACCACAGTCACCTCCCACAACCCAGAAACCAACAAGACCCAAGTGAAGCTGCCTTCAGGGCCCAAGAAGGTCATTTCCTCGGCCAACAGAGCTGTGGTCGGCGGTGTCGAGGTTGGTGGAAGTAGAATTGACAATCTTTCCTTCTTAACATCATGGCATCTCTACACACACACACACACACACACACACACACACACACACACACACACCCGACTGACACCTGTAAGTATCTCTGACTCAAGTATCCCCAATCCCTTGCCACCACTCAGTTCTCATCTATGCTCAGCTCAGGGGCCTTTGGGAGCTCTAGCTCTACCTGCCCAACCTCAGGAGCCCCTGCCTGACTTCCAACCTTGTTTTTATGTTTTGAGGCCCCCGGGGCCTGTTCTGAGCTCGCGTACCCTTCCTAGATCCCATATTGCAGCTCTACATGGCACAGGACAGACAGATGTTGGGCCTGAAGACTCAGAGACTGACCATTGAAAGAGTTTATGGTGCATGGTGAGCCAACAAAGGGCGGGCAAGGAAGCTGACCCTGGTTAGTCAGGGGTCAGAGGTCAGAGGTCAGCCTTCAGCTACATCTGCAGTGCAAAGCTGAATAGGACAGACTGGGACAGTCTCTCTCCTTTCTATTTTACTTCTCTCTCTTTTTTTATTGTATCTGAGTGTAAGACTCTCAAGTTCAAAGCTTGATTTTTAGGCTGTTAGGGAAATGTGCCTCGCCATGTTGAGGAATGGAGCCTGTGAGATTTAGCAGCTTTGAGTTGTAGCTTTTAATATCTAGTCTCCGGCCTGTGGCCTCCCTCTCCAGCTCACTCGGACTAGTTGATGCTTCTCAACATGAGGAATCAGACCCTGGGTTCAGTTATTCAACAGAAACTGAGTCAAAATTCGGGGCACACACTTGTGGGGATGGGACAATCACAGGGGCCAGCCTCCTGGGACTCATCTGCCTGTGAGATGTCACGATGTTGTCAGGATAGACAGTAACCTGGGAAAGGGGCAGAGGTCCTCAGACAGGGAGAGCTGCCTGAACCTTCGGCATCCTGACTGAACATTCTAGAATGAGGCAGCAGTCAGTGCAAAGGCCCTGAGGTGAGAGCAACTCTGCTGTTGTCCAGCAAACACCCTCCTGCCAGCTGAGCCAGGCCACCCAGCCTGCCATCCTTATCCTGGGGCTGTGGCTCTGCGGCTTCTACATCCCACCATCAAAAGCCACACCTGTCCCAAGCCTCTGTGGCTGGTGCTGTTCCCAATGCAAGGATACTTTCCCAAGTACCCTGCTCCACACCACCCCAGCTCCTCTTTACACCTCTAGCCCTCTCAGTAGTCACACCCTGTCCCTCAAGAGTAGCTTCTGTGTCCCTCACTCTCCTTGTGCCTCCTCCATGAGAGGTGTGAGGTTTCCCAGCTGGCTACTGCTGTTCCTTAAGCATGCTGGATACTGCAGGGCCTTTGCACATGCGGAGTCCCCTCCCCTGGAACCCTAAGACATTCCTGAGACGCCCTTTCCTTTCTCAGTCTGTTCCAGTGTCCTCTCCTTGGAGATGTCCCCATATGCCCCATCCCTATCCACCCTGTTGCTTATTTTCTCCCCCCCTCCCCCCGTGCATAAGGGGTTGTTTGTGGCTCGCCTGTCTCCTTGTGGGCTCCACACACTGCACGGTGATTTATTTTGCTTCTGTGTTCACAACTGAAGCCTCAGAGCCCAGAACAGTGCCGGTACACAGCTCAGACCGAATGAACGAACGATGCAAGGGTGAACGGGGAGGCCAGACTGTGTTGCCAGTTGCCTTGTTCCCTGACTCCTCCCCACTGCCAGCCATCCACTGCGGCAGAACAGTCATCCTGGGGCCGATTATTGCATGCCAGTGACAGTGAGGTCCAAGTGCATCTGAGATGCCATCCCTGTGTTTCTACCTGCAGGGGCTGATGGATGGTTGTCCGGGCATCTCTGAGAGTCAAGCTTAAAAAATAAACCTTCTCTTCGCCTCCCATGGGGCACCTGCACTTCCCATCTGAGAGACTGGGAGAGCGGTCTAGGTCGCCAGAGGGATCCACAGGCCAAGGGACTAGAAAGCCATGAAGAAATGCAACAAAGCAAAGGAGACCACCAGGAGGTTGTCCTACCTGTGGAGAAGTTGGCAGTTCAGCAAAGGCAGGGGATTGGCTACCACGCCTCCAACCTGCCTCCTGCCGGGGCCACCACATCACCTCAGAGTCTTCTCCTTCTGGCCTCTCCCTCCTTCCTCCAGGAATCACAATGAACTGTCTGCCTGATGATGTCACCCAGGCAGCATTCCCATGTCCCCCAGGGATAACTTTAGGCCTTCTGCACTTTCTCTGGGATGGACTGGGAGTCTCCTGCTCCACTCCCTGTTGTCCTGAAACTTGAGCCCTGAGCACACCCATCCAGTCAATCACACCCTCACTTCTATGCCAGAAACAGCAGCTTTCCTCCCATCCCCCTATCTCCTCATCCAGCAGAACCTGTGTGTGTGTGAGACCACTAGCGTCTAATCTTTCAACACTATTCAGGGCTTGTCTACTGGCTCTCTCTCTCCCTCCCTTTCTGAGTTACTCATCCTCATTACCGTGTCCCCCCCCCCACACACACACCTCACATGCCCCTGGTAGCCTCCCAAACACAGCGTGCCTCGCCCCATCCTGAGGTGCACACTTGGTGAGATTTTTTTTTCCCTTCAAGGACCTTGCCTGATTTTTTTTTCCCCTTGGTGCCTCAACAGCATGGATATATTAATAGTCCTAAGTATTTATGTCTCTACACAGGGCACACATCTGCCACATAGTAGGTGCTCAGTAATGGCCTGGATGTTCAGGTGAACCTCAAAAATAGAAAGGAAAAAAAAAAAACAGTAGCAGCTTGTATACCCATAAATAGAACAGAAACAGCTCGAGGTGAAACTGATTCATGCCAGGAGGGGGGGGGGGCGGGGGAGGGAAGTATTTTGTTTTATGTTTTATAATACAGTGTTTAATCAGAGCCGGTAATTACAGCTCCTGGTTCTGGTTTGTGCCTCTCTGGCATGGCCCCCAGGGCAGGAAGCTTTTCCTATTGAACTGAGTTAGTGCTGGGCGCCCTAGGGAGCAGGAGTTGCTGAGTGTGGGGTTTAATTCTCAGCGAAGCTAATTAGAGCTGCTTGCAGCCTGGCCAGCAGGCGGGGCTGCAGGAGGGAAACGCCATCGGCTGCGACTGGCTCTATCGCCAGCTTCAAGTAGCCCAGAAGGCAGAGGCTTTTAAAGCCTGGAGGCAGGGTGGCGGCAAAGGCCACTCCCACCCCACGTCAGAGTGTAGCTATGAGCCCAGGGAGCCCTCACCCTTAGAGCATTAGTCTCCTCACCTGTGTAAAAGGGGAAGTTGGGTTGCACCTTCCTACCACAGCGTTCCAGAAAGCACACAAAAGTGCTTAGACTACCTACGCTGAGCACACAGCGCATGCTCAGCATGTCTTTTCCAAGACTTTTCCCGGAGCCAAGGCTCCTCCCCCAAATCTTCCTCTAAACACTGAAGGAAGAGGGGCTCCTTTAGAAGGATGGCTAAGGACCACCTTCCTAAGGGGAACGCTTGATCAGAGGTTTGGTGAAGTGGGGGAGTGATACACAGAGACACTTGGGGAGCAGACTTCTGGGCAAACAGCTAGTGCAAAGGCCCTGAAGTCAGTCAGTGTGCACTTGGTGCCTTCAAGGGGCATGAAGAAGCTGGGCTGGCTGGCACTGAATACCAGGGGGTGAAAGGGGTATAAACAGAAAAGAGAGATGTATATAGTGCCGTGCCCTCCCTCCTTCCCTCCCTCCTTCCTTCTCCTTACATCGCTCTGTCTTATCCCAGCCCCTCCTGTCTTCCCTCCCTCACCCCCTTCTCTTCAAAGGTGACCTGAACTGCAAGTGTATTTTTCTCTTTGACCCCGGGTTACAAAGGCAGCTTAGGGGGAAGAAGGGGAAGGAGAGACTCGCCTCAAGATGTGCTTCACGCAGCACACCACGGACGAGCAGGGCTTGTGGCCCTGACCCTGCCTGGGTGGGAGGGGAAGGCTTTCAGCAGGCAGCCGCAGGCTCAGGTCTGGGCATGGTGCCAGGGGCTCGGAGCTCTAAAGGGCCTCAGAAAAATGTTTAAGGCCAGAAAAACAATTTATTTGGCTTCAAAATAAAAAGGGAGGCTGTGAAGTTGAGGCTGATAAATGTTTAATCCAATGTCTACAAAGTATAACATCGTCAAGCGGTCACTTTGCTCTCCCCGAGTCGGCTTTCGGAGACTTACATATAATTTGAATTTAATGTGGGCTCTGGGGCATCTTAATGTGTTTGAGACGATGGGGAGGAGCATCTGAAAGTGAGTGTCTAAGGCTGGGTGTTGGGGATGGAGCCTTAGAGTGCTCAGTGGGGAGGAGAGGGGAGGGGAAGAAGAGGGGAGCAGCTCCCAGAATGCCTTGGCCAGGATGAGGATGTTCTGGCAGGACAGACATCACCTGTCACTTAGAGTCATCAAGAGCAGACTGTAGGAGTCACTGCGCCTGTGGCATAAGTGGGACAGGGCAAGTGGAGGGTCTATGCTGAAAGCCTCCCTCTCCCTGAATCTCCCTCTACCTGTGCTCCCTCCCGGTCCTGTGACACCCCCCCACCCCCCACTGGTGCTCATGTGTCTTGTCTTTACCCCAGAGAAACCTCATATACTTCTCTGATAATTCTAGAAGCAGTCAACTGTCTTCTTCCTCCCTGGCCAGCCTGGGGCTAAAACATCCTTTGCATCCACGTGGGAAAGCTGCATGGTAGTGCACTTGATACAAGGTAGCATGCACTCTGTGCAGCATGGGGAAGCCTCCCAGGCTTTCAAAGGGCCTGAGCTCCCCCATCTCCACTCTCTAGGGTGCTTGGAAAGAAGCCTGGGGCTCCCCCTTCCACGCAGAGCTGCACAGTCTCCACAAGGCAGTATCTCGGTTCTGGTCCTTCTTGTCCAAAATGCCCAAGCTTGCTGGGATAGGATTTCCCACCCCACCCCAGAGGCCCAGTTTCTGTTCCTGTTGCTGTAATACACACACACACACACACACACACACACACACACACACACACACTCCACTTACTCACCAACTTAAAGGAGACCAGGTTTACTCTGGTTCATAGTCCAAGGCACAAGCCATCACAGTGAAGAAAGCCACAGTGGCAGGAGTCCGAGGGAGCAGACCAGACTGCACGCACTGTCAAGAAGAAGAAAGTGACGGATCGCCCAGCTTGCTTTCTATACTCTTACACAGCCCAGGATCCCCTGTCTAGGGAATGGTGCTACCCACAGGGGGCAGATTTTTCCCATCTCAATGAACAGAATCAAGATAACCCCCAACAGACATTCCACGCACTTGCCACCATGGATCAAACTGCCTCTACTGCCATGTCTCTCCCCACCCCCAACTCAGGACTGTCCCTCTAAAATAAGCCTTACTCAGGTGGGCAGGAAGCACGGCGTGAGGAAGGCAGAAAGGAGGGAGAGCTGACTCTGCTGAGTGACACCAGACAAGTTACATAACCTTGGTCAGAACTGCACCTACCTGCTGAGGAATTATAAAAGTTCACTTTTCCACTACATCCAGGGCCTCGAGACTGCATGCAGGCAGACAGTCCCTGTAAGTGTTGGTGGCTGTGATGATGACGGTGATGATGACAACAACACTGACTTCGCATGGGTGGGTGTCTCTGGAAACACTGGTGAACAGATAGATACGGGAGTGTGGCGTTGGACTCCTGGACTCTGATCTGATTCAAGGATCAGCTCAAACGTAGGACGGAGTCACGGCCTCTGAGCTGTAATGGATGCCCTTTTAGGACGTCAGAAGCTTGGCATCCTTGGGGGTTTGGGAGTCCGGCTAAGAAAGGATGTCTCTTAAATCCCTCAGTGCTGAGTCTCAGTAAGCAGATGAGTTTGGTGACGAGGTTGTTGGAATAGCGGAGGCGGCTGGCATTCGACCCAAAAGCAACTGGCGCGGCCCCTAGTGTTGAGTCAAGGCCTGGAAAAGTCCTGGCTGAGCCTCGTCCTCAGCCTGGGCTACACCCCAGGCCGTGCCGTATCCTGCCTGTAGGTGGCGCTGCAGGCTCTCGCAAGAGCAGAGGAGCGGGGCGGGCGGGCGGGATTGGAGGTGGGAGGGGTCCAGAGAGACCCTGGGAGAACTCAGGAAAGGGGGGGGGGGGAGATAAGATGCTAGCGAAGGAGAGAGAAACCGCTTTCTCACTTAGAGGACTGAAGAAGACCCTACAACACAGATCAGGCGTCCTGCTCCTCCCTCCCTCATCCACTTATCTGTGGCTCCCCAAGACTCCACAACGCGGCTCCCAAGACCGTCTGTGAGCCGCCCAGAGTTCCAGCTGTCTGCTACCACCTCTCATTTCCCCCTCCAGCTGTGTGCTCTTCAGCCAAGCAAAACTGCAGGATCCAGCGGCCCCCACCCCCCACCCCGTGCCCAGGGGTGCTAGTTGCTGATATGTGCCGAGGTCCCCAGCCCTTCCCTGGCTCCCCAACATCTCCTCCAAGTCTCCACCCAAACACTCTATTCTGAAAGTCTCTCCCCAAGTCCCCATGCCCAGGAGTTGACAGACCTAGGCTTCTCCATCTCAGGCCTGGTCACAGTGTCCTCGGGTGTCCCCAGAAAGCTTCTTCCGGCATCAGGGTTCCCAAGCAGAAAGTAAGGGAACCTTTTTGGCTGGTGGAGCCTTCAGGGTCAATGTAAGCTTACATCCTGCTCTCCATATTGTCACTAGACTTCAGTCTCACCCGCTCCTCAGGACCTCTATCCTCTCTGTCTTCTTGTATCTCACGGACCAGAGCATTACCTCATCATCTCAAACAAGCAGTGAACTCTGCTGGCCTCTCAGATGGAAGTTTTGAGTTGGAAGCAAGTGTCCATCCTACGTCCAGTCAACCAGAGGTGGGAGGCGCCAGGGTGCAGGGCAAGGGAACACAGGGCTGCCCATTCAAAGCACACTGGGTGAGCACACACAGGGGCGCCCCATCAACACTACTCTCGATGGGTATGGGCAGGGCCAGCTCATCCCAGTGCTGCCAACAAAGTATTGTGCCCTCACTGTGCCAGCAAGAGCTTGCAGGCCTAGCAAGTTTCTTTGCTCACACTCTTGGATGCTGTTCCCTGCACTGTCACTGTCTGGATGGGATTCCTTGGTCTGGTCCTCTGTTCTCTCTGGGCCTCAGTTTCCCTTTCTGTAAATTTAAGGAACGCAGAGTGGCACCCAGTCTCCACTCTGTTTAGAGGCAGCCAGCAGCACCCCCCTCCAGGCTTATCATCCGTGCCCTGGACTTCTGAACCCTTTGGGGTTGGTCCTCTAGAATAGGCTCCAGAGGTTGGGGGGTTGTGATTCCTTAAAAAAAAAAAAAAAAGCCTAAATCACTTCCTGCCCCCACCCGGGGCTCAGACTGTAGCTAAGAATAGGCAGGATCACGTGAGCATCCTGTGGGAGACCTGGGTTGGTGAGGTCTCTGTCCTGCTGCGGAGCCCTGGAACAGCTGCCCCTGGCCACCTCGAGGCTGAGTGTCACTCTTGCAGAGCCACACTTGAGCCTCAGTATCTGGGGTCCTAGCCACTTCTGTTCTGCGAGGCTGGCTTTGCCAGGCGTCTCCTGTCTGCCCAGCAGGGTTGACAGAGGCCTGGCCCCATATTTGTTTAGCCATTCAGATTGTCCTCTAGCCTCCTCTCTGTGGGAGGAAACGATGCCACGAATGCCTGGCTGTTTTCATCCCCTGCCACAGACTCTTCAAGGGCAGGGTCTGGGCCAGGTTGTGTCTGGCATGCCCTAAGCTGGCATGGGGCTTTTAGAGCATCTGTTCCACCCATAATGAGTCCTTCCAGCTCTCTCTCTCTCTCTCTCTCTCTCTCTCTCTCCTCCTCCCTCTCTCTCCTCTCTCCCTCCCTCTCTCCTTCTCTCCTCTCTCTCTCCTCTCTCTCCCCGTCTCTGTGTGGGGTGGTGTGTGTGTGTGTGTGTGTGTGTGTGTGTGTGTGTGTGTGTGTGTGTACCCATTCGCACGCACAGCTTTGGGGTGGACCCAGAAGACACTCTAGTAGAAACCAGGTAGAAAACCAGAAAAGGAAAGCTTTCCAAGGAGCTGCCACAATTGCTTAGGGTATAAAGGTGCCAGTTCCCAAGCCTGACCACTTGAGTGTGATCTTGGAATCCACAGGGTAGAAGATGAGAGAGTCCTCCCCCCATCCCCCATATACACACTGTAAATGTAAATAAATAAATAATAAAAAGCAACCCAGGTTGACCCAGATAGATTCTCTTTGCCAGGAACCTGAACCATGCATCTGCCTCTGTCTGGGTGGCCTCTCAGATGGCCATCAGGAAGAGGCCAGCCCTGCTGGTTTCATCCCCCAGGCGTCCTCCTTCTGAGGCCTGTCGTCCTTGGGTTGCCTGCATCACTGTGAAAGCCCACTTGCTGTTCTACAGAATCCAGAGATGCCTCCGCTTATCCATCTGCTCACACAAGGCCTTGCTTCAGGGCACTAATGCCATTCGATGGCATTAGGTACTGTGTTCCTTCTCTCTGCACATGGGCCAGGTGAGTACTGTCACCCTCTCATATCACATGCAGCAAAGAGAACACACACAGGCTTGGACACCTGCACAGGGTCACTGGAGTAGACACTGCATCCTCCCGACAGCTCCAGGAGCGTCTTGGCCTGCCAGACTCTCTGCAGTAAGGATGGGCAGAGCCAGGCTTCTAGGTGGATGTGGTGGATTTCCCTCCCCAGCAACCTCAACGGGGAGCTCCCACCACACCCATGAGGGATGGGAGCTCAGTGGCTCTCCAGGCCAGCCCTACAGTGGCCAGTGTGAGCGTGGAGGGACACCTCACCATGGTTATCCAACGAGGGCTGACTCTATAGCTTAGATTCCTATTCCAAGCCCTTGTCCCAAGATAAGTCAACTCTTGGAGCCAGCTGTGACTTCTGCTATCAGGTCACCCATGATGAGAAGCAGAGCCCTGCTTGGTGGGGTGACTTTCCATCTCTCTCTCTCTCTCGCAGATTGCCAGTGCTGGGGTTCCCACTTAGATCTGAAATCCTTCTGGCCCCTTGACCTTCTAGGCTGTGCTCAGGGGACTGTGGTCCCTGTGCTTCAAAATAGAGTTGCGTATAGCAAGGGGAGTTGGGGGGGGTGCTATCCCAAGCATGTACCACATTGTCACACTGTAGGCTTAGCCATCTCCACACAGCCAGGAGATACCTGTGCAGAGAGCACCCACGGACTCACTGGCCCCTTCATCAAATCACCTGGAGAACACTATTCTAGAGAGATTTAGACACTGGCCTGGCTCACACAGCAAAGCCAAAACATGGCCAATGTTGTTAGAAACCAGAGAAATAGCTTGTACAAAGCTATAGCCCCCACAGACAAGCTCAACAGACATCCCCCACCAGCTGGGATCTAAGTAAAAGGTAAGAAAGAAATTGTTAATTTCTTGTGGGTCACAGGAATGAGCTGGTCATGAGGTCACTGGAGCCAGGGGAGACTTTCTTGAAAGGTTGATGGCACGGCTAGTGGGAGCTCCAGGCAGAGAGTAATGTGTGGAGGGATCCCTGTGCACAGAAGCCATGTGCAGAAGGCACCATGTGCAGGAGACATTGTGTGCAGAAGACACTGTGTGCAGAAGACACTGTGTGCAGGAGACACTGTGTGTAGGAGACACTATGTGCAGAAGGCACTGTGTGCAGGAGACACTGTGTGCAGAAGACAGTGTGTACAGAAGTCAGTCTGTGCCGAAGACAGTGTGTGCAGAGGACAGTGTGTGCAGAAGACGGTGTGTGCAGAAGTCATGTGCAGAAGACACTGTGTGCAGAAGACACTGTGTGCAGAAGACAGTGTGTGCAGAAGACACTGTGTGCAGAAGACACTGTATGCAGAAGACACTGTGTGCAGAAGTCATGTGCAGAAGACACTGTGTGCAGAATACACTGTGTGCAGAAGTCATGTGCAGAAGACACTGTGTGCAGAAGACACTGTATTGCAGAGGAAGAACTGTCAGGCTGGGCCTATATTTGAGCAGTGTGACTAGACAGTGGGGCAGTCAGGAGGCCAGGGATCTATGGAAAGAGGACACAGGGCAAGCTATTGGAGGAGTGACTGCCACTCAGGACATCTCTCAGGATTCCAGGCTGAATGGGAAGATGGTTTAAACTACAAGAAGCAGAGGCCAAAGGGACATGGAGACAGGAAGAAAGGCACCATTGACTGGTGCTCACCTTTGACTGTTTACCACCTCCAGATCTCCAAGCTCACCTTCTGTTTTGTTGGGTGCCTGCGACACCATACACCCCCTCGTGCAGACAAGGAACCCCTGGCTGTTAAGGAACCTGCTTGAGGCCCCCTAGATCATGAGGGAGAAACAGATTTGCATTCAAGGACTCCCCAAATGGCATTCCCACAGCCTTTGGCCGACTGCCAGGCAAAGTTTTAAGCAGGGTGAAGGAAGGTGTTTCCAGTGTTAGCTTTCTGCTGCTATGACAAAATGTCAGAGACAAGCAACTATAGAAAGGGGGGTTGGAGACTCTAGTCCCTGACAGATGGGCCTCGTTGCTTTAGGCCTGTGGTGAGGCAGCCCAGCAGGGCAGGAGCATGTGGTAGAGCCTCAGGGAAAAAGAGAAAGGAGAAAAAAAAAATGAGATCCTGCTTCCTCTTCAAGGGCATGCCCCCAATGACTTAAAGACCTCCCGGGAGGTCTTGTTTCTTTCAGGTTCTACCTCCTTAGAGGGTCACTCTTGGGAACAAACTTTTATCACATGGGCCTTTGGGACCTTTCAAGATCCAACTACATTGTCCCTAGAATGTGAGGGCAGGCCTGGCATAGACAGTGTTCTTTCGTATGGATATACCACAATTTGCTTGTCTCCAGGTTTTTTGTTTTTGTTTTTTGGGTTTTTTTTTTTTTTAATATTATAATAAATCTACTAAATGTCCTTAACCTTCAAGTTTTAGGTAAAGTGACAATGAGGTTTCCTTGTGGTTTTAGCCTCTGTGTCCCTCATCTTTAGCTATACCATAGCAGTTTGGGGGGGGGGGGTCTTATTTGTCATTCATTGGTGTTATCTGGTGAAGCATATTGCTCAAATCTTTCACCTGTGGTTTTCTTCCTTATTCTAGAGTTATCAGATCTCTGTTTACACTCTTGATACACCCCTCTTTATCACCTTTCAAGCACTTCCTCTCCATCTGTGATTTGTCCTCTCAAGGTCATCGCATACACAGAAATTGTAACTTTTTGTGAGAACCAGTTTGTCAGTTTGTTCTTTCATGGCTTATGCCTTCAGTGTCTCAGAAATTTTTGCCAAACCTAAGACTATAAACATTTTGTTCTATGATTTTGCTTTAAAATATTTATTTATGGTTGTGTATTTATTTCTTTAGTCAGTCATTTGTGTCAGAGAGCAGCTTGAAGGAGTCAGTGTGTCCTCTCCTTCCTCTGTGGGTTCTGGGAATCAAACTCAGGTCATCAGGCTTGCTCAGCAAGTGCTTTTCCTCGTGGGACCATCTCTCTGGCCAGATATTTTTGTATTTGCATTTATAAGTTTTGGGTTATAGTGATGTGCAGATAAAAATTCAAAGCCTTTTAACCTGTGGCCTCCCAACTGCTCTAGAGTGAGTCACATTGTAACTGCGTGGACTTGTGTGCTGGAGCCATAGGGCTATGCGTGTTTTCCACTTCTTCTGGTGGGTGCTTTGCTAGCTGTTTTTCTCTTGCTTGTGGCTGATGAGAGCCATCTGTGCTGTCTCTGATCTCTGGCTCACTCAGTACTATTCCATTTGACCTCAGAACACAAGCTCTTGATTTCCTGGATGGATCTCATCGCCATCTGTTGTCTTTATTCCTTTCTTCTTACTACTTAGAATTTGGTCTGCTATTACTTTCACTTTTGTAGTTTTTACTTACTCACTTTCATTTCTTCTGCAGGAATCCGAGATCAGGATGAGACATCAGTTTCCATTTTCCAGGTGTCCAGCACTCTCTTTGTCCCCCTAAGCAGGGCTTTGCTTTACCCCATGCCTGCTCATATGCTACCTTTCATTTTCACTTAGTTTAAAATACTTTCTAAGTCCCTTCTGGCTCCCAAGGGTCTCCATGTTTCCTGGGTGTAGATGAGGTAGTGGTCGCCTCCCTTTCTAGTGTGCTGTGTCTGTCTGTGTGCCTCAGTTTCCCTGTCTGTCACATGAGTGACTCCCCAAGAGTGTTCCAGCTCAGTTCTCCTTTGATGGTGTTCAGCCACGTCTTCTTTTACCCTGAGTGAGTAAACACTCAAAGTCCCAAAGTCCAAGTACTGAACTTAAGGTCAAGGCCAAGTTAGACTCAGAACGCTACCTCCACACGACATCCAGGACCTTTCAACAGCCCCTACAGACAGGGATGCAGGAGAGTTTGTCTGTTGGTTCCCAGCTGAGAACATCACGCCTATTCTGTCATTTACCTTTGTAACCACCCCTGGGGCACATACAGTTTGGCGACCACCTTACTGATATACTTTTTAAGGATTTATTTATTTATTTATTATATATACTGTGCTCTGCCTGCGTGTGTACCTGCCGGCGAGTAGAGGGCATCAGACTGCATTATAGGTGGTTGTGAGCCACCATGTGGGTGCTGGGAACTGAACTCAGGACCTCCAGAAGAGCAGTCAGTGCTCTTAACCTCTGAGCCATCTCTCCAGCCTCCAACCTTACTGATATTTAAATAAAGGCAGGGAGGAGATATGCAGTAGCTGCAGAGTGCCTCAAGCTTTACCTGTCTGGTTCCAGCTGGACCTGTCTCATCCAAGCCTGAATTCTTTGCAACTCAGCCATCTCTTCCTCTCCCCTTTGCTATGCCCAGCACTAGTTCTTTCCTGGGGGCTTTGGGGATGAGGAGGAGGCAGAAGAGAGAGAGCTAGAAGAATGAGAGGAAGGCTAGGAGGAGGGAGAGAGAGGAGAGGGCTTTCTAATTATGAAAACACTCCTGACCTTTGCGTGTTCATTCAGCTGAATGAGAAGGGGTTGGACTTCCGTGACTGTCTTTAAGTCTAAATGCAAATTAATGAGGAAAAATCTGCTCAGCTAAGCTTGGAAAACATGAAATGAAATGGAGCTTATTAGGCCTGATAATGCCAGGGAGTAGGGCTGGGGCCAGGAGTAGAGAGGGCCTGCCTGGCCAGGTAGTGTCCTCAGATCCTGCTTAGGGATCTGCAGGGGCCTCCACTCAAGATAGACAAGCACTTGGGGCAAGAGTCTAAAGCCAGACCCTGGGACTTGGGGACATAGCTCCATCAGGAAAGTAATTGCCTTGCAATCATGAGGAGACACGTTCAACACCCAGCACCCCCCCACACCCCCCCCCCCACACACAAAGCAGATGTGAGGCATGCTAGCACTGGAGAGACAGAGGAAGAGACTATCTCAAAAACACGGTGGGGGCCGGGCGTGGTGGCGCACACCTTTAATCCCAGCACTTGGGAGGCAGAGGCAGGTGGATTACTGTGAGTTTGAGGCCAGCCTGGTCTACAAAGGGAGTCCATGACAGCCAAGGCTACACAGAGAAACCCTGTCTCGAAAAACAAACAAACAACAACAACAAAAACCCACGGTAGCTACTTCTTGAGGGACAACATTGGAGGTCCTGTGGCTTACACACACAGACACACAGACACACAGACACACACACACACACACACACACACACACACACACCACAAGAGAGGAGGGGGTGGAGAGAGAGAGAGAGGCAGAGGCAGAGGCAGGTCCAGGTCACTGGGCTACTCTGAGATACCACAGAGAAGCCCACAGAATCTGATGTGTGGGTGTGCGAACAGCCTGGACCAACCTCCCCCAAAGCAGGAAACAGACACCCAGCCCTCAGCACTACAGCTTCTTAACCAGGTCTCAGCCTGAAACTTCAGCCCAGGTCTCCTCTTTCTGAGCCCCTTTTTTCTGAATGTGCCTAGCCTGGGGGTGGGTACCAGTGAGCACTGAGGGGTGTGTTAAATAGAAAATATGTGCCACACAACATGAGGAGAGAAGAAAAGGGGAGATACCCCCGGGGGGTGGGTGGGGGGTGGGGAACAAGAGAGGAGAAAGGAAGAGAGTGGTAAGAGAGGAAGAAGAAGAGAGATGAGATAAGTTTGTCCTTTTTTAATATCCTGGGCAGCTGGCCTATCTAGTGGCAGGCAGGTAATGACATCACAGGTTGCTAGGCAGACTAACAGGGTGAGCACAAAGAACTTGGCATCCTCTCTATCTCTTGAGTTGGTCGACGTATGTTGATGGATGCTGACTGTGATCCTGTCACTGGGGAGCATGAGATAGTATAGCCATGCAAAGATGACCTCCCCAGTGTCGGCTGGCCTGGCTTTCAACCAGGTTTGTCTCACAGGACCAGCAAGGCTGGCCAGGCTGACAAGTTCTCCTATGGAATGCATGCCCTTCAGTACAGGACTCTAGGCCACCGCGGAGCCATGGCCCATCCACGCAGCACTCACATACTCATGACTGTGGCTCTGGCTTCAGCCTTCTAGCAGCTAGGCCAGTAGGAACTAACAGTGTGAGGACGGAGCGCGTATGCGTGAGCCCGGCCACTTCTGACTTGCCTGTGCAACTTCAAGGAGCTCACTTGGCCCCTCTGAGCTTCAGGCTCCTTATCTGTGTAGAGTTTGCAGGTCAACACATGATGAGGTGAATCTGGGCTGATAGGAGGTTTAGCCTGAATCCCGATGTCTCCTTTTCTGTCTACAGTTCTAGGAACTTCTGCATCATGGGTCTTCTACTGCGCTTTAGGGTTGTTGAGGGGTTAGAGTGGTCATGTCAGTCATACCTGATATGCAGGCTGCAGAGATGGCTCGGTGAATAGTAAGAACACTTATTCTAGAAGCATTAAGGACCTGAGCTTGAGTCTCCGGCACACACACAAAAAGTGCTGAATGGTGGCCCCCACCCCACCCCAGGCACCACAGGGACACAACCTATCTAGAAGTTTTTATAGAGCGATGGCTGAAACTGGACAAACGTTATGATTGGCTGATTCTCTGGACTGTTGTGGGCTGAGCCAATGGAAGGCCCACATGCTCTATGCATGTCCCCCTGGCCCAGCTAGGGAAATGGTCATGCTCTGTTCATGTGCTGCCTACCCAGGTAGTGGGGGTTAAACACTGTGCCCTTTCCCCCATCCCCACCCTGGTTCTATCTCTGAATCTTGCTTGTTGCTGCAGTGCTGGCTGCTGAGCCGCCCAGGGAAGGTTCTCAAGAAGGGCAAGGCTTCAGTTGGAGTATACACATGTGCCTCCTGCTGCTGTCATGATCTGTAGGGACCAGGTAGGGGACCGCCATCTACCTTGCCCTCTTAAGCCTGTATGTACCTGCAGGTCCTTCCCCGGGTGTTTAAAGAAAGCCACTCTCAGACCCTAGAGCAGCTGAGGGTCCTGTTGGTGGGAGCAGCCCCGGCAGGAAGGACACTCAAGGGCACAGTCACCCTAGAGCCACAGTTGCTACCCCTGTCTTCCCATAACCACCTGTGGAGCCAACCAGAGACACAAGCCTGGTAACCGCATGCAGATATCCCAGGTCACCCAGCTCAGTCTGCCCAGCACCAAGCATATCACGCCCACAGCCTCATCTTGGTGAAGAGGTCCTTACAGTCCCGTGAGCAGGAGTTGTTTCCACCTCCAGTATAAGAGGTAGGAAACTGAGGCCTGGAGAAGTCAACTTGCTTGCTTGAAGGGACAGGTTTAGAAGTCATGGGCCAACCTTCCCACATTCTGACCCGCACCCACAGATGACCTAGCGCCTCCACTGTTGTGCTCGACGACGAGGCTGAGGCCGAGAGAGAATGCCTCTCCTCTCATGGCTCTGAGGGCTGGAGCTCTGATCAAGGCGTCCTGAGGCCAGGCTCCCTCTGAAGGCTCTGGGGTCAGCACTGCTTGTCTCACCAGCTTCGAGTGGCTCCTGGTGTTCCTTGACTTGTGGTAGCATCACTCCAACCTCTGTCTCTCTATTGTCACATGCTTTTCTTTACCTTGTGTCTCAACTACTCTCCATGACAGTCTCAGGTAAGGACACCCATCATGCCCATTTGGGCCAGAGTGATCTCATCTGGAAAGCCATGCTGTAAGGGTTTGGAAATCGCTGAGGGAAGACCCCGGATTCAAATAGTGTATACAAACAAAGAGCATTTATCCTGCCAAAACAGCCTGCATGCAGGGGTCAACCAGCCATACAAAATGGCGGCGACCCCGAGGAGGATCACGCAGACTGTTTTAAAGGGAATCCTATTTGTGGCTACATCACTCTAACTGGGATTGGCAGGTGCCTGTGGAGGCAGGCTAGTGCTGGGGGAGGCTGCGACTCTAGCCGTGGGCCTTTTAGCAGTGTCTGGTCCTCTCAACACTTTCATGGCATCTGCAGTGTTTCAGGGTCCAGGTCTAGGTAGCTAGCTCACTGTTGGAGTTGAGAGAGGAGTCGCTCAGCCCCAGCAGCAGCCCAGGTGACAGGTCAGTAGGCGTCTTTGACAGGATGAGCAGCCTCAGCAGAGAAGTCAGTGGCATCAGGTGGCAGTGGCTGTATAGTCAGGAATCTGAAAGGGGGACAGGAGGAAGGGTCAACAATAAGAGTCTTGAGAAGAAGAATGTGAGTGATGAGGGTATGAGGAACACAAGAGCGTGGTCATTCAAGATCAGGTATGAGACAGCAAACGACCTTCAGGATCCATGTAGCCATATTGGCTCCATCAGCCACAGTCGGCTGCTGCTTGGACTGGGAGAAGAGGTCAAGGGTGGCCCCTGGCAGCCAGGTCCCCAGTTAGCATCACCAGCTCTGGTCCAGGTCATGTCTGCCCTGGTTCTTCCAGCTGGACTGACGCCCTGTGTCACCAGAAGTCCCCTGTAGTGCCTGTAGCCTCCTGTGCTTCTGCACAGGTTTCCTTGAATGTAGGCTTCCTGTCAAAAAGGCCAGTGCAGCTCCTTCGAGATGGGCCTGTACCCTATCAGCAGCCTGTCTCCTTCCTGCCGTGGGATCCCTGCTCGGTTGCCAGGCTTGAAGAAGTGACTTAGGTGGAATCCAGAGAGTGGAAGTTCCAGGACTCGGGGGTGCAGTGGAGGAAGAGGGCATGTCAGCCAGTGCTCCACCCATATGTGGGAGCAGATCTCCAGGCTCATCAACTATCAGGTCACTGGGGACACCTAGCCACCCCATCCCAGCCTCTGTCCTGGCCCCATGCCAGCTCTGGTGATGAAGGAAAGCACTTAGGAGTGGCAAGGTCACAGGCAGGAAGAGCTCGGGCTGCAACCCCACCCCCACCCTTTGCTCATGTCTACCCTGGTGTCCCACAGCCCCACCCGCTGCTGGCACTGAGGTGGCTCAGACAGCACCTCACAGGGTGCACCTCACCCACGTCTAGGTGTTATTTAGATGACTAACAATGGAATGTGGGATTGAGCCCTTCCTCCACCTACAGCCATGCCGGCTGTCTCTTAACAGCGACGTGAAGTAATTACATTTTACAAAGCTTTCTTTTTTTTTTAATACTTCAATAAATACTGCCTAGGAAAATCCATTGACATTTTCGGTACTTAAGGCATAATAACTGGCCTTATAAATCTAAAACAGCCCTTTAAATCTAAAATTAAGTGTCCAGGTTTCAATGTATTTAGGACACTTAATTAATGAAGTACAGGGGCATAAACACTCTTAATCTGTTTACTCTGTGCTTAATTCCATCTTCGAGGCAGGCTACTCTTCACAATGTGTGTTAGAGTGACAGGGTGAGGGAGCTCGGAATTTGGGGGCAGTTTGCCAAGTGCCGAGGGCACCTGTCCACCTTCACGCCACTCCACACAAAGCCGCCTGAGAGCCCCTGTGTCTGTCCCCCTCTGTCCTGTGGGTCACCTCACTGCCAGAGCCCCAGGGGGGGTGATCCAAGCAGCTCTTCGGTTAGAAGCTTCCTGAGTGAAAATCTTCAAGGTTGACTCAGCCGTGGCATTGCACCTCATCCATTACAGCAGCCACAGGGCATTGGCACAGCCAGTGATGAAGACTGCTGCTGCCGGCCAGGAGGAGTGTGGCTAAGGGGATGATGGCAGGCCAACTGGTGAGTGAGGTAAGAGGCTTGCCACCTGCCTGTGAAGTGTCCCCACCTCCGGAAGGGGAGTGTGTACAAATGACTGTGAACTGACCGCTCCCCTATGTGCAATCATACTGATGTATCTGCCTAGTGTGCCATATAGCACCAGGTCAAGATGAGCCAAACAGGCTTCCTAGACACTTGGGGCCTAGGGCCAAGCTGTCCTCACAGGGTCCAGTGACACACCCAGCTGGAGGTGCTCTCAGTACAGAGTTGTCAGTGGAAGAGGTGGTGCTCTCTGTGTGGCTGTGTACCGAAGTTAGAGAGTGCTCAGGAGCTAGGCATGCGTGCTGCTCCTGCCGAGGACCTGAATTCAATTCCCAGCATGCACTTCAGGCTACTTACAAGTGCCTGTAAATCCAGCTCCAGGACCTCTAAACCCTCTCTTCTGGTCTCCCCGGGTGCTATGCTCATATGTTCATACCCACTGCCTCCCACCCCCACACAAACCCATGTACACACATACTTACAAAGAGTAAAAATAAATCTTAAAAAAAAAAAAAAAAAAAAACAGAGTCAGGCTTCTGCCCTTCCTTTCCCAAACCTTTGTATCTTCACTGAATGGAGAGATGGCTTCTGGGAGCCAGACCGCACCATAAGGCTGAGCTCCAGCACTGCCTGCGCTCTGGCTTTCTGTGGCCTGGAACCTGGTCAGCTTTATGAGTTACCCAGAAGGCAGCTTTGGGCCATGCACGCTGGTTATAGTCCTTTCATCAAGGGCCCTGTCTTGGCCAACCAAGGCCTTAGGGGTCACATGAGGAGTGTCTGAGTTCAGCTTCTGTGCACCTCCTCCCTCAGGCAGCCACTTGAGAATTTATCCTCTTCTCTGGGCCTGGGAGACACCAGTGCTTCCTGCAAGTGTCTGCCTCTCAGCTTCCCTTCTCCACCTGGACAGAGTCCACACAGTCATGGTAAGTTTTCTCTCAGTAACCCTCCATGCCACCTTCAGCAGCCAAGGCTAAGAAAGCCTGGCCCTTACCGGTGGCATGTGTCCAGAAGACACTGTTGGTTTCTGTTGGCTCAATGCCTCTGCCTGCCAGAGAGGGTTCAAGGCATTTCCCCTGGCCAGGAAATCCTGGCTGGGTTCCAGGTTTATTGAGACACTGACCCCACCCAGAACTCCACATGCAAAATAAAGAGAACAGGAGATGTGGGGCAACAGCTGGAGGCCCCTGAATTCAGCTTCATTTCTGTAAGACTCTTCTGAGCTTCTGCTATCTTGACCTCCCTGCCGTGATGGACTGTGCATCCTTAAACTGTGAGCCCAAACAAACCCCTTCTTCCTTAAGTTGCTTTTTATCAAGGATGAGAAAGAAAATAGAGGAGGTGACAAAACCACTAGAAAGTGGGATGTAATGTATGTAAGGTAGCACTCAGGGAGCCCATGCTACTGAAAGCCATAGTGAGACCATGGCCCCTTCCTGTCTCTCCGCTTCCAGCTCACCAGGCCTTCTCTGTCACGAAGAAATAGAGCCATGGACTGAAATATCTGAAAACATGAGCCCAGACAAACCTTTCTTCCGTATAAGTTATTTATCTCGGGTCTTTTGTTATAGGGGCTGGAAACAAAGGAGCACACTAGCCAAACAAATCCTTTAAGTCCAGCTGAGGCTCAGCAGGCGCCAACAGGCTTCCAGAACAAACAGGATCCCCAGAGGTCAAATACTTGCTCTGGATTCTGCTGTGTCTCCTGCAAGCCTAATGGCCCAAAGAAGCCCATCCCTTTCCAAGCGTCAGGGCGTTCAGGTCTCATCAGTGGTCCTTTGGTGAGGTGGTCGCCTGCCCCAGACACTGAGCTAGGAACAGAAGAAACCAGAAGGCGTCGGGAGCCAGAGCCAGGGGAAAGCTTCTGTCTCCAGGAGATAGACAAACGACTCTGAACTGCATTAGATGAAGGGGGGGAAATGCAAACCAATGTCTGTTGGAAGAGCAGAGGAGCGTTCACCCGGTGATTAAATGTCATGATGAGCAGGTGTGAGCACATCTGTTGGGACTCTGGGGGAAAATGCTGAGCCAGGTGCGGGCACAGCAGGCTGGGGACAGCAGTGAGGAGACAGTGTCAGAGCAGACATGTACCCTTTTTAGAGAATAATTTAGGATGGGCTTCTTGGCCTCTCTGGGCCACAGTTTCCCACAATGAAACAGGATGGTCCCTGGGGGAAAGGGCAGCCTGCACAGTGCCCACACGGACAAGGCAACCTGGGAAGAAGCAACATGCAAGCTTCATGGCTGGAATCGTCCAGGTCCGGGCCAGGCTGGTGACAACCTCCTGAGAGGCAAGAGTTGCACTGGGCGCTCCTGCCTAACTCCATCCCTGCAATTCTCTCCTGCCATCTCTGCTCTCTGCCTCCGCTGGAAGGGGGAAGCCACAGGAGGCCAGAGGTCAGCCTTGGGTGCGGTTCCTCAGGTTGGAATTTTATCTGACACTCTTCTGGTTTTCTTCAGTGAGGTTTCCTGGGAGCTTCCGGGTGCTGCCTGCTCTGGACGCTGAAGACCCAAATACACAACGAGAATGGGTCCCGGCTCCTGTAGGATTCCCCAGGAAGGAGCCAGCTGGGGAAATTTCCACTGGCTGCCAAGACACAGGCAGTATGGAGTGGACAGTGACCCATCTGAGAGCCTGAGACCACACACGTTGGCAGTCAAGGCAGTTGGCCAGCTTAGTTAAAAAAAAAAAAAAGTGTGATGTGATGCTATCCACTTGGAGCGGGTGCGCCTGTGCCTGCAGGGACCTGGGATTTTTCTATGGATTAGTCGTGTGGCCCAAGGCCAGAAGCAACTGTGCTCCACACAGTTTGGACCTCTCTCACCTGGGGGTCACCATACTGGTGTTTTGTGGTTCTCAGATCGGTCCTTAGGTCCCTCTATAGTCACTGCTGTCCTGCTGACCAACAAGGTGTGTGTTTGGAGCTGCCATCTTGTACCCCACACCCCCACCCCTATCCACTTGGAACAACTATCCAAGGACCTGCAGCTCCCTGTCCCTTGTTCCTGTCCTGCTCAGGGATCGCCATGGTGTCACCTGAGACAGGGGGGTGGGGTGATCCCTGAGCCTTTTGTGCCTTCCTCCCTCCCTTCCCACATTGCATTTCTCCTTGCCACTGATAAAAGTATTTTTAATTATAATTCTTATCTGGGAGCAGGTCTCTGACACAGATAATGAAAATGAGATTCTACTTTTACTGTCCTTCTCCTCCCCTGGTATGTCACCAGGAGACAAAAGTTAGGAGGAAGCTCCTACAAGACTCAGGTGTGGGTGTAGCTAAGGGGGACCTGTGAGGGAAGGGAGCTGCTGGTCTGGGCTGAGCAGCCAGATGTGTGGAGCCTTCAAGGGGAGCTGCACTTGGCCAGGTTGGTAGCAAGGAGCTGGGACTGGAGGCTGAGGTGCAATGGCAGGTCTGTCACAGAGATCATAGCTAGGCCCTGGGGCTGAGTCCTCACTTCCTGGGTTGAGTCTCTTGTCTGGAACCTCACTTGTCTGCAGTCTAAGCAGGGAGGGGCGGGGCCATCCTGGAGCAGGTTAGTATCTGTGCACCAAGGCAGGTGAGGAACAGGCAGGCCCAGATCTCAGAGGCTTCCTGCCATGTGAAAGCACTGAAGGTTGGTACCCCAGCAGGGGCCTTGTGCTTACCTCCCAGATGACAGGGTGATGGGAGTGCAAGCAGCAGGAGTTTGGGAACCTGCTTGACCCTGCAGGTGTTCCACTAGTGGACCACACAGCCCAGGGCTGGGGGATGGATACCAGCCAATGCTGCAGTCTCCTTAACCTCTTCCCACCTTCAGGTTTTCTCCTAGCTCCCCTCTAGCAAAGACTTCCTGGTTCTCTGAGACGAAATCCACGATGGGGGTGTCCGTCCTTGCACCTAGTACATTCTTCCACTGTGGACAGTTGGAAGCTGTCAATGAGTTTGGAAGAAAGTCCCATTCATGATGTGTGGGGCAGAGGAGCCGTGCACCGGGTAGGGGGTAGGGGGGTAGAGATAGGGGGTGGGGAGGTGGCTTGGAGCAAGAGTGAGGTTGAGGTGTGTCCAAACCCTGAAAATCTCTTCTTGGGATCACCCATGAGTAGGACTGCTCCCTCCCTGTCCTGGGCCTTACAAGCCCCACCTCTGCCACTCTTGAGATGGTCATGTAGTCTGGCAGCCAGGTTACAGTTAAACTTCCTCTCTGCGTATAAGGTCATGTCCAGCAAGCACCTAGAATTCCTCTTCATGCAAATAAGGTGTTCCTAGTACCTTGGCCGAAGCCAATGATGTACGATTGATTAAATGTCAGAATGAGCTCATGGCAAAGAAGCTATATTATATATAAATGCAGGTTTATTGGAGCGGCGCAGGAGAGGGAGGGGGAGTGCACGCTGGGGGTGGAGGAGGGAAGGAGAGAGAGCAGGGAGGTGAGAAAAGGGGCAAGGAGAGGTGAGGAACTGAAATGACTGGATTATATAGTAAAAGGTCTCTGAGAGAGGGGAAGCCCTACTCCTAAGTAGAGGGCAGGCATCCCTTGCAGCAGGACCTGACATCTCAGCCTTTTGTTGATGATAAATGGATAATGGGTGAAGAAATCTGGTCTTTGGGCTGCTTTGGGCTGACATTGGGACATTGATTTGGGGTGAGTGGGTGCAAAAGGCTAGAATATTGGCCAAGTCCAGGAAGAGCAGGCTGTTCTATTTGCTGTCCAGGGTTTGTGAGACCATCTGTGGCTAGGAAACTGCAGGTCCAGCTGATGCAGTCTGTGAGGTTTAGGCCGGAGCTCCTGAGTTCTGGATGCAGCTCCTGGCAGGATGCTGGAATGTTAGGGGCTGAAGATTAGGTCCATTTGATATTTTTTGGCCCAACAACTTTGTAGTTGAGGGACGGGAGTCCCAAAACCAGAGAATGGGGGAGGAATCCCACCCTCTGAAATAGGAAATGTGTGGGAAACTTAGGCTGTTGATTGACTGTGGTACTTATCTGGTATGACCTGTGTATTCTCCTGAATCCGGCCACACCCTGCAGCAAAGCAGCAATGTGTACTCATCTTAAAAGCCTCCACCCACTCATCCTATCTCACTGATCCTGGAGGCCAGGAACCGGAGTGATGGAGTTCTCCCACCACCCAGGGGCAAAGGGGGAGAGTTGCCTGGACAGCATTCTGAGAAATGGGTTAGGAACCATGGATTTTGAGTGTGTGCTACTTCTGATTTTGTTGTTGTTGTTATTGTTGTTTGTTTTGCTTTTGAGACAAGTTCTCATGTATCCCAGGCAGACTTCAAACTTACTATGTAGCCAAGGATGACCTTGAACACCTGGTTCTTCTGCCTCCACCTCACAAGCCGTGCTGGGATTATATATAGATTTGTCCCACCAGGCCTGGCTCATCCCAAGTTACAATAATGTCACTTTTAATAGTGTCTGTGTTTAACAGCTGGCTGGGAAAGTATGCAGCATTAACACGCAGCTTCTGAGGCCGGTTTAAGCCCACTCCAGCATGCTGCTGCCCCTAGCCTCTCACCCCATCACCCTTGGTTCTTGATCCCTCAATTATGGTAATAAAAATGTGCCTAATTTTTCAGGCCTGTGAAATGGCTGGGTTTGGAGCCAGTGGTGGCCCTATCTTGCTCTGTCAGCCCTCTTAATATGGCACTTGACACTCAATTTAATTTTCAATTCCTTTCTCACCAGAAATGATGATTGTGTTTCCAACTTAAGTATCAGGTCCACAGTGGGGCTTTCTCTCAGGGTGGGGGAGTGAGGGAGCCCCTGAGGCATTTTCTGAGTTTTCCTAGTCCTTAGTGAGAGAGCTGCTAAGGACCTTGGACAACTGGGCCCTTCTGAAAGGCCCCTTTGAACTTACCTGCCATCACCTCACCTCAAGTTCTTTTGATTTTCCAAAGCCCTGGTCTCTGGGACTCTGGAACTCTGGGACTCTGGGAGGTGGGTACAAACAGGTTCTATGGAGTCGAAGGGAATTATTCATTGTACGGATGGGGAAACTGAGTCTTAAAGAGTGCCAAGCCATCTTTTCTACTAGGGAAGAGTCAGAGGGAGGCACATGGTCACACGGAGGCCCGAAAGACAATGTGATGCTGCTGACTGGCGGCATAGGAACTCGTGAGGTCCTGGACAACCCCTCCCTCAACTCCCAGCATCACCCTAGTTTTCTCTGTCCATTTCTGGCCTATCTAGTTTTCTCTGTGCCCACCCCAGGCAATGCCCCCTGAGGAGGTGTCCACGGCTCTCTGTCTTGCTGGGAAAATGCTGTACGTGGCACAGGAAACCATCACAGGCTCCCAGAGGCAGCAGGAACTGCAGACTGAGGTTCTACTAGATGCTGAGGGTGGGTGGGTGGGGGAGTCTTTCTCTGCGGAGACACAATGTCCCAGTGATTCTGAAAGATGGCAGGTGACCCGGGAGAGATAACTTGGGCCAGAGAAACAGTGGAGTGGCCTAATAGGGTGCCCAACAGGAGGTTTTGAGATAGATATGGGTAAGCTGGGCCCCCCTGCCCCTTCCTGACTCTGATTTCCCACCTACTAAACGCTTCATAAACAGCTTTGGAGAGCACTCTCCCAGCAATGAAGACTGCATGGCCGAGGTGTCAGGAGTGCGGAGAGCAACTGACCCCTGGTCACACAGCAAAAATAGCCATTCATCCTCATCACCAAGAACCTGTGTCATTAGGAAGCTAAAGGGACTTCCAGAATTCTCTGTGCCCTCCCCCTCACACCCCCGACCTAAAAAGGAACCCTGAGGTGGGGCCAGACTGTTTTACAACACCCTCCCCCGGCACATCTGCTGAGTTACAGTAGCAAGGATGCAGACTCAGGTGTGGCTAGCCCAGATTCCCTTGGTCCTCCCCCCAGGACTCCATAAGAGCCCAGGAGTTACACTCAAATCTCTGCTGCAAACGGAAGGACAAAGGCAGTCAATCTTTTTGTCTGGAGCTGAATCCCGGAGGGGGGGGTGGGGGGGGGGCGGAGGTGTGAGGGCTGGCGCTGCTGCAGCCACTCTTGAAGCCAGAGAGCAGTTACGCTGCGCTTTCTCTTTGTGTCTGGGTACAACTATGGGCACGCAGCTGCCTCCTCCTGCTCTGCTGTTCCTATCAGAACAAATCCTGAGGCCTGGTGGAAACCCAAGCTTTGGAGTCAGGCAGGGATTTCACTGCTAAAGTGCTTACTCAGTCTCCTCCCAGGAGGATTTGTCTCAGGAGAAAAGGTAGCTGAAGAGGTGTCTGATGACCCACAGAGAACAAACGGACCCTCCAGGGGTCATCCCAGCTCTCTGGTTTGTAAAACTTTAGCCTCTCCACAGTAGCAGGCAAGAAGCTGAACTCGGGAGGAAAAGGCAGCCCAGAGAGGTTAAATGTCTCATTCAAGGTCACACAGCCATTAAGGGGCTAAGCCAGTGCTTGAACCCATTGCTATGTCTCAGTCTCCACTCTTCCCTGAGAGCTCTGGTACCTTGACTCTGTGGCAGAGAGCTGCGTATGTCTCAGCCTACAGTGGACACCACTAGGAGGCTATGAGTGGCTACAGAGTAGCCGTTTCTTGTTATTCCTGTGTGAGTGGGAGGGAAGAGGGTAGGGGATGTGTGGCTGTTGCACACAGCAGTGTGGTAGCCTGGGACTGAGGATATAGAGGCAGGACCACACATGCCTGACTCCACCATTCAAAGCTGTGGGACTGGGGTCAGTGCCTTGACCACTCTGTGCCGTGGTCTACTCACTATAAGATGGGGGTGAATAGGAGCCTCTGTCTCCTAGAGCTGTCAAATATTAAGTACATTAGTGTGATCTTCCAAGAGGCCTGGCATTATGTAAATGTCACAGAAATTGTCGTTGTGGAAGAGAGTGTTCTGGAGGCTATGGGAGCTGGCTCAGTCAGGACAGGGCTTGCTGCACAAGTGTGAAGACACATTTAGATCCCTAGAGCCCAACTGAAAAAGCCTGCTACTGTAATCCCAGCACTGGGGAAGCAGAGCCAAGAATCCCTGCAGCTTGCTGGATGGCCAGGCAGGCTACTCCATACCTTGTCTCAAATACACAAACAAATATACAAACACAATTAAAAAACAAGGTAGGGCTGGTGAGGCAGCTGTGGTAAAGGTGCCTGCTGCCAAGCCTGCCAAACCGACCTCCACATGCACCGTGGCACATGTCCTACCCACAAACACAAACGGAAAAAGTTATAAAATGTTTTAACAAAAATGAAAACAATCAACAAGTTAGATAGTTCCTAAGGAACAACTTCAAGGCTGAGCTTTGACCTACATACACACACACACACACACACACACACACACACAGGCACATACACATATGCACACACATGTGCACACACAGTGCACACATACATGCACAGACATGCGCATACCCACACATGAACACACATGTACACACACACATACAACACATACATACAGACACACACATGCATGCACACACATGTACATGTGCACTAACACACACACACATCAACACAAACACTGCACTGCCACCCACCATATATGCACAAAGGGAACGCTCTGGCCTAGGCAAGCTCTTCAGAGGCTTGCTCCCATGTAAGACCAGACTCCTAGAGAGTCAGGGATGAAGAACTTGCCAACATTTATGAAGTCCTGAGTTTTAGTCTCAGTTCCTTAGCAGACCTGAGACCCCACAGCCCTGACTCCGGGCCCTTCCTCAGCCTCTGCTCTGGGCTCTGTATCTGGACATACCTGCACAGGGCTCTGACCTCCCCTTCCACCAAGCCTGCTCTGATAGGTTCACACAGTGACTTCTTAGCTTCCTGTTTTGGGAAGACCTCCCTGACACAGCTGGGATCCTGTGCCCCCGCCCCTCCTGTGCTCTTGAGCCCTGTGCCTGAGCCCCAAGTCCTGTCTCCACTGTTCACTCCCATTTCTGGGCAGGGGAAACTCTGTCCCTTGGTTCGCCTCTGGCAGGTGGACACGGTCTTCTGACTCACTCAGAGAATGACAAGGCCAATAAAATGACTGAGTGGCTAGACAAGACACTGCTGTGACATGCAGGGACACCTGTGATGACAGCATTATAGGAGCACAGTGGCAGTGTTACTGGCCATGATTCTGAACCAGCCACCATGTCCAGGAAGGAGGGACAGAATGTGAGTCCTTGTCACCACGGATAGAGCTCTTGCTGGAGGATGGGCTCAGGCCTGTGGCCTGTGGATCGATCCCACAGACCCAGGACTAGACTGGGAGATCTGTCCTCAGATGGATGCCAAACCTCCATCTTGCGCGATGCTGGGCAGTGCATCTTGTTCATCCAACTTGAATCACATTGGGAACGGGTGCGGGGCATCTGGTGGTGCCCCTACAGGGATCTAGGAGCAGGGGAGACTCTCCCACTTGGAGTGATTAAATAACAGCGTGACTGAATGGTAAACATGGCTCTGCGTTGGTCGCCTTCTTCCAAAGGAAACTGAGGCTTGCCTAAACTTAACTCAGTTGCCTGAACCGCAAGGTAAGTGGGGAATCAGGAAGTGAAGTCAGGTCTAATGCAAAGCTCTGTAACCTCACCCTGATCCTCAGGAGGTGCATCTTCTCTTTGGCTTTGGGAGCTGCCACACCCCCAGTGGCCCAGTGATTCCAGCGGCTTCTCTTTGTTTAGCCCTCTGGAGCCCTGCAGTGACTCCACTAGCCTTGGGATCTCGGAGATCAATTTTATAGCCTCTGTGAAGGAGTGTAATCCTTTGCACAGAATGCAAAGTTTCTCTGCCTTGGCCGCCTTTCTTAATTACTAGCACCATGGCAATGACAGGAATTAGGGCTCAGCTGAACAGCAGGGTAGAATTTGTTGCCAAGAAAGTTCAAATGAACCAGAACCCCAGGCAGGAGGCAGGCTGGGGTCTGCAGTCAACCAAGGGGCAGGTTCAGACCATTAACTCTGTGAACGCCAAAAGTAGCTTCCTAGACTTGCTTAGAGAGTTGAGGAATTCTGCTTTAAAAAAAAAAAAAAATCACAGCTCAGAAACTCAGTACTGGAAATATAGGGGCTGGGAGATGGCTCAGTCAATAAGACCTTCCCCCCCGCCCCACCCCCGCAAGCATGAGGCCCTGAGTTCAAAACCCAGCCAAGTGTGGCAGCACATACTTATGATTCCAGTGCTGGGGAGATGGTACAATGAGATCCCTGAGGGTTTGATGTGCCAGCCAATCTAACCCAATTGGTATGTTTGGGTTCAGTGAGAGCTCCTAAGAAAAAGAGGTGGACAGTGATTGAGGAAGACATCTCTGATGTTGACCTCTGGCCTCTATACACATGCACTCACATATGTACACACACACACACACACACACACACACACACACACACACTCACACATGGGCATGCTCATGCACTCACACATGGGCACATACATATACACTCACAGGTGAACACACACATGCACTCACACACGGACTTACACATGTGCACACGCATATAGTAAAAAAAGAGAAATCTTTTCTTTTAAGATCAGGGAGAAGGAAAGGCTGCCCTGACTCCATCGCTTCTGTCAGATGAGAAACAGAAGTAAGACAGACACCTGAATTGTAAAAGGAGACAGGAAATGATCTCTGTTCGCAAACGACAAGATCTACATGAAGAGCATCTTAACAATTCCACACAGGGATATGGAAACCTGTCAGAGCTAATTAAAGGCTCATTAAGTTACAGAATACAACATTAAAACGCAGACGTCGCTTGTGTTTCTGCAGTAACAATGAAGGAGCCTAAAGACTTTGAGAAAGCAATTCATTTGCAATATAGCGAACAAAAATTAGATGCCTAGGAGTCACTAGCTAAGGAAGGAGGCATGCACACAGACAACTCCAAAACACCACTCAGAGACATTGAAGAAGATGCAGGTAGCCGAGCGTGGTAGCACAGTATTTAGGATTTGGAGTCAGGAGGATGAGAAAGCCAAGGTCATTCCAGTCCAGCCTGGGCTGCCTGAGATCCTATCCTTCAAACAAAACACTGACATCAAAGTAGAAAAATGCCCTATGTTCATGAACTAGAAGACTTTCATTGTTAAGATGTCAGTGATAGCCGGGCGTGGTGGTGCACGCCTTAAATCCCAGCACTCGGGAGGCAGAGGCAGGCGGATCGCTGTGAGTTCGAGGCCAGCCTGGTCTACATAGTGAGTCCAGGATGGCCAAGGCTACACAGAGAAAGCCTGTCTTAAAAAACAAGAAAGAAGCTGGGCGTTGTGGCGCACGCCTTTAATCGCAGCACTCGGGAGGCAGAGGCAGGCGGATCGCTGTGAGTTCGAGGCCAGCCTGGTCTACATAGTGAGTCCAGGATGGCCAAGGCTACACAGAGAAACTCTATCTTGGAAAAAAAGAAAAAAAAAGATGTCAGTGATGTCCAACTTGAGCTATGGCGTCAATGCAATCTCTTCCTAAATTCCAATGAGGCCTTTCGTTCGTTTGTCTTTTCCAGAAACAGAAGAATCTTCCCTAAAACTCATATGAAATCCTGAGAGACTCCTAAACAGCCAAAACAACACCGAAGAACAAAGTTGAAGGTCTCATACTTCCCGAGAAAACATATTACAAAGGTACAATACGAAAACAGTGTGGTGTGAGCGTAAAGACAGACCCAAAGGTGAATAGACAACGTAAAATGGAGAAGAAAGCCCAGAAATGTCTCCGCATATGAGGTCAAATGACAATATTTCAAAGACCATTGGCAAATGAAGGACAGGCTTTTTTTTTTTTTTTTTTGATGTTGGAAAAATTGGGTATTCACATACAAAATGGTGAGATTTGGCCACCTTAATTCTTCCTGCGGCTGTGATAAAACACCCCAGTAAACCCAACTTAAGGAAGAAAGGGTTTGTTCTAGGTCAGGATTTAAAGTTATAACCCACCATGCTGAGGCAGCTCAGCCCACTCTCTCCACTTACACAGTCCAGGATCCCAGCCAGGGAACGGCGCCACCCACAGTGGGTGGGTCTTCCATATCAATTAGCATAATAAAATAACCCCATAGGCATTAGATGATTCAATATCCTATTAAGTTAGCAATTAACAGCAACTATCAAAGACATGTATTACCATATACAAAAACTAGTGTGAAATGAATTAAAGACCTCAGTGTAAAACCTAACAGAAATGAAAAACTCTCTTAGAAGAAAACGATGGGGAAATTTCCATCCGTTGGGTCTGAGAATGACTTCTTTGTGAGGACGCTAAAGACACAATCCACAAAAGGGAAGAAGTCTAGAAAGCGGGCTGGGTTTTTTCCCATTCAAAGAAACCTTTGTACATTAAGGAACTCTGTTGGTAGAATCCAAAGGCAGCCAGGACAACAGAATCAAGTGTTGACACATCAGTATCGGAGAAGAAAGGAGGGGCCGGGTTACGTGACGAACACAAAACTACAGAGTGCCACTCCGTACCCAGCAGCGGAACCAGGGTTCTCTGTCAGGATAGGGTCTTCTGGGTCCTCAGCTCCATGTTCTGAGAACCAAGGAGGCACATGTCAACAGCAAAGCAGCAGGGGTGAGCAGGGGTCAAAGCAAAAATACAGAACAGATGCCCAGCAAGAGGGCAGCCAGCTCTGAGTGAGAGTTACACCAAGGTCGCTGTTCACCACCTGGGGTCTACAAAGAGAAATGTGGATGCTAAGAGGTGTAGCACAGTTCTTTGATTGGTAGGCTTTGGCTATACTAGAGTGTCTTTTTCTGTGATACCTCTGGTTTTAATCACATGTATGCCAAATCCTGTATAGACATAGACATAGGTGGCAAATAGCGTTTTCCCCCCCAACAGTTTATTTTGAGGACACAGTTTGCCTTACCATGCATGCATGTATTCCAAACCAGTCTACACCAGATTGACCCCACTGCCTATGTTTTAATATATATTTCAGGATGCGTTTGGTCACAGAAAGGAAGTTTCTAAGGGATGCTAGGGAGAAATAAGCCAGAGAGGCCTGATCGTCTTTGCTTGGAAAAAGAGTAAGCATGCAGCTGGCACAGGTGGAGTCCTTGTTGCTAAGTGCCTTGTTAGGAAAGGTGTGTGTGTGCACGCACACGCGTGTGTTGCGTGTGCAGCTCAAGCTGAATTGGGTTCCAGGTTGCTTAGCAATCTCCACAGTCACCTACTCCCTAAAAATGGCTGAGTTTAACACAAGCACACGCACACTTACACATACTCATTCACACACACTCACACACACATGTACACACACACACACACAAACACACAGAGGTTGGGGAGAAATAGTTGTTGGGAGATCATGGGTATGCTGGAGGGCTTAGGCAGCCCAGGTGGCATGTACAACGTCATAGCCATGGAGGACAGTGGGGCCTCAAAAAGGAAACACCATGTCTGCTCAAAAGTAGAGAAAAGGCCAGAAAGAACGTTCAGAGATGTTAAGGTTGAAAAAATCCCCCGTGAGTGAAAACCACTCCTCTGTACATCTGAGTGGGGTGGACCTCCAAGAGACACAACTGGACATACAGGTAGAGTGACCAAGAATGAGCAAGGACCCCTGAGAGCAGCAAAGGGACAAGGATCCCTCTGCAACGTTGGAGAACGGATTGTCAGGGCTAACTGCTGGCTTCTTGCAGGAACCATGAGGCCACGGGAAGTGGGTGGTTTTTAAAGTGTTCCTGAAGTGAGGAAAATGTCATCTAAAATGTTATATCCGGAAAAACTGTCCTTCAAAACCAAAGGGGACATGGGGACAACTCTGGATAAGCCAAACCTGTCTCCAGCAAAGTGACCCTACAAGGACCACAAGAGATGGCTTCAGGCTGAACTGGGAGCCTTTGGGGGAGCAATGGGAATCCATATGAAGAAATTGAGTGCCCGTGACGGTGTCCGCACGAGTTAGGAGAAAGCCAGTATAAACACAGGCTGTGCGATGTTCCTCTTATTCCGTTTGACTTATAGACAGCTCCCAAGGCAGTAACTATATACATGTGTTGATACACTTGCAATGCACCCTGGGAATTTGTGTGACAACAACAGTATAAAAGACAGAGGGGGCGGGGTATTTCCTATCATATTTTCATACTATTTAAATTAAATTAATGTTAATGTGATCTAGCTTGTTTTAAACTAATGTTTAATCCCCAAGGTAACTACTAAAATGCTAACTTTTAAGTATGGTAAAAGACTGGGCCTGGCAATACAGGCTTGTAATCCCATCTACTCAGGAGGCTGAGGCAGGGGGATTGGAATTTTGAGGCCAACTGGGCTACAGTAGAGTGTGAGTTCAAAGCCATCTGGGCAACCTAGTAAGACATGTCTCATAATTCAAAAGTTAAAAAAAAAAAATGGACCTGATGGCCTTGTGTTTCACCCTAGTACTGACTCCCAAAATGTGTGTGTGTGTGTGTGTGTGTGTGTGTGTGGTATGTGTGTGTATGTGTGGGGGTATGTATATATGGTATGTAATGTGTATATGTGTGGTGTATGTGTGGTACAGGTGGGGTGTGTGTGTGTGTGTGTGGTGTGTGGTGCGTGTGTGGTGTGTGGTGTGTGTGTGTGGTGTGTGTGTGATGTGTGGTGTGTGTGTGTGTGGTATGTGTGTGTATGTGTGGGGGTATGTATATATGGTATGTAATGTGTATATGTGTGGTGTATGTGTGGTACAGGTGGGGTGTGTGTGTGTGTGTGTGTGTGTGGTGTGTGTGTGTGTGGTGTGTGTGTGTGTGGTGTGTGTGTGTGGTGTGGTGTGTGTGTGTGTGGTGTGTGTGTGTGGTGTGTGTGTGTGTGTGGTGTGTGTGTGATGTGTGGTGTGTGTGTGTGTGGTGTGTGTGTGGTGTGTGTGTGTGGTGTGTGGTGCGTGTGTGGTGTGTGGTATGTGTGTGTGGTGTGTGTGTGTGTGGTGTGTGTGTGGTGTGTGTGTGTGGTGTGTGGTGCGTGTGTGGTGTGTGGTATGTGTGTGTGGTGTGTGTGTGTGTGTGGTGTGTGGTGTGTGTGTGATGTGTGGTGTGTGTGTGGTGTGTGGTGCGTGTGTGGTGTGTGGTATGTGTGTGTGGTGTGTGTGTGTGGTGTGTGTGTGGTGTGTGTGTGGTGTGTGTGTGTGGTGTGTGTGTGTGTGTGTGTGTGGTGTGTGTGTGTGTGTGTGGTGTGTGTGTGTGGTGTGTGTGTGTGTGTGTGTGTGGTGTGTGTGATGTGTGGTGTGTGTGTGTGTGGTGTGTGGTATGTGTGTGTGTGTCATGTGTGTGGTGTGTGTGTGTGATGTGTGGTGTGTGTGTGGGTGTGGTGTGGTGTGTGTGTGTGTGTGTGTGTGTGTGTGTGTGTGTGTGTGGTGAGCTCAAGACAGATGCAGTTTCTTCCTCTGTATATTTTTGATGAAGAGCTGCTTGAGTCTACAGGTCTGGCACCAGGGGCTGCAGAGGGGCCAGCTGTACATCTTTCACTTTGCCACAGCTGCTCCATCTAGGTCCAAGAACACTTGCCTAGTACTCTGGGCTGCAATTTTCGCTGATTCAGTCGGAAGCACAGGTGCCTGGCATGGCGGATGTGTTCCTATTATCTCTCTGTGCTGTCCTTGTCTCATTTAATTATTGAAGCAATTATAAGGCACAGACCTCAGCTGCACATCACAGGTGGGGACGGATAGCACAGAAGGGTGAGGCAACTTGTCAAAGGACACACAGCTTGCGAAGGCCAAAACTGGGACTCCATGCCAGTGCTCCTAAAAGCCTGTGCTGCCCCATGGCGCACACCCACACCCATGGGCAGAGTCAACAGATGCCATTCAGGTACTGGGCAAAGCCGCTTTCTGTTTACAAAGAGTGAGGAGGCGTGGATGGTAGTCATTGGCCTCTTCCCGTCCTCCTGAACTTGTCGCAGCCTGTCCTCAGGACTCAGGGGCTCCCAAGACAGCAGTGTCTTTCCCATCTGACCTGCACTTGGGGATGAAGGCCATCTCAGCTCTCTGAGCCCCAGCTGCCAGCCCAGATCTGTGGGAAAGTGCAGTCCATGTTCACTGGAGGCACTCAGTCATCAGCTTGAAGATCCCAGCATCGTGCATACCGGCACCCCTGAGCAGGTGGATCTGGATTAGATAAGAAAGCAGGTTGAACCTAAGGCAACCAGCAAGCCAGGGAGGAAGCCAGCGGGCAGGAGCACTCACGGTTTCTGCTTCGGCTTCTTCTTAAATCCCTTGCTTGACTTCTCTCACTGGAGAGCTGTGGTCTGTCAGTGAGCCAAATAAACTCTTTCCTCCCCAAGTTGCTTTTGCTCATAGTGTTTAATGACAGCGGCAAAAGAGTTTAATCAGGACACTGTACTGTAACAAATGCATGTGACAATGAATTTATAAAGAAAAAAAGTCTGCTTGGATGCAGCTTTCAGAGGTTCATCTACAGTGAGTCCAAAGCCACAAATCTCCTAGGGGACACAAAAGAAAGTAGCACGGGCTTCAGTCCCACCAATAACCTTAAGGTCTTCCACTAGAGCCCACTTCCTAAGGGTGCCCCACCTCCCAGTAATACCAGATTGGGAACCAAGGCTTTAACACACAGCCTGGTCATCCTGGCTGGATATTGAGGAGTGAGTGCCCAAATGAACTGTTTGTGGGATGTGAAATGGAATAAATAATTCATTCTTTGTTTACATTTTCTTATTATGTTTTTTTACTTATAAGGGGCCCAACTGTACACTAACAAGTGGGTGCATGGAGACACACCGAGGCTGTCTATTTGTGGACTACTATGCAGCAGTGAAAAGAAGCAATTGTTGCTCCCAACATCAGGGATTCTGAGCCAGTGTGCTGACTCCACTCTTACTTTTAACCCACGGCCAGTTGCATACAGAGACAAGGAGCTGCCTGGGGTGTGGGGGCTGACACAGCTGGGCACCAGGAAATCCATGCAGACTTATGAGCACCTACTTCTACTATCATTCATTAAGACTGTTTTTGTTCCTGTTTTATCTATCTATCTATCTATCTATCTATCTATCTATCTATCTATTTTTGTCTCCTTGAAGTTTTGATTGAATGAGAGCGACTGCTGGGGACAGGGTCCCAGTTTCTTTTCCTAGCCTGTGGATGACCCTGCAGGGAAGACAGGCATGTCTCCATAGCGACACAGTCAGTATGCCGAGAAATATGTAATTCTGCCTCTCTCTCTGCTGTCACGTCTTCCAGGGAGATCATAATGTTTTGACACCCTTGACAATCTGCATGACTCACGAAGGCCCCGGAGTGCCATTAAAATGTCCTTCAGGCTCCACCTGTGTGCCCTGAGCTGAGGTGACCCATGGGATGGGGGCCACTGTGTTTGCTCATTATAGAGGCCCTTCTCATTTGAGGGGGGCGGTGAGTGGATGCCAGGGGATGGGGAACATCAGTGGGAATCTGGAAGCACCTCATACCCATCCATCTGTCTGCTGACAGCAGTAGTGTCTCTTCCCACTGAAGGTGTGAGGGCTGAAGTCACCCGAGTGATGCCTCATCCTGAAGGCAGCAGCCCCTGGACCCTCTTGTCACCTGCCTGTCACGTACACACGGATGTTTGATTGGCAGGCAAGGATAAACAGCATCACTCACCCTTGGGTTATTCAACAACACCTGCTCCTACGGGATCCTCCTGTCTGCAGCTTCATAAGCCATCCAGATGGGTTCAAAGAACAGGGAGGCATTTTCTGTACTGGGGCCATGGGGCGGGCAGGGTTGGAGTCCTGGCTTCTGATGCCCGTGCCTTGCCCATGCCTTACCCGTGCCCCTAGCCTGTCTTCTCTTCCAACAGCCACTCCTAATTGGTGGACGCTATAATTTCCCTGCCTTCTCCATGAGGCCTGTCATGGAGACCTGTGTAGTCAATCATGACAGACTTTGAAATTGCCTTGTTCCATGTGCTTGGGCTAAGGTTGGAGGGGCCAACAACTCTGTGAGCATCAGACTACTACTGGACCCCAGCTCCTTCCCAGCACTACCAGACAGGGAAACACACTTGTAGTAAGAAACAATGTCCCCACTCCCCTGTACAGATGCATGACCTGCCTTAGCCAATCAGAGCTGCTGTGTGGGCACCTGGTAGGTATTGACTTAGATGTGTGATTCCAGGATAAGGACCACATATCCTGGGTCTATTCCCCATGGTGGCGGGGATAGGGTGGGGGGTGGGATGGGAGTATTTCTGGGGAGGAATCAGAGTTGAGGAAGGAGAGGAAGGGGACCTACTGGTAGATAGGAGGGACAGGTGACACTGTGGTTGCAGCCTGGATCTGCAGGCTGGAAACAGAGGCCCTAGCTGCTATCTGGGGGTACACATGTACATCTGCTTGTATCTACCTATCACAGGGTGCTTTCTGCATGGCCCTGTGGCCCTTTGGGATTGAGATCCTTAGTGACAAGTTAAAAATGTAAAATTGAAGATTTACAGAGGCACTCTGTAAATTGGAGACTCTTAGGTGGTATGGTTACTGCTACCAAATCGATCTCACTGTCCTCTGGGACCCTGCACTATACTACGTGCTAAGGACACAGGACTGAACAGGGCTGCTACGGTCTCTACACTCATAGATGGTACCATCTAGAATCGCGAAGATTTAAGTTGAAGCGTCTCGGAAGGGCCTCTCTTTTGTTCCAGAGAACAGAGGGACAGGCTGTGGGAGGCCTAGCTGGAGGGCAATGAAAGTGGACTGGGAAGGTCATTTTGAGTTGGGGAGCCCGAGAAGTTGGAGCGGTCCCTCACCAAACTGTGGCTCTTGCCTCTGGAGGTGGTGGCCTCACTGCGCCAAAGTGGCTGCCATCGCCGTGGCAGATCTGCCTCCTCAAAGTGATGCACAGATGGCTACCGATGAGGCAGGGACAGTGGGTGACCCCTACAGGGCCTGAGTGAGTTCTTCGAGAGGAGAAGGCTCTGAGCACCTCTTGTTCCCTCCACTACTGGAAATGGCCAGCTATGGTTCATGACTGGCAGCCCCAAGGCACTGAGGAGCTGTCTCTCTGCAGGGCACAGGAGCCTCCAGGCAACAGGATCTCAGATGAGGCCTGTTCAGTCAGTGGTCAAGCCCAGGCCCTGGAGCCCCTCCCTGCTGCTCCAGGGAAAGAGCCTCCTGGGACAGCCCTGATGACTGGAGTCACCTCTTTGCAGGCCATTCTTTCTTTAAACTCCAGAGAGTCGATTTCATTTTTTTAAGCTCCGAAGCTCCCACAATGCAATTCCTTCAATAAGATAAAAGTTATGTAGCTTTTAATGTTTAGCATTCTTAGTTGTGAGTGTGAAGTATTATTTTTATAAAACAAAAAGTAAATGGGCTCTTTCAGCCAAGTCGATTTCAGGAACTTAAATTGTGTTATGCGGCTGACTTATGTGGCTGCAGATTTGATTATGCAAAGTGGCTCACGCATATGGCGGTAAAAACAACAGGACAGAGAGAGAATAATGAGAAATAGTGGCCCCCTGAACCCTTTTGTGGCCCGAGTCTTTCTCCTCAGAGTGATCAATTGTGCTTTGGGCAACTGTCTCTCTTTTCCTTTCCCCCATCGCTTTCCTCATAAGCACTGAATCATGTTTGCAGCATTACCTCCTAGCTGCCCACCATGATGGCTGAGCCTGTGGCTTGCCTCTGCCAGCCGGCTCCCTTTCTGCCAATGTTATTGTATTTTTAGTTCTTCTTTTTGGTTACCTTGGAAACGTGAAGGGATGGACTCAGATATTTATTCTTGTAGAAGTTAATGTTATAAGTTTGAAGGCAGAGGGAGCTAACATTGACACTGAAAATATGGGAGGGGTGGGCGCTTCATTTCTGGAGGGCCGAAGCCCTAACTACTTGCATCCATCGCTTCTCTTTCCTTTCTTCTGTACTGACCTCATCCTCAAGCAGGCTTCCTCTGTGTCGCAGAAAAGATACATCTGGGATTTAGGATGTGTTCCTTGTAATGTGTGATTCTAAAATAAGCCATCCTCAAGGGGCCAGGCCACATTCCTTCAGGGACATGTGCCAATAACTTGGACACAAAGAGTGCCCTCTGAGGCCAAGCCCAAGACTGCCCAGCTTCTCAGCAAGAATTGATCGAGGTCTTGTTTTGTCACAGAACTGGGGACTGTCTCATGACCGGAGGCGGTCTCATGACAGGGAAGGTGGTCAAGTTGGTCAGATAAAAACCGTGGAAAGCGAGCACAAAGCTCCATCCGGGTTAACTTGTGCAAAGGAGGGTGCCGAAACTCCAGGAAGTCTCCACCTGGACAAGGATTTAGCCTTGTCACTGTAGGTCAGTAAGGACATGCCCAGGGCATGATCCTCCACTGAGGTTAAAGGGTCAGACATGGTGGACTATGGGAGATGGGCAGAGAGGAGACACGCAAAGGCCCTGTGGTGAGCGGGAGGGTGTCACTCACAGGAGGGTGAAGATTTGGAGATGAGGACAGGGGAGAGGTGAGCATGTCAGTGTCCACCCCCACTGCGCACTGCTGTCTACCTGCAAGACCAGTGTATTCTAAATCTCACAAGAAAGGGAGGCATATGGAGCCCGGCATGCCAGGTTAGGAAAAGGGAGGAGACAGCAGTTTTGTGCTCTGTGGAGATTGCTCACCTGCCATGTTGGGCATAGATGGCAACTGGAAAGTAGGCCATCCAGGAAGCAGCTGCTGACAGAAGGGGCACTGTAGCTAAAGAGCATCCAAGTCTGCCCTGGCTGCCGCTGCTCCCCAGCCCCCACCCGACCCTGTAGACAGGGCTCTCCTTCGGGGGGGAAGGGGGTTAGAACCTTTCATGTCCACTTCTAAAAGGAAAAGCAACTCTTAGAATTATGTCCAATACAAAAGCCAAAACTACCAGAAAGACAAAGAATATGAACATGTGAGCCAAAAATCATGAAAAGGATAGTCATTGGCAAACAGCTTCGGAGTGACCCTGATCAAAGTGTGTCAGAGGCACGTGTTAGAACTAGATGCAGGCAGGTGAAATATGCTTCCAATAGTACAGGAAGAGAGGGGAGAGAGCTAAATTAAAAACTATTAAAAAAAACAAAAACAAGTCCACGCAGGCTGAGCATTTACAGTAGGAAAACATAAAAGATGAGATTCCCAGAACTCAGAAACTTTCTGAGCATGTGCACGAGGCTAGGGGTAGAAAATTCCATTAGCATGAGCCTTGCTTTATGCTTAATATTATTTTAAAATATGTGTAAAATTTGCCTCCAGGCTAAGTGCAGTTAGGTATGTATGAAACATAAATAGATTTTGTGTATAAACTTGAGACTTATCTCCAAGTAATCTGGCCATGCATATGCAAATATCCCAAAATCTGAAGCCACAAACGCTCAGGCTCTTAACGTTTTGAATGAGTGGCAATCCACCTGTAAATTTCAATGCACTCAACGGCTTAATCACAATTTGAAGACAAGAGAAAGAATCAAGAGGAAGAAAATATTTAGAAGGAGATTTCCAGTTGAAGGACTTTGTGAATAAAAAGTTGGAGAATGGAAAAGAGTCTCAAAGACACGCAGGTTATGAAAGGAATAGTGTAACACATGTGAAGGTGTAGCCTTGGAAGAGTGTGTGTGTGTGTGTGTGTGTGTGTGTGTGTGTGTGTGTGTGGTGGGGAGTAACACATGTGAAGGTCTAGCCTTGGAAGGATGTGTGTGTGTGTGTGTGTGTGTGTGTGTGTGTGTGTGGTAGGGAGTAACACATGTGAAGGTCTAGTCTTGAAAGGATGTGTGTGTGTGTGTGTGTGTTGGGGAGTAACACATGTGAAGGTCTAGCCTTGGAAGGATGTGTGTGTGTGTGTGTGTGTGTGTGTATGTGTGTATGTAGTAACACATGTGAAGGTGTAGCCTTGGGAGGATGTGTGTGTGTGTGTGTGTGTGTGTGTGTTGGGGAGTAACACATGTGAAGGTCTAGCCTTGGAAGGATATGTGTGTGTGTGTGTGTGTGTGTGTTGGGGAGTAACACATGTGAAGGTGTAGCCTTGGAAGGATGTGTGTGTGTGTGTGTGTGTGTGTGTGCGTGGTGGGGAGTAACACATGTGAAGGTCTAGTCTTGAAAGTATGTGTGTGTGTGTGTGTGTGTGTGTGTGTGTGTGTGTGTGTTGGGGAGTAACACATGTGAAGGTCTAGCCTTGGAAGGATGTGTGTGTGTATGTGTGTGTGTGTGTATATGTAGTAACACATGTGAAGGTCTAGCCTTGGGAGGATGTGTGTGTGTGTGTGTGTGTGTGTGTGTGTGTGTGTGTGTAGTAACACATGTGAAGGTGTAGCCTTGGAAGGATGTGTGTGTGTGTGTGTGTGTGTGTGTGTGTGTGTGGTGGGGAGTAACACATGTGAAGGTCTAGCCTTGGAAGGATGTGTGTGTGTGTGTGTGTGTGTGTGTATGTAGTAACACATGTGAAGGTGTAGCCTTGGGAGGATGTGTGTGTGTGTGTGTGTAGTAACACATGTGAAGGTGTAGCCTTGGGAGGATGTGTGTGTGTGTGTGTGTGTGTGTGGTGGGGAGGGGGAAAGAGTGTAGAAGGAACAAAGAGGGAGAGAGGACAAAGAGAAAAACTAGCAATGAAATCTTGGCTGAAATGCTGGGGGTTTACAGGTTGGAGAAATACAGTAAAGCCGAAGCAGGATAAATTCAAAGAAAAATCACATCTAGATGCATAATAGGCAAACTGCTTTTCAAAAAGTTGGAAAGGTTTTAAGAAGCCACTAGAATAAAACTGATGCACAGAGTTCGGGAGAATGCCAGCTTGTCTGACTGCAGACTCTGGTAAGGGGCAATGAGGGCCGGAGGTGAGGGTGGGGGTGGGGGTGGGGGTGGGGGTGGTGGAATCGCTCCCTTACAGTCATTGCAGAGTTGTACAACCAGGAAAAAAAAAGCAGTGTCCGATAACAAAAGTGAAATGCAAGTATGCGGCCCGGTCCCATATTTCAGAAGGGGAGGTTGAGGTGCATAGACACCCTGGGCCAGTGTCTCCTCTTTGAATCTGTTGTCCTACCTGGCTGCATGGTTTCGTGACACATGCAAGGTATTCAAGTTGGGAATGCTGACATAGATGACCATCCTTTTGTTCAGTACTCTGCGTCCCCCTCGCTCTAGTTACAAAGTGAGCTCCAAAGACTATCATTAATGCTTCCACTCACGTCACTTATTAACACTGGCTTATTAGCACATGCCCTCTGTGTCCGAGACATTCCTAAGGTCTGGATTACCACCCTGAGTGAAGAGTCCCCACTGAACACGGGCCCCACAGAGCTCCGTCTTAACCAGTGTTTAAACTTAGGGCCCTGCTCGATCTTACAAGCTAAACCTGAACAATCAATCTAACAACACACCAAAAAAAATCATCTTTTTAAAAAAATATTTCAAATTTTATCTCCACCTTTAAAAGAAAACTAAAAGGAAGTGCCTTTTTAAAGCTTGATGAGGCTTCCTGCAGGCCTGGGCCCCACCACTGGCAGCAGCACAGCTTCCCAGGGTCACCTGACACATGAGTCCTTCCATTGTCTCTATCAGACAGAGGCATGAGGCCACAGGATGAGACCATTAGTCTTAAATTTGAACACAAAGAAGGTCTCAAGGACAACTCAAATGACGGAAGGGGAGGGTGCTTTTTATTGTGTCCCCAGGTGGGTATGGCCTGGCCCCCTCAGTGTCACCACATTAGAGCGGAGTTCCAGTCACAGCACACACAGCGTCCCTGCCATGCTTCTTCAGGAGCCTTATGTCTTCTTGTGATGTGGAGCATCTGCCTTGGGGCATGGATTTACTATTCTAATGACGTGACAATTATCACAGCACACTGTGGTGACTATTTGACACCTGCCTGTCACCATCAGAAACATGCCACTTAAATTATTTTAGAGTGTGTTGAGTTATATAGTCTAGTACATTTTATTGATAACTAACTTTGCCTATTTGCCACACTATTCTTAGAAGATAATTTAATTTTTATACTTTCTTTGTTCCCCAGGGGGGAATGTATGCATATATATATGTATGTGTGTGTGCGTGTGTATATATTTATATATATCTCCACTTCATATTCATTCTCTTATTCTGTCCTACTGCCTTCTCTTACTGGTCCCTTTCCCAGCTTTCCTTATATATATGCAGGCACATGTGTTTGTGGAGAGAGAGAGAGAGAGCAAGAGAGAGACTCAATGTGTTGAATTCAGGTCACTTATGGATGAAAGGTTATTTACAGGACTATGGGCACCTACGGCTACACCAATGAAGAAAATCTCTCTCCTTTCCCCACCCCACCCCCTATTAATTGCCTACAGATCCACTAGCTACTATTAACAGTGGGCCTATAAATCCTCAGGGAGGAATGGGGCTGCATGATCCGTTTTCTGCTTTGTGACAGGGACTGCAGTGTGCTGTTGCAAGAATACTTTGGCCATGTCACGTCTGGAAGAAAGCTATGCAAGCAGGACTCTCGTCTAGCCCCTGGCTCTGACACTCTTCCTGTGTTTTCTTCCACAGTGTTCTCTGAGCCTTGGAGGAGGGAGTGCTGTGATGTCCCATTCACGGCTGAGCAGTCGATGATCACTGATTCTCAGCGCTTTGCTCAGCCTATGTACTCATGGCTGCCTACTGGAAAGAGAACCTTCTGTGACCAAAGCCTACAGCAACACCGGTCGATGGACATAAGCAAATCCACGTAGAGGGTCATTTGCTCGGCCCATCCTGTTCATTTAGTGACATGGCAGTAGTGGTGTCGTCCACGTGAAGGCCTAGGGCCTCCCTGGCCACTTTGGTCATGCTTACAATACCAGATGTAAATTCCATCCCATGAAACAGACTTCAAAACCAATAAACAAGTGATGGACGGTCACCACAACAAAATTTTCACTCTTATGTCCATGGGAACATGTTGCCTGGCTGGTTGGCAGAGTTGCATGCAGGGTCTGTAGCTGAGTAACATTGTGGGTGAGAGTTCTCATGATGTCCCAGGAGCCTGCACAACATATTCTGGCACTATGAAGGCAAAAAAGAAGCTTCCATCTCAGTTATAGTGTGGTATTTCTATGTTCTGTAGTCAGAGAACATGTAATCTTCAGAAACAGGGCCTTAAAATTTGCTCAGGAGCATCCAACGACAGCGACAATTTCCTGCATTGTTCTGGGGACCTCAGGGACTTGCTGAACAAACACCTCAGAGAGAGACAGCCATGCTTAGTGCTTGGGTTTTCCTTTAATAACCTGTGGCGTCTGGACTTCCAGAATTCTCTGACTCTGTAGTTCTGACCTGTACTAACTGTCTCATTTCCCCACTCAAAGATTTCATTTTCTTGAATCACTTAAAAAAAATATAGTGATACATAGATCTTCTGTAACTATCCACTATACAAGGCCTGGAGGACATGAGAAATCTCTCTCTGACTCAGAGAGGCACAAAGGTGAGAGATTTCAGGACCCAAAGGGAGGGCTGGGGGTGACCTCCTGCTCTGGCCTTTTGTATGATGTGAATTTTGCCCATAGAAAGTACATGCTGGATGTGTGTTTTTCTGCCCTTTGCCAGCACCTCTACTTTGCAGAAGAATAATGGACAAAATGTCCAACACTAATATGAAATCAGAAAAGGGCATGTGTTCATTACTAGACACTTTCCACTTCGAAGCTGCTCGGTGGACTATCAATAATGCTTAAACCAAGCCAGACATGGGTGACATTTTTCTTAAGGGGAGACTACTTCCCATGCGTGGTCCAAGGCACAGCATCAATTGGATGGCTGTGTCCCACAACTCTTTAGAGTTCAACCAAATGAGGGTAAGAGAGGGTATTTCTAAACTAGAGGTGATTATATTTGAGTGCAATATACACACATATATATATTACATATATATTATACATATGCACACATGTATATATACCTATATATCAATATATATGTGCACATATGTGTACACACACATATATGTATATATTCAATTTTCTGGGAACAAAGTTACTATTTCTATGAAAAATGGACAAATGCTACATGGGAGCTAAAGCTGGCCACCATTATCACCATATGCGGATTTTCACAACCCTGAGACATATTTGAGACTAATTAGGTTTTCAAACCAGGCATTACATGGTTAGCACCCAATGGGTCATGATGGCTCTACAGAGCCAACCTATGGCCTTGGCTTTCCTAAGCTGGTTGGGAATGGGTAACGACCATTGAATGGCTCACAAGCCTCCCAATTCTGCAACGTCTGCATCTAGATAGATGCACCCAGCCAGGAGCACCCCTACGTTTAATCACCGCAGACCTTGCTATTAGCACCTCAAAAGGATCTTTCTGCTTTAAAGGTCATGGAGCTTGTAGTGTCCCATCCTTCCTTCTGTGCCTTAAGTAATATCTGCTTTCTTTTGCTGGTTAGGGGACAACAAATGCTTTGTTGTCTGAGAAGATGTTCGGAATTTCCACACTCCCATATTGTCTACTGGACCGGTAGATTATTCCCGCCACCCAGGTCTTGAGTCAGAAAAGGGCCCCCATCTCATTGGCAGTGCCTTGTGGTTCCAGCCAAAGGCAGAGCAAAGTAATTGGCAGCATCTTCACCAGAGGTTTTCAGAGTTGCTGACCAAGGTGGGTGTGAGCCATTTCCCGCCCCCCCCCACTTTCCCTAGTGACCAGGGGATGTCAACCAATGCACAAGTGATATTTATTCCCCGCCCCCACCTCCAGCATATGCTTGTTATTTTTGTGGTTAAGGAGAGGCCATTGTCACTTGGCATGATCAAGGTAACACAAACCTAAGAATTCTTTAACAATCATCTGCATAAAGCTGATTGCATAAATCTGTCCCATGTAGATTGGGAGTAGTTTTGTCCAGCCAATAAAAAATGCCATAAAATCTAAAGACATCACACACTATGACTGAGGACACCTGAGACAAGTCCATTTTCCAATCTTGATCAGAGAAGCTTCCTCTGAACCAGGCAGGATAGTTGAAGGGTGGCATCATGGGGTGAGTTTGAGTTATTATTACTATTATTATTTTTATAACATAACTCAAAGGATGAACTCAAAGGCTGGACCATTTCTGTTGAGCTTCTGCCTGGGAAAACTCCAAACCAGGTTCTGTAAGCCTCGAACCACAGTGAGCGTTTTCATGTGACCTCTTCATAACTTTCCATCAAATGGCCTTTGGGGAGACAGACTCATTCCCCTCTTATTGACCCCAGGGCCTTCTGAGTGTGCAGAATAGCAGCTCAGTGACGCCTCTTCAACTTCTTTCCCCACAAGTTGTGATTCCTCCCACCAGGAAAGCTGGCCTATCATTTATCATTAAGTTGAGACAGAATTTGGGTCCTGAGTTCAAGCCAGCTGTGGCTGTTTGCTCTGCAAAGCTACTTCCTACACATTCACATTATGGGAAGTTTTCTATCACCAGCTCACACTCCAGTTCCTGTGGTCAGTGTAAAACCTAGACAGTAAGCCAGTTTTTTAAAGATTTGCACCTTTAAGGGAGAGAATTTACATCTCTCATTATCTAGAACTACCAAAACGATAATAGTGTTTTGTCTGAGCTGTATACTTCATCATTAGCAATCAACATTATTGGCAATCTCCATTGTCAATTTGACTAGATTCAGAATCGCCTAAGAGACACGCCTCTGGGTATATGTGTAAAGGTTCCAGAACTTTCACTGGAAAGGAAAAGCTACCCTGAATATGGGCAGCACCTTCCAACAGACTCGTGTCCCAGGATGAATAAAATAGAGAAAGAAGAAAGCCAGCCAGGTACCAGCATTTCCTGCTGCTAACTTCATGTAATCTGCTGCCTCTGTGCAGCCGCAAATGAGACCCTCTCCTACCACTGTACCACCTGACTCTGTAATGAACTGTGTGTCCCTGAACTGTGAGCCAACAAAACAACGCGCGCGCGCGCACACACACACACACACACACACACACACACACACACACACACACATACACACCAAACCAAAACAACAACAAAAACCTCTACTGGAATTTAGGTATAGAGCAAAGTTAGGGATGACGGCTGGATCACGTGGTTCATTAGCATGAGAACTGGTTCTCACAGGAGGGATTTGGAGAAGCTTAGACCCACGTGCTGTAAGAGCCTAAAATACTGTAAATTGAACTTCATGGGTCGGTTCTGGCCAGAGTGTTGAAGAGTAGCACACCAATAGGAATTTGGACAGTAAAGTCCCAGATCACAAGGTTTCGGAGGGAAATGAAGACTCTATAGGAATTATACTAGAGGGCATTTGTGTTACATACTATTAAAAAGAAAGAAAGAGGAATTAAGAATTGCCTGCTTTATTTATTTGAATAAAGATGAGGTATAAAGAAATGAAATAAATGAATAACAGCAGCAGCAGCAGCGCGAGCGCGCGCGCACACACACACACACACACACACACACACACACACACACACACACACACGGCCAGGTTGTTGGAGGAGTGGTACTAAGGCAGCCTGGCATGCAGGCTCTGCTGTGTTACTGCTTTCTTCATCTAACTAGATTTACAGCTTGAGGAAGCAATGGTGGACCAGAAAGATGTTTTAAAAAAATGTGTGGTTGGTGAGAGAAAAGCTCCAATCAGCTTAATGTTGAAGACAGGACAGATTTGGACAAAGTGGCTGTCATTGTTAAAGGCATTAGTGGGATTAAGGAGAAGATTCACACCCTGAACCAGGACATTAGTGGGATTAAGGAGAAGATTCACACCCTGAACCAGGACTGCAGGAAAGACACCTCTAGGCTCTGGGTGAAAGCCAGCCATTAAAGAAACAAAACAAAACTTTCATTTGAAAGGAAAGTGGCTAGAAAGTTAAAGCCTCCAGGGTGCCTTGCTGGGGAGTAAAAGTCCAGGGAAATCCTTTTCCAGGTTCAACCTGGAGGACACGCGGAGGCTGCAGCCACCACGATCCAAGAAGACCAGCCAAACTTGGTGCCATCCACATCTCTGCTTATATACACACACACACACACACACACACACACACACACACACACACACACACACACAAATGCAGATGTGGGAAAGTGACGGGGTTCTCACCGAGGTTCCAGAAAGCTCTGAGACCAGCAGGGCTGGGTTCCCTCCAAGAGGCTCTCTAGAGACCATTGTGTGAGGCCATGAAGGCAAAGCTGTAGATGCAGTGGAGACTTCAGAGTGTTGAACATCTAGGGCACTCACTGAGGAAAGACACAGACCTGAGGCAGAGGTCCAAAGCAATAGAGCTTCAAGGACTAGCTACCCACATCTGTTGGAGCCCAGGTGATGCTGCCAGGAATCTCCGATGCCTGAAAACATTCTGTGGTGGTTACTGCTTGATCTGCTGGATTCCAGCCTTGTCTTGTTCTGATGTTTTTTACCCCTGTGGCCCCATTCTTCTCGTGGAGAGGGAATGTTTGTTCTGCACTGTATATTGGAAGCCAACTGATCACGAGCGTTCACCTCTCTCTCTCCCCGGCTTTCTCCTGATGTCCAACTCTACACAACGAGCCAGCCACCTCATTTCCACGGCTTCAAGCCTGTGCTGATCACGTGCTCCCCATGCATGCTCACATTCGTTCCTCCGAACCACGCTTGAGAAGTGAGTCGGCAGACAACTTTCTACAGTTCCTTTCAAATATTGGGAGCTGCCTGGGTTATTAAAATGTGTGCTGGCGAGGACCCTCCCTTCCACTCAGTCAGGCTTTGTATGGGAAAGCCTGCGAGAGGAGGGCTGATTTAGTAGCATCGCCAGATCTTTCTCTCCTCCCGACATACTTCCTTAATTTGTCATAGTTTATGGGCTTAGCCGGGGCGTTTTCTCATTCCTTCTGCCACATATGTCACCAAACGGAGCATTCATTGCTTGTGTTTCTCACTGTCGGGGGTCCCACGCGGGGTCACTCGGGTCTGCCAAGCACCACTGGTGGGAGCATAGGTTACCATTTCATTCGTTACCTCTCTCTAGTCTTTTAAAGAATGCTCTCCTTTTCTTCTCAGCCACAAAGACAGTGATGGATCAATACTGCTACTACACTCCCCAGGTTAAAAAGAAAGAGGCTTAGCTTAGCTTTGGGAATTCATCTCTGAGTCTGTCAGGGCTTCATGAAAAAAACATTCAGCTCTTTCTGCCAGGTCGGGGAGAGATGAGGATGCCAGCGTGTGGGTGATTTCTCTGGCCCTCGCCACCTCTCCCCGTCGGGAGCAATCCAGCTCTCTGCAGTTGTTTAACATCTGGACTGAAAGTTTATAGGGACGAGTCTGGAAGTGTAGGTGAGGGTTGAGCAAAGAGGAACCCTAAAAAGCATACACACCCAGGAAAGCAGAAGAAGGTGTCAGCGGTGTGTAGTGATGGGGGAGTTGAAAGGACCATCTGAAATATCTTGTTCAGCAGGTTTGGGCTCAGTCCGAGTGACCACACAAACAATGATTTGTCTTTCATCCTACTTGTTGAAAAAAAGAGTCATAAAAGCCCGAACATCTTGTGGTTTTCTTCAATCATTTTGGAGTAATGTCCCATTCAAAGTTCCTTGTCTTTGATCCCTCACTTATATTGGGGCCAAGGGACATTACTCCAAAATATTTTGTTAACCCATCAACTAGAAGCGTATCCCGCTTTGCCAATAACCACCCCACAGGCGCTCTTCGAGAAGACGTTTGTGGTTCCCATTTTGAATCAATCACACCCCAGGGCCAGCCGGGCCCAGAGAAGAATGTGCTCCGAACACTGCTCATTAATAATTTCAGGCCCGGAAACCAATGGACCTAAACTTGTAACAAAGGGGAAAAGAAACAAATGTAATGCTGATTCTACAAGTGTACGGGAAGGGAGGCAGAAATCTGTTAGCAGTACATTAAAAGGAGCGTGGCTCCCTATGGAAGTATCTACCGGGATGGTTAAGAAGGTGGCAAAGGAGGCCTGGGGTCCCTTGGGTGTCCCATTCTGGAAGGAGCCAGTGATACTGATCGGCACAAAGAAGAGAGCTCAGGAAAGAATCGGCGATGCCAAACGGTCCACAGACTCTAATAGCGCCAAAGAGAAGTAAGCATTGTGTAGTTAAAAAAAAATTAAACCATTAGCAAGGCAGGCAACACTTTGTATCTAACAGCCGGCTTACAGGCAAGCCCTGGATAGGCCCCAGATCATGAGCATTGGCCTTTCCAGTACCGCTCACCAGTGGGTGGGCAGCGACACTGGTGAGAAAGAACCATGGGTCCACAGGTACAGAGCTTGCTCCTTGTGTAGAAGTGAATAAAGGGAGCAAAGCCTCTGACAGAAGGCTTTCCTTGGGTGTTGGGGGAGGGCTCCTCAGGCCACAGGAAGGAAGACTCAAGAGAGAGGATTTTTGTCAGAAGAGACACATCTCTGGTCTCCCTGAGCTGGTAAGCTGGTAAAGATGTGGTTGACCCCTTGTCTAGGTAATTTAGCAGAAGTTGGTAACAGAGATCTGAAGGCGGAAGTCTTAGGAAACACTCAAGCAGAGGGTGTAAATCCCCTACTGCCCAGTGTGGAGGGAATTTTCCAGCTGGAGGTCTTGAACCTCCTTCTTCGCCTACAAGGAGACTCTTGCTTGACATGTTGGTCGCGCAACTCCCTCCAGCCCCTCCCCCTGGAGATCAGCCCCCAGTTGCTTGGGCCTCAAGTTTCTCTATCAGAGTGAAGCTTGTCTTTTGCTCTTAGAAAATGAGTTTACGACAAGAATTTTAGAGTCAGTTAAGGAGGCAGGCGGACTAAGAGAGAGCAGGGTAAACAGGCCTATCACAGGGACTACTGTAAAAGCAAGACCACAGAGCTGAGACCACAGGATTCAAAGACTCCAAAACCAACCGTCCAGGTGACAGCTCAGTCAGGCCCCAGGCAGATCCAGGTGGCCTGTTTTTCACCTACAGATACATCTTAGAGGTAGGTCCCATCTGGGTCACCAGGAAAATGCTCCTGACCCTGTGGGTCCCTATGTTCCCTAGAGAGAAGCCAGACCGAGGTGTAGTCCTCAGAAACAAGACTTTTGTTGTCTTAAAATTTTTTTAAAAGATGATTTATGTTTATTTTATGTGTATTTATTTCATGGGTATTTTGTATGCACCTATGCAGTGCACCAGGAGGCCAGAACAGGGCACAGGATCTGCTGAGACTGAGTTACAGACAGCTAGGAGCCACCCTGTGAGTGCTGGGTTTTGAACCTGGGTCCTCTGGAAGAACAGCCAGTGCTCTTAACTACTGACCCATCTCTGCAGCCCAAGACTTGTGCTCCAGCACAAGGGAGGCATTTGACATGGGGAAACATCCACAGTTGTCTCAAAGGAGAGGAGGAGGGAGAAAGGCTCACCAAGCGGCCCCTTCCTCCCACTTCTGAAAGTATGAGGCGCTCGCTGTAGCAACTGTACCTTTCAGGAAGACTTGTTCCCACATCAGCCATGTGTCCCATTTCAATCTCAAGTATTTGCCTGGGGCTGGGGTTGGGAGGGGAGGCACTTCTAACATTATTTTAAAGCCAGCTCAGTTAATTAGGAGTCTTAGGATTCATCGTTGAGAGGCTAAAGTACTTTGAAGCCTTTGTCAGAATCAAGATTTGCTACTGCTTTGTCTTCTGCGTACACCCCCAGCCCCCCCCCCATTCCCGTGTTCCTTGCTCTCCTGTTTTCAGGCAAGCTTGTTGACAACACACTTAATTTTTGTTTTGTTTTGTTCTCTTTCTTTCTTTTTGTCTTTTCTTTCTTTCTTTCTTTCTTTCTTTCTTTCTTTCTTTCTTTCTTTCTTTCTTTTTGAGACAGAGTTTCTCTGTGTAGCCTTGGCTGTCTTGAACTAACTTATAGACCAGGCTGGCCTTGAACTCACAGAGCTTTGCCTGCCTTAGCCTCCCAAGTGCTGGGATTAAAGGCGTGCCCCACCACTGCCTGGCCACACTTAATTTTTGTACTTAATTAATTAGTGTGTGTGTGTGTGTGTGTATACACTCGCGCTTGTGTGCTATTTGCACAAATGTGGAGGTCAGAAGACAATGTTCAGGATTCAGACCTCCTTCCACCTTGTAGGACCAGGGGATCAAACTCAGGCAGTCAGGCTGGGCAGCAGGCACCTTCATCCACTGAGCCACTTTTGGCAGCCTGGCCACACAGTTTCTTTCCTTTTTGATTAAAAAGTGTAAATGTGCCCAGATATTTTGTCCACATGTACGTAGCATGTAACCTGTATGTGTCCGGCACTCTCAGAGGTCAGAAGAGGGCATCATACTCCTCCCAGAACTAGAGTTACAGACTGTTGTGTGTCACCCAGTATGGGTGCGGAGAACCAGATCCAGGCCCTCTGCAAGAGCAGCAAGTGCTCTTAACTGGCGAACCATCTCTCCAGCCCGGACCATAGGCTTCCTAGAGACTAATTTGATTACTAGGCTCTATTTGCTTCCTATTACTTGCTGACCCTCCTCAATGCTGCAGCTATATGTTGTGCCAGGAATAAAACTTCCGAATTTGTCCGTCAGTCTGCAAGCACGGCTTTCTTCCTCTGCCTCCTGGGCCCTGCTCCCACAGTCTTCACTACACAGAGGAATTTATTCTGCTGGGTCCTCTCTTGTCCTTTCTTATTACCAGTCCCCCTGACTTTGCACCCATAACGTTGGGGACAGTCCTGTGAAGACTGTGTTCTCTTTAGAGGGAGAAGCTTATGGGACACAGATGACTATTTTCTTGAGGGAGGAGGAGTAGAAAGATGTGAAGGCACAAGTGACAACATCCCATCTCTGCCGTGGCAGATCAGGAGTTTCCTGAACATTTTCGCAAGGAGGGAACTGCATGGCATTGGAGAAAGACAGCCCATATGGGGTACTGGGGGATGGATAAGGAGACTGGACAAGGGCCCTCTGTCAATTTCACTGCATTCAAGATGCTCCTAAAAGTAAGATCTTTCCCCCAAACAGCCCCTTCCCCTAACCACAGCCTGGCAATTGTAGGATATGGCTGGCATCCTGGGCGTCAGAAACCCTGCATCTTGTCACAGCCTCACTCCACTCCACAGCAGAGCTGTGGACATTGTGGTGAGCCACACCCACTCTTGGGGCCTTGATTCATACCTCATTTACCAGCCTGTAGGAGGTGACATTTCCAGAGACAAAGGCCATGTCCAGCTCTGTCCCATAACCCTAGTGACCAGGGCAATCCTGTCACTAAGGAAATCCAGTAGGGTTGTTTGGTGAGCCACCAATGTGGGGACTCCAAGGACCTCCTCTGTCCTCTGGATCAGGGATCTGTGAGATGCTGGCAAGGACAGACTTGGGTCTTCCTAGAGACCCACCCCTGAGTCCACAGCTGCAGGAGAGGTTTTACAGAGAGCGTCTCACACTGGCTGCTCCACAAAGATCTCAACGTGTGCACAGGCCACCTCTGTGGAAGGTCCGTGGCCACCGTCAGTCTCTGGGCTTCCCCCACCCCATCCCGGTCTGTCCACTGGGGTCAAGCATATTCTCCCAGTACCATGGAGTTGAACCAGAAATTAATCATGGGATGCACTCTGGAAAATTACTAATTAGTCAAAAGCAAAATAGCATATTTTTTCAATAACCCACAGGGCACAGGGGAAATCAAAGGGAGAATTAGAAAGCATGGAATCCAATGAAAAAGAATGTATCAAAAGCTGGAAGAGGCAACCACACCAGTGCTCATGGTCTTTACTGTGGCACTAATGTCATACAATAGAACAGAAGAGTGGTCTCAGATCAATGGTCTCAGATTCAATCTCATGAAACCCGAATGAGAAAAGTAAATGAAACTCAGAATACAGGAAGGAAGGAAATAATAAAGACCAGAGTGAAAATCGATGCCGTGGAAACACAGAAAAAAATCATAGAGAGAAGCAATAAAGTCCAAAAGTAGCTCTAGGAGAGAATCAATAAAATTGATAAACCTTGAGTCAGACTGATCAGGGAAAGATACGAATTACACATAACAGAAACCAGAGGGGTGGCGGCGTGGAGCCCACAGATATTAAAAGGATAACAAGGGAATGTGTGGGACAACTTTATGTCAGTGTGTTTGACAAGTCGGAAGAAATGGACTCGTTTCCTTGAAAGACCTAAACTGCCAGTGCTTCCTCAGGAAGAAATGTAGAAAGTGGATAGGTATGAATCTGTCAAATAAATCTTGTGGTTAAAAGTATTCCCTCCAAAGAAAAAGCCAGGCTAGCTTGTGTTCACTGGAGAGCTCTACCAGTCAGTGAAGGCAGGAATGGTGCTGAGCGAGCCCTCCCTCTTTATAGGCAGAAGAAGCAATTCCAGGCTCAGCCCTAGCAGCCATGGCTTCTTTGGCATCCTAGTCCACCAGAAAAGATGCAAAATTCTAAATCAAATGAGCCCATGAGTACAGCATGAAGAAATCATGGCTAAGGGACTTTACACCCGGATCAGGGGCAACTTCACATAGGACAGTCCATCAGTGAAGCTTATCGTACTGACACAAAGGGAAAATGGTAAGATGAAAAGAAAATGTTAGAAAAACTGCAACTTTTCCTGGTAAAGTCCTCGGAAAATTATGAATGGAGGAAAAGTTCTGCAATGCACTAAAGGCACCTACCAGATCGCTGTAGCCACAATAGCACCATGATAAAAGTTAGTCCTTTCCCAGTGAAATTGTGAAGAAGCCTGTGAAGAGACACCATGACCGCAGCAACTCTTATAAAGGAAACATTTCACTGGGACTGGCTTACAGTTTCAGAGGCTTAGTCCGTTATCATCATGGCGGGAAGCATGGCAGAGCGCAGGCAGACGTGGTGCTGCTGGAGGAACTGAGAGTTCTACATCTTGGTCCTCAGGCAGCAAAGGAGACTGTGCCCCACAGGGGCATAGCTTGAGGACAGGAGATCTACCATGACAAACTTCCTCCAACAAGGCCACAGCTCCTAATAGTGCCACTCATTATGGGTCAAACATTCACAATCATGAGTCTATGGGGCATCCCTATTCAAACCACCACAGCCCAGGTGCTGTCTTTCCCTGCTTCTATTCCATATGGTGCTGAGGAAGCACTAATGAGTGCCACATGATGGGGAACCATTAAAGCTATCCAAGAGAGAGGGAAGTGGTGCGGGGGGTGGGGGGGACAAAAAGAGGGGAAGGGAGAGAGGGAGGGAGAGTGTGAGAGAGAACTGTATGTGTTTGCTCACACCAAGGTCATTTGTGTAGAGAATCTGATGGAATCCATGATACAAATGAAGAATTATGTTTCACTATATGAGATTCTCAAGGCACACAGTATGGAGAACTATATATGCAAATAGCATTAAAATGTAAGATTCTTAGGAAAGATTACCATAAAAGATGCTAAGGTCCCGTGTACGGCAAGCCACAAGGCACTGATTATTCTGTAGGTCTGCAGAAAATCCTAATAACAATTCAGTTTGTTTGGTAATTATCACACTCATTCTAATTCATGTGTAAATGGAAAAGACCCAGAGTAACAAAGCTAGCTTTTAAGCAGAGGGACGAAGTGAGAGAAAGCAGTAAGTGATTCTAAGACTTGAAGAACTTCAAGAATTAAGTGCAGTGTGAGGTCCATTACTGTAAGAAATAGACACACCTCTATACAGGCACTGGATTGTTTCTTTTTCACATCTATCTATCTATCTATCTATCTATCTATCTATCTATCTATCTATCCATCTATCCATCCATTTATCCATCCATCTATCCATCCATCTATCCATCTATCTATCTATCTATTCATGCACCCACCCATCTATCTGTCTGTCTGTCTATCTATCTATCCATCCATCCATTTATACATCTATCTATCTATCTATCTATCTATCTATCTATCTATCTATCTATGTGTTGGGGAGTGTCCTTGAGAAGTTAGACAGGGAGTTTGGAGGAGGATATGATCAAGATACACTGTATAAATTTATAGAAATTTCAAAGAATAAATAAAAGATTTTTTAATGCAAGAGTGGTGGGGAAATTTTCTGATGTTGATGAAGCAAACTTCTTTAGACACAATATAAAAAAGCGTAATTCATAAGGCAACAGACTGAGAAATTGAGCTGCATCAAAATAAAACCGTTGCTTTAGAAAGACGCTTTTAATCGGAAAGCAAAGATAAGACAGAGCTTGAAAAAATATTTGCAAATTGTGTTTTCAAAGTGTGTGTCTCCTAAAGATGTGTATTCACCACATACACACACAAACTGAGAGAGAGAGAGAGAGAGAGAGAGAGAGAGAGAGAGAGAGAGAGAGATGCACACACACAAATACATGGGCACATAAACACATACACACCAGAAAGAGAGAGATGCACACAGAGAGATATGCATGTACGCACACATACACACAAACACACAGAAATATACACACATTCACACATGCATACAGCTGATATAAGGAAACAATTTAAACATCTGAAGGTGATTCAATTTTTAAAATTTAGGAACAGGGCTGGAGACCTAGCTCAGCAGTGAGCAGCACGTGCACTCTTGGAGAAGACCTGCGTTCAGTTCCCAACACCCACATGAAGCCTCACAGCTGTGCAACTTTGGTTCAGGGGGGACCCAACTCCTCCCTCTGCCCCCCTTGGGCACCACGCACACACATGGTGTATATACTACATACAGACAAACACTCTGACACATAGGATGAAGATCAATACAGTTTGGAACGACTATATTAAAACAGATATACAACAAATAACAAATAAGAAATAAGCACACACAAAAGAAGAGAAACATCAAAGCCACACTGTGCCTGGCATGGCACAATGCCTGAAATCCTAGCTGCTTAGGAGATAAAGACAATAGGAGGGTAATTTTAAGACCGGCCTGGGTTACATAATAAGTTTCAAGTGAGTCTGGGCTACAAAAGTGATACCCTGTCTCAGAAAACAGGAAGGAAGGAAGGAAGGAAGGACTGAAGGAAGAAAAGAAGGAAGGGAAAAAGGGGGGGGCAAGGGCAAACTAAAATTGTAACATACTATAATGTCACCTAAAGTTTAATTATTAAATTAATTATTAAAACTTGAAGGCCTCATCATACTAAGTGTTGCTGAAGGTGTGAAAATAAAACCAGCATCCTCACACGTTTCTCATGAAGACATAGAATGACATCATCCTTTTGAGACTAAGCATCCATGGGTAGAGTTATCAAGTGATTCTACACTATCACCTACGGAAAGGGCCGTGGATATGTGGTCAGAGCAGCAATCACAAAATCATTAAAAAAAAAAAAAAAAAAAAAAAAAAAGCAAACGATCTGAAAGAGTCCTGGCAGCCATCAAGACATCATACCAGGAGCCATAGCAATGGCATGAAATACTCCCTAAGATAAAATCCAAGAAGGATCACATGTGTACAACATATAGAAAAAACCCCACAAATTTATTGTACTAAGCTAATGAAGCTGGATAGTATATTCCCCAGGATGCCAGCTTTAAAAAAAAAACACAACCTCATTTCTTGAGACAGAAAGTATATTGTTGCTTGGGGATGGTAGTGAGTAAGATAACAGATGGGACGGAAGAAAGCAAGGAATACAGGGCAACTTTGGGCACGATGGATGGTTCACTACCCTGTCTAGGAGTTCTTTTCGTTATTGAATATATGCTGAAATATGTACGGTTGATTGTGTGACAGCTAGTCTTCAACAGAGCTGTTGAGGACAAAAATATGTCTGGGGAGTCGCAGGGTTTCCGTGACAACAACCTATAATTGGCTGCCTTGGGAGTGTTCACTGATGCTCCTGGCAGGGCAGGGGCCAAGGCCCATCAGGGAAGGGTGCTTGCTGCCGGCGTGCGTGCTGGAAATCTTGGGTGGTGCTGTGAGGAATACTACAAAAACAAGGAGGAAAGAGACAGAGATGAAACTCACATGAAGGAAGAAATGAAGACTAACAGCAGAAGCTGAACCTGGGGTGACAAAGCTCTGTGGATGGGAAAGGCCATCTGTCATCCATGCCATGTCTGCCTTATAGATGGGTGTGTTGGCAAGCTTTATGCCAATTTGACATAAGCGAGACTCTCTTGGAAGATGGAACCTCAACTGAGAAAATGTCCCCACCAGATTGGTCTGTGGAGAAGTCTGTGATACATTTTCTTGATTGATGATCGATGTGGGAGGGGCCAGATCCCTGCGGGCAGTGTCACCCCTGAGCTTTTATAAGAAAGCAGGCTGAGCAAGCCACGAGGAACAAGGCAGTCAGCAGTATTCCTCCATGGCCTCTGAGCCAGTTCCTGCCTCCAGGTTCCTGCCTTGAGTTCCCTCAGTGATAGACTATTACCAGGAAGTATAAGCTGATAAAAACCCTTTGCTCCCTACATTGCTTTTGGTAATAGTATTTTATCACAGCAGTAGAACCCCCCCCCCCCAAGATATGGAGAAACTGGAAACCGGGGAATGGAAGGGACTTCTGCAAAGACACAGGACACAAGGAATTATAGACACAGCAGCTTGGCCTGCACATTTCTCCTTCCTTCTGAATGGTAGAACAACCTCTCCCACAGCAAGAGACTTCTGGATTGACATCCGCATGGGGCATCTCACGCGTGGTACTCCAGCAACGCACCTAGGAAGATGCTGCGCTAGCCTCTTACAGGTGGAGACAGCCCTAGCTGTGATGGTTAGCTTGGACTGTCAACTTGATCAGAGATGAAGGGATTACCTAGATCAGGTTAACTGACATGTGGAGATCCACCCCGGATGTGGCCAGTACCATCCCGTGGACTAGAATCCCAGGACGCATTAAAAAGGGGAAAGCCAGCTGGGCTCCAGGATTCGTCACTCTCTGCTTCCTCACTGCAGATGTGATGTGACCAGCTGCCTCAAGCTCCTCCCATCATCACGGCTTCTTCATAACGGGCTGTACTCCCAAACTATGGGTCCAATAAACCCAGCCTTCCTTAAGCTGCTCTTGTCAGGCATTTTATTTCAACACCACGGAAAAGAAGCAACACAGTCCATCCTGTAATGTAAGGCCTGGAAATGAACCAACTCTGCCCACATTGTCATACATTCTCAGTCGTATTCTGTAGCTGAGGAACCCAAGGGACCAGAGAAAATGTGACTATACTGAGAGCCTGGGCTTGTTTGAGCCTTTAGTTAATGGTTTGAAGTTAGAGAGCTGTTCATCCGCTCACAGCCTTAAGGCAAGATGAGGGACACTCGGGACCATACATGAATGTGTTTGGGGGTCATGTTGAATGCGTTCACTTGTGTCTGCATATGTTAACCATGTCAGTATTCTGCTATGCACATGCTCTGGAGTATGCAGCTATGTATGCTCCGTATGTATGTATGTATGCTATGTATGCTCCAGAATCTGGTATATGAAGGTATAAGCTTATATATCAACCATTAGCCTTGGCTTATCAGAAAGGCCCTTTAAGTCTCTTCTTCCAGAACCCTCTCAGGGTCTTTGGTGACAGATGTGGTTTTCTCTGCTTTCCATTAGATTAGCTCAAAGTCCTCTGCCCTCACGTGGAAGGTGAAGCTATTTGAGACCCTCTCTTCACGCTGTAGCCACTGAAGAACACAGGTATGGGCCTTGGAAGAAGAGTTGGCTGGTATTTTCTGGTGCACCTGAGTCCAGGTAGCTTGAAGACAATGGCACCTGGGGGTGATGTGACAGCAGACAGGTGGAGGTTGCTTTCCCTCCAAAGCCACAAAGCTAGTAATGGCAGGCACGTAAGTAGCCTAACCTAGACTGTGCTCTCCACCTCTGTCTGATGAACGCCTGCTCCTTGTGGGGCCCTGCTTGAAGCTCACTGTTTCTTCCTGTGATTCCACTGTCATCTATGCCCATTCTGTTGCCATCGTGTGCGTATGTGTGCATGCATGTGTGCGTGCATGTGTGTGTGTGTGTGTGTGTGTGTGTGTGTGTGTGTACTAATGTAAATGCCAGAGGTCAACCTTGAATGTCATTTCTCAGGAGCCATCACCTTGGTTTTTTTTTTTTTTAATTGGGTCTCTCATTGGCCTGGAGCTTGTCAAGTAGCCCAGGCCGGCTCATTAGTGAAACCCAGGAATCCTCTTGTCTCTGCTTCCCCAGATCTGGGATTACAAGCATGCAGGACCATGCCTTGCTTTCCTGTTACATCTTACAATGCGGACAGGAAAAGGAGGAATGAGAGGCTTATCTTGGTGGCTACTGTACCGCAGGTACAACTCTCATTTCACAGAGCTGCACATTTAAAATGTGTTATTTTTTAATTGTTAAATTATGTTTACTTATTATTTTGATGTATGGCGGGGCTGGCACGCATGCTGCAATGCACGCACAGAGGTCAGAGGTCAGCTTTTTGGAGTCCATTCTGTCCTTCCACCATGTGAGTTTCAAGGATCAAACTGGGGTCCCAAGGCCAGGCAGGAAATTCCCTCACCCACTGAACCATCTTATTGGCCCCGAATATATTAATTTTTGCTATCTGTAAGTTAAGTGTAGTGAGGCTGAGTTGAGATATACTCTCCAGTCCTCAATAATGCTCCTGTCTGGTCTTTGTTCGTTCTCAAAGGGTTGAAACAGAATCTGCACCTTAAAGGGACTCTTAAAAAAAGAAATGGGGGGCTGGAGAGTTGGCTCAGTGGTTAAGAACACTGTCTGCTCTTCCAAAGGTCCCAGGTTCAATTCCCAGCACCCACATGGCAGCTCACAACTGTCTGTAACTCCAAGATCTGATATCCTCACACCAATGCACATAAATTAAAATTAAATAAAAAATATTAAAAAAAAAATAAAAATAAAAAAGAAATGGTCTGTTTCAGCACTCTGGACAGAACTCTCCCCAGGAGTCCAGGGCTAAAGGGTTGCTGCATAGTGCAGACCCAGGAAGAGTAAGCTGATGAGAAGGGGCAGGGAAATGGGTCAGTCTGAAAAGCGCCTGTTGCCCACATATAAAGAATCGAATTCAAACTGTTGCTGGGTGGAGCCTAGCAGAGTTGTCCTGTCTTCAAGCACAGCAGAGTACTGTTAATAGTGTCAGGGGTTGGCTCTCTTCCATGGGGTGGGTCTTGGGTTGGACCAGGTATTGGTCCCACATTCCCTCCATCTCTGCTCTGTCTGTTCTGTCTTTATCCCTGCACGTCTTGTAGGCAGGGTAAGTTTTGGATCAAAGTTTTTGTGGGTGGGTTGGTATTCTCCTTCCTCCACTAGGAGTCTTGTCTAGTTAGAGAGCGTCCTCTTCAGTCTCCATGACCCCTTACTGCTAGGAGTCTCAGCTATAGTCCCCCTAATATGTTCCCAGAGGTCTGTTCTGACTTAGGTCTCCAGCTTATCACAGAGATGCCCCGACCCACAGTTTCTTCTTCTCTGCCGGCCTTCTGTCCTCCTGCCCCCACTCTCTCCAGGTCTGATGTCCATCCTTATTTCTCTCTGCACTCCTTTTCCTACCTAATTCCCTCTCTTCAGATTTAAGCATCCTCCCTTTAGTCCTCTGTGCATTGTAGTATGTTTATTCTGTACTAACTGGCCAAAATTAATGATGAGTACATACTATGTGTCTTTCTGGGTCTAGGTTCACTCAGAATGGTCTTTTCTTGTTCTACCCATTTGCCTGCAAATTTCATGACTTTCTTTGTTTTTAATGGCTGAGTAGTATTCCTTTGTGTAAACGTACCACAGTTTCTTTATCCATTCTTTGGTTGAGGGACATCTAGGTTATTTCCATATTCTGGCTATTACAAATAAAGCTGCTATGAACATAGTTGAAACAGATGCTGCAACTCACAGCCAAACATTGAGGGAAGTCTAGTGGAAAAGTAGGTGGGCAGAGGATAAAAGGACCTAGATGTGACAAGAGCTCCGTAAGAAGACCAACATAGCCAACTAATCAGGTCCCAGAGGAGCCTGTGGAGTCTGAAGCACCAACCAAGTATCATGTATGGACTAGACCTAGGTCCTCTACACAGATGTGCTGATGGGCAGCTCAGGCTTCATGTGGGTCCACTAGTAAGGGGAGGGAGGCTGTCTTTGACATAGACTCTGTAGCCTGCTTTTCAAAAAATTCACCCTTAAGGGACACCCTTGCCAGGCCACAGGAAAAGAGGACAAACTCAGTCCTGATACAACTTCATGAGCTGGGGTGGGTGGACAGGTAGGGGGCTCCCATTCTCTGAGGAATAGAGGAGGGGCTATGGAGAGGGAGGTTGGGACTTGGAGAAGTTGAGGGAGTGGGGCTAAGACTGGGATGTAAAGTGAACAAATAAATAAATTAATTAATTAAAAAGAACTGAATTCAGATTCCTACAGCCAATGTTAAAAGCTGGCCATGTACACAACTATAACACCAGGTTACAGGTGTGTGTGTGTGTATATGTGTGTGTGTGTGTGTATGTATGCTGCCTAATTTTGTGTCAGCTTGGCACAAGCTAGAGTCATCTGGGAAGAGGGAACCTCAATTGAGAAAATGTCCCCATACTAGATTGGTCTGTGGGCAAGGCTGTGGGGCATTTTCTTGATTGGTGTGGGAGAGTCTAGCTCACTATGGATGGTGCCATCCCTGGGCTTGAGGTTCTACTGAGCAAGCCATGGGGAGCAGGCCAATGAGCAGCATGCCTCTACGGCCTCTGCTTCAGCTCCTGCCTCCAGGTTCCTGCCCTGACTTTTCTGCATGATGAACTATAAGCTGGCAGGCGAGACAAATCTTTCCTCCCTACGTTGCTTTTGTTTATGGTGTTTTAGTCCATCAATAGACAGCCTGACTCTGCTCCCTAAGTGCTGGGTGAGGTGGAGGTGTGCATCCTGCAATAGAAAGTCCCTGAAGCGTGTTGGCCAGCCAGCTTCACCAAACTGATAAGCAGCAGATTGAGTAGGAAACACTGCCTTTGAGAAAATAAATACGCAAATAACAGCGGAGAGTGATTGAGGAAAGACACTTGAGGGTAACCTCTGTCCTCTACAAGTATATGCATGTATGAACGTCATTGCACACACATGCTCACATCCATACTAACAAGTTCAACACACACACACACACACACACACACACACACACACACACACACGAGAAGTCTTGCTTAGGTCATCTACTTCTGGAATGATCTGTGTTGCTGTGTTGCTAGGCGTGCTGAGGAAATGCCTAGCTTTAACTCCTGCCACTTGCTTGTACATAGCCTTGGCCCAGTTACTCCATCACTTGAGCTTCAGTTTATCTTTTTTCAAACAGGTGTGCCATATCCGATGACCAGAAAGAACCCTGCAGGCTCAACACCTGTAATATAAGAGCAATACAACTCCCAAGTGGCAGTGTAGGGGCCCCTTAATTTGAATGAAAGCCAAGCCTTCTGGCTTTACAATAACTAGTTTTGACAACAGTGGCTCCTGGTTACTTATCTGACTAGAATTGAGAGACACATCCCCCACCTGTGTATCCACACCCCTCTGTTTTGAGCCATTTGGGTACCCAGGCAGTAGAGGATGGGTCAGTCAAGGACAAAGATTTAAAGCTGATTGGCTCTGATAAGCATGTCAAACTTGGGTGTTTGAGGAAGGAGCCTGCTATGCAAATTTGAGGACCTGGGTGCAGACCCCTAGAACCAATGCAGAAGCCAGACATGTCATGTGTGACATCAGTCCCCATTCAGGGAGATGAGAGGCAGAGACAGGAGAATCCTTAGGAGCTCACTAGCCTGCTGTACCTCCACAACAGAAAAACAGCAAATGTACCATGCCTTAAAAACAAAGTGGAAGATAAGGACAGATACCTGAGATTGCCCTGTGACCACACATGTATGTCATATGTGTGGACATGCATATGTACACACAGATTTTTATGTAAACGCTTTGGCATCAGGTAGAAAGGAATGAGTCCAGGCTCTACCATGCTTTGCAGGTAGGATTTTGAGGATGTCCTTTGTCTCAGGAGCCCTATGTAAAACTGAATGTGTATCTGACCAGGTGAGTGACAGGCAGTCCCATCACCCATACCCCTAACATTTGCACCCACTGTTTCACCCACGGGACAGAAACCCACTCATAATTTTCCATTTAAGTTTCTTAGTGATTGACCTCTTAGGTGAAGTTTGCTTTTAGCTTCTGCTTTGTTTGGACTTTGAAACCATGTCTCACTGGGTAGCACTGGTGGTCCCGGAACTGCAAGACAATCAAGTTGACTCCAGGACAACCAAGTTAACCCTGAACCCACAGGTCAGCCTGCGTCTGACTCCTTAGTGCTGGGATTACAGGGATTCACCACAATAGCTACTTCTAGATACAGCCTGGACCAAGTGGGGGCACCAGGTCCATTGCTCATGTCATCCTTATCAGACAAGTGACATTTTCATTCTGTTTTCTAGATATGGAAACTGGACATTAAATGAGTTGAGTACGTTTTCATCAATTATTTGTCTCTGGAGTCCAACATTGGATTTTAGATACTTCCAGTCTTGGGCCTCAGGTTCTATACTTTTGACATTTTTCATCACAGACAGGAGCCTGCCTTCCTCCCTCCCTTCCCCCTGGGCCTTTTCCCACAACCCAGAATTTTCAACAGGCAGTTGATAGCCACGTGCCACTACCTTTGCTATGTCAAGAGGGAGGTTGGGCCTTGGAAACCCCTCTTCCATTGTAAAAGGAGGATTTCAGGGACTCGGGACACCACAACTCCTCCTGAATGCACCCCTTCACTTGCTGTCATACAAGCAGACATCAGTCCTTGACTCCCACTGGCACCTCTAAGTGGCTAAGTGGCCAACTCTCCTTTAGGCAGCATCTCTCTGGGCTACAAACTATAGTATTTCAGGTCCAGAGGGCATTTCACACAAGCAAACTGATATTTGCTGCGTTATGGGACACAGAACACTTCATAGGCAGAAAGATGAGGTCCTGGGTAGCCTGTTTTTGGAGTTTAGAGACCACCAGAATCCTTGCACGAATGAGGCATGAGCCAAGAGAAGTAAAGCAATTTGGAACAGGCAGCCCCTGTCTCCTGGGCTACACAGAGCCACGTGGTATCCCTGCCTGCTGTAGAGCCCACGTTTGGATAGATTTTGAGCCTTTTAATGGTGGTCCCCTGCCTTGTTGTTCAGCGAAGCCACGGGGAACAGGAGCCACTAGAATCAGGCTCCGAGTTGCACACTCATCACTGTATCTCTGCCCATAGCCCTGGTTTCCTCTGGAAAACGATCACCTGCTAGACCACGTACCAAGTTCACATCTGCAGGGCACTCTGCGTGTGCGTCAAAGACTCCCTGCTTCCATTACAGGCAGCTAAAGCCAAACACAGTCTTCATGACTCCGGGGCAACTGAGCAGCCAACACTCCAACTGGAATTCCATGGATTCATCAAGAGAGCAGGATAATGGGGACTGGAGAAGTGACATCAGCATTGGCACAGAAAAGAAGCCTGAAGGCAAAGACCGGAAGCCCTGCCCCTCCTGGCTTCGTACAACAAACGGAGCATGCTCAAGAAAATCCCTCACTGTGCAGGACAGATTTGTGTAACTAACATATAAGTGCTGTGGCACTTCTCCCACCCATGCCCCCACACCCTTGTGACCTAGCACGTTGCAAGACATACTTTTCTCTTAGATCATTAGCCCACTCCAATTCTATGGAGTATTTCTCTTATTAATAGACAACTTACTTATACAATCGCTATTTCTGTTTTTAACTAAGTGTCCCTGGTACCATTTTTTTTTTTTTTTTTTTGTCCTAGGACACAGGAACCAGGAATTGGGGACCTCTGAACTCAGATCTGTACCTATAAAATCTCCATAGTGAAATGTTCCTAATAGACATCAGAGAACTGTACACCAGAAAGGCAGGTGGGGAGGATATCTGATTTGTTTTATTTTGTTTGAGACAGGGTCTTAAGAAGCTCTGAATTAGCCGGGTGTGGTGGCGTATGCCTTTAATCCCAGTACTCAGGAGGCAGAGGCAGGTGGATCACTGTGAGTTTGAGGCCAACCTGGTTTACAAAGAGAGTCCGGGGCAGCCAAGGCTACCCAGAGAAACTCTGTCTCGAAAAACAAAACAAAACAAACAAAAACTAGCTATCTAGCTAAGGATGACTTTGAACGTATGATCCTCCCACCACCACCTTCCAGGTGCTGGGAGAGTTGGTGGGTAGCGCCATACTTGGCTTTATGTGGTGCTGGGGCTCAATCACAGGGCTCATGGACATGAGCTGTCACTCTACCAAGTGAGCTGCATCCCAGCCCAGGACATCTGTCTTAAAGTAGGGGACCTGGTGCAGTTCCAGGACAAGAACCTGAGTTCTACAGGGTTCGGGGGAGCTGATTCCAGGAAGCTCGAGTGAGCCAGTACAGGAAAGACAGAAGAAAAGGCGGCAAGTGGGGTCCCCATTGAGGGCCCTGTCTATGGGTAGCCAGGGATCAAGGCACTGGGCACTTCTCAGGAACCAGGAACTTATAACTCAGGTCCTAGAGTGTGAGAGCTGTCCCTAGGAGTATGTTTGGCCTCTTCCCACTTAAATGGTGTGAGGGAGTCCCACAGGGAGAGGGAAGGGAAGAGAGGAATGGACACTTGAAGAGGAAAGGCTTCTGTGGGTCAGGAGCTGCCAGCCCAGGCCAGTGCAGCAGGGCAGGGGTCAGGGAGGTAGCAGCAATGCTTTGAAAAGACAGAAGCCAGAGTGGATGTGAAGGATAAGAAGAGTTGGGGGCCTCAGGTGAAGGAATCCCTCCCTCAAGGCTCCCACTCCCTCATGACACTGGAAGCAAGTAAGAGGTTAGGGGTGGGATGGGGGTTTGGTTGGGAAGGTAGAAATCTGTGATGATGCAGAGGGTAAGGGAAGTGTGTGCATAAGTCAGAGGAGGGAGAGGGTGTGCTGGTGCCCGATGAGGCTGTTCAGCTGACACACAAGCAGAGAGTGGCTCCAGGGCAGCCACTTCTTTCCCCTGGGCACAGAAGAGAGAAGGGAGATGAGAGGACAGTTGCATGGATTCTTGTTTATGTAAAGACTCTCAGGTAACCCAGCAAACATTCCACAGAGCCATCTCAAGCTTTGGCTATGCTTTCTTACACACATGGGGTGGTGTTCTTGGCACCTGCTCCAAGCTCAGTTCTAGAGACAGCAATCACAGTGACCAGGGATGGGAGACACCTCCAGATTGGGGACCAAATGTAGCTGGCTTCTGCCTCTCCTGCTGTCCATCAGACCAGAGCAGGGAAGATGATGAGGATGACAGTTGGGTCCTGGTCAGAGCCCTCCTCACGTTCTCCACCAATCCCTTGTGCCTCCCTTGTTTGAAATGACAGACACGAAATATGGTGCTGTGGTGGAAGATGAAGGAGAGGCTAAGATGTGAGTGGTTTGGAGTCCTCTCCTCTCATTGTCCATCTATCCATCGGTGACACCTAGAACCCAAGGCAGCCAGGCTTCTGCCAGGAAGGATGTCACTTTCACAGTTGCTAGAAAGTGTTGGTGACTCCAAGGTAGGATCTCCACTGTGTCCTTCTAGGGAAGGCTCAGAAATCCTCAGCTGTGCATGGTAGCCAGATGGCTCTCAGGATAGAGCAGAGAGAGGGAGGAGACACTGAGAGGAGCCAGAGGGAGCAGGAGGAGGTCAGGAGGCTGTGGGGGAGGGTAAGGCAGACCACTTAGGTGTCCGGGGTCCTGCTGCGGAAGAGACCTTGGTATTGGAGAATGATGCACTGCCCTGGGAAGCAGCCCCACCCAGCCAATTCTCTTCTAACAGAGAGCGTTAAAGGATTAAACACAACCCAAGAAGGTGCCCTCCTTGCTCTGAGATGAGAAGAAAACATTTCCTAGAAGAAATCTGTGCCTAGCCCAGGGAAGACCAGAGATGAGTTTAGGCTCCCATTGTCCTTGAGGAAGAGCCTTAAGAACCCCTTCTTTCACAAAAACAAAACAAAACAAAACAACAACAACAACAACAACAAAAACTCAAACCCAAACCAAACAAACAAACAAATAAACAGGCCAGGCCAGCCTCTTCTCTAAGGAAATAACAGATAAAGATGGCCCCAGAATGGCCTCTGCAAGCTCACCAAGAACTCTGTGCCTGGAAAGCCTGTTGATAGCAGATTCAAGGTGGTGGTGGAACAGAATGGAGTCACCAGGCAAGACCAGAGAGGGTTCAGGCTTAGATTAATGGCACTGGGAAGTTGATGGCATAGGTTCTGGCTCAGCAGCATGTGAGCCATGCTTGCATCCATCCTAGTGCAAGGAGATAAACCCAGCAGATCTGCAGCAGAGAACAAACGTATCCTGCCAAGCTCAGCTTAAAGCAGCTGATCTCCCACCTAGCTGTGGTGCAACAATGAGACTAAGTTGTTCTGGTTGGAAACACTGCTTAACCGGCTGTGTTGTTACACAGCAGCGGCTGACTGATACAAATGCCTACAATATGCCAGCTTCTACCCTCTTGGTGCTCAGAGCCTGGATGGGCAGACAAACAATGACCAAATCACCACTGAATAAGCATGGCACCTAAGATGTGTAGCAGATATTGGGCAGTGACTGGATAGTGACAAGAAGGTCATTTAGGGAGAATTCCTGGAAGGAGAAGACACACGTGCTGAAAGTATAATGATCCTGAGTTTGAGGCCAGCCAGAGTGAGTTCCAGGACATCCAGGGCTACGCAGAGAAACCCTGTCTCAACAAACAAACAGCAAAAAAGCAAAACCAATAAACAAAAAGCAAAAGCAAACAGAAGATAGTAAGCAGGTGTCAGCGGGGCATGGTGGCACATGTCTGTGACCCCGGCACTCTGGAAGGCAGAGTCCAGGACAGCCAAGGCTACACAGAGAAACCCTGTCTCGGAAAACAAAACAAAACAAACAAAAAGATAGTAGTTGTCATGGGCCAGGATTGGACAAGACAGCAAAATGCAAGAACAGTAATGTTGGGGTTTGCCCTCTCCCAGGCCTCTGCTGAAGGCTTGTTGCTACTTTAGCATGACCATGATCCCCTGTCACTATGATGTCCTGAGGAGCCACAGGCCCAGAGTATATCAGGCCAATGCATTGTGGACTGAGACCTCAAAAACCCAGAGCCAAAATAGGCCCTCTCTCCTTTAGACTGCTTCCTTCAGGTATCTGTTGCTGTGGTGAGGAGCTGACTCGGCACAGAGAGAGAGAGAAAGCCAACGCTCGTGAGCCGTTTAAAGCCTGTCTCTTTAATTATCTCATTTGCTCTTGACAACATGCAGATGAGTTTCAAGTGTCTTCCTTGGTATCCTTGGGGTGAAAAATGACAGCGACTCCACCCAAACTGGGCTTTACCAAGTAGGAAACTCAACAGATGATGTCACGGTGTTTTTTTCTCCAGCCTCTCCTCCTCCTTCCCCTCCTGGTACCCTACCCCTCTCCTCTTGCTTTCCTGAATTTCTCCTGGGAACCTTTCTCCTCTGGTGTTTCTGGCTTCTTCAGGAAGAAGCAGGGGAGGGGCGTGAGGCTCACAGCCTTTCTCAGCACACGTTCGCACCCTCCCACTAGGCTCTAGGAAAAGAGTGTTGCTCTCTACAAGTGCCACCCTGGGAAGAAATCAGATCCATCACATGCCAGCTCCAGGATCCCGTGGGACATATGGGCACTGAGCGCTGTAACTTCCTAGCCCCTCCGCTCCATCTTAGAAGGCAAAGCGGGCTGTGAGAACCAGGTGACAAAGAGGTCCCCTGTGCAGCCATGTTCTCTAGGGCTTCTTGTCATCTGCCTTCTGGTTCTGTCCGGCCACCAGAAGGTTCGACAGGAGGCTGGGAGGAGGGGACAGCTGTGGACTGTTCTTCTTTTCCTTCTGGCAGGTTCAAGGGAAGGCAAACTGATTCAGTTTTGGTCCGGGCAGCAGATGAAGCTCCAGCAGAAGCCACCTGGAGCAGCGATGGCTCTGGCTGTAGTGGACTGTGATTGTATTAGCTGTGGGGACAGACGAAGGTGGCCCTGGGCCTGTAGCCCTTTGTTTCTGAGTATTCTCACTGCCTGAGGTGGCAGCAGTGTCCTGAGTCACCTCACTTATTCAACCTCTTGAAGTCAACGGGAACTAGCAAACCTCAAGAACGGCACCTGCCAGCTCATACTGTGTTTACGACTTCCTGTGTGAACCCCCACCCCAACCCCCACCCCACCCCGACACACACATGTGACAACATGGCTGCCAGGAGTTGGACCTTGTATGTGAACCTGTGATCAGGGAAGAACAGCAGCTGGTGCCACTGAGACACGGGAAATGAGCATCCCTCTTTAGTATGCCCTGGGGTCTGGGTTGACGCTAGTGGAAGATCAGGCAGTAACTGCCTAATAGACCATTGTAGCAGCAGGGTGGTGATTCTCTGGAGGCCCCAGGGTGAATATAAAGAGTGGATTGCTTCTCTGTGTCTGAAGGGAAGGCAGGTGAGAGATAGGAAGTGTCCAAGCCAGCCTGGCCAGGGCTGGGAACCCCTAAATGGCACATTGAACTCATTCTGGGACTAGAGGTCAGGCTTTCCAGTTTGAGTTGAAGGCCAGAACAGGGACATGGCTGCATGGAGATGCAGCGATCGGGGGAGAGGTCTTTAGAACAGCAGCCTGGGGCTGGAGAAAGAGCTTGGGGTCAGGGCAGGAAGCCAGCTCTACCTCGGTCCAGCCATGGTGACTTGGACAGTGCCTGAGGCTGCGTGGGGCGTTCTCAGCAGTCATGTAGGTTCTCAGCTCAATTCTGGACCCCTGGAGAGTTCAGGGCCTGCTTCCTGGTGAGCATACAAAAAAGGGTCATCTCCTGTCTTTGTCCTTGTCATTGAGGAAGCTCTCCTGTACCACATCCTTCTGAGGGCTGGCCCTGATTATGACTCCAGGGCAGGCTGGTGTACATCACTGTCCTGGGCCTGAGCAGCCCGTGGGGTAAGAGATATGTATAGAGATGAATTTCCACACTGATTAACTTCTTCAGGTTGTCTTTGGGAGCAGAAGCACAGGAGAGCCAGGCTTCCTCCACCTACCACTAGGTCATGGGTTCTGTGATTTCAGGGATGCTGACAGGGTGTGACGAGAGAGATGCTCATAGTTTAAGTTGCAGCACCCACAGCTGGTGAGAAGAGCGTGGCCCTCACACCCCTGGGGAGAGCCCACCAACTTCCCAGGTGGTCTAACTTTAGAATAAAAAAGGACATCAGACCATCCATCCCATCACCTCCCAGGTCGGAGATCTGACGATGTAGATGGGTGACTCATGCCGAGGCCTCTAGACCCCCACCTGGTGCTGATGCCACAGCCCCTCCCATCCCTCACTTGTCCTTTCACTCCAAGCTGGTGCGACCGACCACATCCGCCGCGCGTGGTTAGGTGTGTGTCTCCTTTTGTGGTGTGATGTCTGGGTTTTATTTAAATGACTCATGAGAGGAGGACAGAATTATGGTCCTCAAGGGAGGGGAGAGAGCATCTCGGAAGGCTAGGTGTGTCCATCCCGCCTCCATCCTTCCCATGCGCTGAAGCAAACAATCGGGGGCAATTAGATTTTCGTATTTCCCATTTTCTACTTCAATAAATAGCTCTCGTAGAAGCTGAGTGGCATTTTCTGCATTTGACAAGTAATAGCTTAGTCTTATTTCTAAGTGATCCCTATAAATCTAAATTACAGGCCGACACGTAATTAATGAGCAACACGTCCCATTACTGATCTGTTTACTTCAAGCCCACGCTCTTATTCAAAGGAGTCTTCTCTTTGTAAAAAAAAAAAAATCTCACTTTATTCATTCATTGTGTGTGTGTGTGTGTGCCTGAGCAGGTATGTGCTACAGAGCCACAGGCCTCTGTGTATGTGTGAGGTCAGAGGATAATTTGTAGGAGTCAGTTCTCTCCTTCCACTATGTGGGATCCTGGGGATTGAACTCAGGTCATCAGGTGGGCACCCGCTGAGCCACTCACCAACCCCTCAAAGGTATTTTCTTTTTATCATGAGTGGATGGGAGTAAGGAATGTATCAGATGGCCCTGGCCAGCTTCCAGACCACCAGGAGGCTCCTTCTGAGACTAAGGCACTCACCTGAGCATAAGTGTCTCGACTTCTCTGGGCCCCAGAACATCTGTCAGTGGCCTCCCTGTCTCCCCAGCCTGGATGTGCGGTCCTCACTTCCCTTCTTTCTAACATCATGACTAAAGTCTTCCTAGAAGAGATGGGGTGACTCTCTTCACCCTACCTTTCCTGCCTGGAGGAGTCCAGGTAGGAAAGTGTCAACTTGGATTAACCTGTCAGCCCACAGTACAGCCCCGCCCCCAAACCCCCCTCCCCAGCACCAGGAGCAGCAACAGCACTGTGTGACATTTCCTGGATAGATGTGAGCAAGTCTCTATTCACCCCAATGACAGATCAAAGAAAGCATTTCCACCTGCGTGCAGTTAGTGAACCCGTGAATTTACTGGGGTTATTTACAGAAGGGTGGGCCAGGTGTTCATTTGGTCCTTTGGTTGGCTGGTTGATTTCACAGTTGCGTGGGTGAGTCAAAGGCAGAGAGAAGAGTCTCTGAAAAGCTCACTGCAACATGGGTGACCCTACTCATAGCTGCATCCTCAGAGCTTCCTGCACAGCCTGCAGGTGGTGCCTTTGCTCTGAAACTCCCCTCTTCCAGAGCATTCTAAGTTTACAGGAACTTCTAGAATCTTGCGAACGTCCCTCCTCCCCTCCCCCAAAGACAGAAGAACCAGTTAACACAGCACTCCACCTCTTCCTCTGGCTCTCACATTCATTCCGTCCCTGCCCCCACCCCCACCCCCACCCCCACCCCACTGGCAACCCAGTCCCATGACCATCCTTTGAGCCTTCTAGAGAGTTTGCAGATGTCCGATTGTTTTTCTCTATCTGTGGCTGAGCATTTGACCGCTGGGACACAGCAACAAGTCACTTACACTCAGGAGCTGGAGCAGTTATGAGTCTCGGGAGCACAGCGCTGACTGCAAAACTGAAGTTTCTCTCCGTGACTGACCAAGGCATAAACGCAAACATTTAAATGGCCATTTGAGAACTATGGATGTAGCTCAGTGGAGGCCTTGCCACTGGGTTCAGTCCGCCCCGTTCCCAGCACAGCATGTAACTGCATGGGCTAGCTCATGTTTGTAACCCCAGCACTCAGCTGTAATCCTAACACATGGGAAGTACAGGCAGAAGGGCCACCGGTTCAAGGTTAGCCTCAGCTACACGGAGAGTTTGATGCTGTGTGAGACTTAGCCTAAATAAATAAGCAAAACAGTGGAAGCAGCCTCCCTGTTGAAGCCTATGACCTGCAGAGCCACAGGTCCTTGGTCTGCTTACAGTACCAGGCTCAGCAATGCAGACTTCCCACCTAGTCCCAGCATGCAACCAACAGCAGGGATGTCCCGGGTTGCTTCTCTTTCGCTGTGATAAACACTGAGCAAAGGCAACTTGGGAAAGGAAATGGTTTATTTCCTCTTACAAAGTATAGTTAGTTTCTCGTCAAGAGAAGTGGGAGTTCACACAGGACCTGAGGCAGAGGCCACAGAGAAGTGCTATTTGCTGGTTTCCTCAGCTGCCTTCTTTACTCAGCCTGTCCACCTGCCCAGGGATGGCACCACCTACAATGGGCTGGGCCACCCTCTATCAGTTAACTCTGTTTGGCCAAGAGAGCAACGCTACGCTGGGTCTCCATCTAGCCATCCATTATGCAATCGTTTTTTTTTTCCCCACAGGCTACCAGCATCCTCATCCTGGGGTGTTTCCCCTGCCACAGGGTGGCCTGGCTTCTCCACACCCCGGATGACTCTGTGTATCTGGCACAGCCCAGCTTAGCATGTGCAGAGCCACACTCCCACCTGCTGTGTCTGCCTGCACTGGAACCAGCTTGGCAGTACTGACAGGCTCTGAGCCAGCACCATAGCCATACCGGGCTGTTGAAAGACCCTGGGCAGAGCAGACAGTCTTGGCTCCCAGCAGACGTTATTCGCAGGAGAGAAATGCACGTCGTCTACTCTGGGGAGTAATTGCCTCTCTCCAGGACAAGCTTATTTTTTTCCCCTGTACTGTTTTATTTTTTACGTCTTCCATAAACTGTTGATGGGGTCTTAAAGCCTTCCAGAAGCTCACTAGGAAGCATTTGTCTTTCTGTTAATTTCCCCCTTTGGAACTCAGGCTAGTGCAAATCTTGACACATTTGCTTTGCAGTTACCCTGACAGGACCCGCTGTCAGCTTCTCTCTCTCTCTCTCTCTCTCTCTCTCTCTCTCTCTCTCTCTCTCTCTCTCTCTCTCTCTCTCTCTCTCTCCTCTCTCTCTCTTCTCTCTCTCTCTCTCTCCTCTCTCCTCTCTCTCTCTCCCTCTCTCTCTCTCTCTCTTTTCCCATCTCCTCTTGGGTACTTTGGTGTCTTATAAATCTGATTCATAAGACAGTCTAAATCATTCGTGACATTCAAGGCCCCTCCCATCTCATAAAGATTGTCCCCTGCTGGTGACCAACAAAGACACTGAAGCTCTGTGCTGGTTCTAAGGTTCCGACTGAATCCACCTCTTTCTTTTTAAAGACTCATTTAATTTCGTTCTATGTATATGAACATTTGTCTGCATCTCCGCCTGTGTACCATGTGCATGCCTGGTAGCCATGGAGGCCACAAGAAGGCGTCAGGTCCTCTGAAACTGGAGTTACAGATGGTCGGGAGCCACCATGTGGGCCCTGGGAACCTAACCCAGGCCTTCTGATCGAGAGCAGTAACTACCCTTAGTCTCTGAGTCATCTCTCCAGCCCCTCAACCTCCTTGTTAACTTTTCTGTGGGCCTGGAGAGATGAGTCTGTTGTTCAGAAAACTGGCCGCTCTTCCAGAGGATCCGAGTCCCATTCCCAGCAGCCAGGTGGCAGATCACAAGTGTCCATGACTCCAATTCCAGGGAATACATGTAGGCAAAACACCAATGCACATTTTAAAAAATTATATATAAAACAAAACTCTTCTGTGAACACAGTCCCATCCATCCCAGTGAACTGGGCAGCAGACACTGCCTCTCTCATGCCGGGTTGCCTCAGCAATGTTTTACCTTCCTGTGTTGTCCTCTAGCCCCTGACATACATGGGGATCTCAGACAGTGGTGATCACGTGTCTCTAAGGGCACATAGGAGCCAGTCCATGAGTGGTTTGCAGCCGTTGTCTCAGGAGGGTAGTTGCATTGCTCAGTTTTTCTGTTTGCACCACAGCGAGACTGATCCCATCCACTCCCACGTGCCGCAGCCTCACCACCCGAGCTGTGAGCAGCTCTTTCATTCCTTGCAGAAAAGTCTTTCCCAGTTGCAGCAGTCAGCTGCAGCTTTCATCCCAGTCATCCTGTAGTGTCCTGTAGAGGGCCATTACCAAGGCTGGCTTCTTCATGCTGAGTTGTGGATTTTCCCATTCTCCGTATTAAAGGCTGACGCCACAGGTAACATTTGGTATCGTTTTCTACCCTGTTGTCTTCCTCTTTCCAAGTCTTTGGACCCTACGAAGGGCTCTTCAGCATTGGCCTAGAAGATCTAATTGGCGCTCTCTTTGCCCTGGGTCCAGTCAACTGTACGAAACAGCACGCCAGAAACAGCACGCCAGCCAACATCTTACCTCCCCTCCCCCCCAACTCCCCTGACAAATTTGAGGCTAAGGCAGCCGATAGTGTCCTTATGTCTTTTCCCGACTGGAACTCCCTTTTTATCATGGGGAAGTCTTTCTGGCACATCTCTTATGCCCACAACGGAGACTATGCCACGGCTGTCACAGTATGCTCACCATCCTATCCCATAAGCGCCACCTGCAACGAGTGCAACATATTCTTTAGCCCACCAGTCACCCAAGGACTCTCTACTCTCCGGTGGATGGGGACTCAACGGTAGCTGTATAATGAGCATTCCACCCCATCGTGGTGACAACTCACAAAAGCTGCATCCCTGAAGCTTCCTGCACAAGTTGCACGTAGCTCTGCCGCTCAGGCTCCGCTCTCCAGCGCTGCTTACTGGCCTTTACACCCTTTTGTTGTTGAAGAGGCTTGTGAGTCTCCTAAGCTTCGGGAACTTCCTGAAAGCTGTGTGTTTCCCTGGCCCCCCTGTGTCTTTTGAGCCTCCCTCCTCCCCCAAGCGAGGAGGGTGTGTTTCAGTTGAGAAGAAACAGCTATGCAAAAGGCTTCCTTTGTAGCATGCATGACCCTGGGGGAGGCATCAGTCGACTCACCAACAGGGGTGGGGAATATTTTACAAGGCTACCCCCACTGATGAAGAATTGCAAGCAGTCACTGGCTGTGGTGGGAGGAAGAATCGTCTTTCTCTACGGGGGGGAGACAGCCCCTCCCTGACAGGTTACCCAATCCCAAGTGATCAGTCCTAGACACTTGTACATATGGAAAACACTGAACAGACTCAGTTGGTTCATACATATAAATCCAATGTAAGTATGTACGTATGCATGTATCATGAATCTGAAAGGGAATGGTGAATAAGGAGTAATTGGAGAAAAAGTTGGGGGAGAGGAGGATTGTAAATGATGTAAATATAGTCTACTGACATATGAAATTCTTTTAAAAAATATTAAGCCAAGTGCATGATGGTCCACGGGACACCTTTGATCCCAGCACTTGGAAGGCAGAGGCAGGTAGATACCTATGACTTTAAGGCCGGCTGGTCTACAAAATAAGACCATGTCTCAAAAGATAAAATAAAAAGCAAAAGTAAATATATTACAAATAGTAAATAAATGCCCAACCAGTCTTTCCAAGACTTCCTGTCCCTAAGCCTCAGGATCAGGCCTTGATTTCTGCACGTGCCTTTGAGATTCCTCAAGGGTCACTCCTTCCCCCATCATCCATTTCACACAGCTCAGTCCCAGAGAGGAGCCCTGCCCCTGCCCAGGTTGCGGCGACCAACACTGAGCTCAGATTCCTCCACCCCTCTATCTCTGCAAGGCCCTAAGCTCTCCTCCCAGGACAGAGATGTGCATACCACATTGTGATGATCTCAAGGGCTTTTACTTTGGGGTTCCCCTGAAATAACTATAAACTACTTATTCCCAGGAAGCAGTGGTCCCCATGTGGAGAGGGCAGAAGTCAGAGTCTTTCTGTCCATTAGTGAGCATGGCTCCCCCTCTGCCCTAAAGCAAAGGGCCTTCCAATGGTAGTGGGACTCTGAGCTCAATGTCGGGGTCTCTGCAACCTGAACAGTGGCAGAGCTCCTCCCTGGGACCAAGCTGGTGAGAACAGACCCAGCGGAGAGGATGACTAAAGGTGTCTACTTCCCCCCGAGACAGACGGAGGTTAACTAGTCAGCAGCATCTTTACTCGCTCATTGTCTCCCTGCTCCCCTGCTCTCTCACTACCTGGAGGGTCCAGATATCTCCAAGGTAAAAATAGTTGCTTGTGTAATTGACTGAGTCTCCTTGAGCTGGTTGTAGCAGTCTGGCTTCCGAGCAGCCTAGATGAGGGAGGGCCAGCCTTTCTCCCCAGTTTCAGAGCAGGATTGAGGACTACCCTGGCAATAGGTAGGCAAGGCTGTGATGCGGGGGGGTGGGTGGGGGGGCGGTGACGGTGGGGGAGGGAGTGAGGGTGGGGTGGAGGGCTAGGAGAAGTCTTGGCTGTATGCAGGGGTAGGGGGTGGGGAGAAGGCATGCAGGCGGTGGCGGAGGGGGGCGGATCTCTGCTCTAGCCACCGGGGGCCCAGCAGCCCTGCTCCGAGCTCGGATGTTTTTCTATTCTAATTAACATCCCTGAGAATTAAACCTCACACCCCACAAGAGCTCACTCCCCTGGGAGCACTCCCGCTCAAAGGCGGATTAAATATGAACCACTTCCCACCAGCCCAGCACAGCCGGGGAGGCACAATCCAGAGGCGGAAGCGGTAATTACCAGCTGATTATGCGGCGAGAGTTATTAAAAGATAAAACAAAACATCTCCCAAATAAAAACAATCAGCGCCCGCTCTGCTATCCCTGCTCTGCTTAAAAAGCCCGGCCCCTTTCTCTTTGTCCCAGCGGCTGTTCTTAGGCGGTCACGCACTGCTCCCAGCTATAACTGAGCATTTACTGTGTGGCCCGTGGTGGGCAGGAGGCAGCACAAACTCAGGCAGAGTCGGAAGAGGACCTGACCTCTCAAAGAAGAGTCACACACACACGTGGTCCCACCTCAGCAGCGGGGACAAGAAGTGTGCTACGAGACACACCCGGCAGGATAATGAGGGTTACTAACTAGGGGAGGGGTGTTAGGAGCTATTATTAACTTGAGCCTGAAAGGAGCTAGCCCCCTGAAGAAAGGCAGAGTGATCTAGGGAGCAGGAACAGAATGTGCTAAGAGTTTGGGGTGAGAAAGAGTGGTTGATGGATTAGCACGGGAGGTGTGACGTGTCCCAGGTGATGACGAGTGACTAGAAGGCGGTTGAGGGATGGAGGGGGCCCGAGAGGAAGTAGCAAACAGATCTTTGCCACCTCTTCAGTGGGACTTGGTGACTCATGATTTCCAAAGTAGCACTGAATTGTAAGTGACTCCATGTCACTTGGCTTAGAAGATGACCTCCCCCCCCCCCCAAAGCCTCCATGGAAGATACCATGGAAGCTGGGGCCACAGAGAGGAGGCAGAAGGAAGCTTCAGGCTAGATCCCACGCCGCTGCACCATCTAACACGGACTCAGAAGAGAAATGCCACTTTGGAGACGCATAGGTGTGGGGTTGGGGTTCACCCACACCCCTCCTGGGGGCCTTCTGAGAATGAGTGCTGTTCCTTTTCTAGGTGGAGGTTAGACCAGTACTCAGCACCCACTGTTCTTTCAAGCAGGAGGACCCAAGGTCTGAATCTTGTCTCACTGCAGAAGGAACAAGCCCTCAGGACCCCTCCCACCCTGGCTTGCTTCTCCCAGGGCGATTGCATTCAACTGAGTTTATCAGCTTCTGAGTCTGGGCTCTGAACAGCCCCCAAATGGCTGGATGCTGTCCTTCATACAACTCCTCCCAGAACAGAACAGCCCACAGAAAGGCTCTTAGCACATGCATTCCCCTTGACTGCCATCCACCTATCCATCCATTGGCCCCTTTGGTGGGTATGAGTTGCTTGCTGCCTCAGTCCGTTTTCTCTTGCCATAACCTAACCCTGCAGACTGAGTGAGCATCAAGGAAGAGGTTATGTGAGCTTGTAGTTGAAAAGACAGGAGAGGAGAGGAAGATGGGGGGAGGGGAAGGGGAAATAGAGGAGAGAGACAGGAAGGTAGGGGAAAGAGTTAGATGAGGGGGAGAGAATACTGGGGAGGGGAAAGGGTGAGGGGGGTGAAAGAAGGGGAAGGAGTGTGGGGGAGCACGTCGGGCCTTACTTTCTCTCCTACCAGGCCCCATCAGTTAAGCTCTCATCATCTCCAAACACAACCCTCACATGATGTCAGAGCCCTCATGGTCCAGTCACCTCTGAAAACGGTCTTACTGGGAACCAAGCCTCAGCGTAAGGGTTTTGGGGGACACTTCCAACTAAATTCCAGGGAGCTGCACCTCCCAGTTCAACCTGGGGGAGTTTCTTTCTACCAGGAGCCAGCGCAGAGAGTGAGCAGGATCCCGGGCCTGAGGCTGGAGGCCTCCTATCTCTCCATGAGTGGCAAGGTGGGCTGGAAACCCACCAGATGGCCTATGTGCTGACACCTCCGTGATGGGCATTAAATGTCACCTCCTCCTGTTCCCACATGAGTGGGTATCCAAATATGTGTGGAACCTGAGACATACCCTGCTACCTCACCAAGTATGACAGTCCTCTGTTGGCCTCACTGTCCCCAGGACCTAGGTCTTGTCACTGACCTCAGTCATCTCACCCAAAAGAAGAGACACTAGATGGCAGAGGCCCCTAGCCACAGAGACTGGCCTCGGAGCCTGTGCTCACACCTCACAACTCTGCAGCTCCCCATAATGCTATGTGTGTGCCTCTTGTCACCCACTGTTCTCATCCCACCGAGATCCTGGTCATCCGTCACCTGGTCACAACTTAAGTATACTTTTGGTGTTCTTCACATGGTCATGCTGGGAAGCCTCCATTTTACGTTCCACTGCCCTTTTCATTAGAATCCTACCCAAACTTCACGCTCCCTGCCAAGAAGCCAGGCGGCATCTGAGCGCTTGGCTGCCTGGAGATTGCCACTACAAATAGCCTCGCCTCGCTCAGCACTCTCGTGCGCTGCCTCCTGGCAAGCCCAAGGACATAGAAGCTGCTTGATCACAAGGCTCTACTTCACAGACGGTCCTTGTACGTCCCCGGCCTTAGGAAGGGCTTCTCCGCCCTCATTTCTACCAGTGTCTTTTCTGTCTGGCGAGTACTGTGGCCAGGGGCTGCCTCTCCTCTGATCTCCTGCCTCCTTGTTTCTGGTACTAGGTTTACTGGCATGCACCTCTATGCCCAGTGTGTGTGGTGCTGGATTCAACCCAGAGCAGGCTACTCAAGCACTGGGTTGGCTGAGTCACACTCTCAGCTTCCATCTCTCGTTATGAAAGCCATAGTCCCACATGGGTGGATAGGGTCCTACCTGTATGGCCTTTTATTGTCTCCCAAAGGTCCTAAGCCTTGATCTATAAGACCAACATGGATACGATTTGCATCTTCTTCATATCTTAGGATGGAGAATCAAATGGGGAGTTGGTTTTGAATGAGGAAATGAACCCCCCAACATCAGGACCAGACCTCTGGGAGACAAATGAGAACAAGCTGACAACATCAGGCAGTGGGGGTGGAGAGTAACTGTCCAACTCAGAAATACAGTCCCCACAGTCAGAGTTATGGGGCTTAATGAGACTGTAGGTAGGCCTAAGTGCTGCCCCTTTAATTTCTTGGCTCTTCTCTCCAAAAACGTATTCTACAAAGTGTGCCTGCTCCATCCATCCTCCCGGATGGCTTTTTAAGTGAAGCTGTTTGTTACAGGGAAGAAGAAAGGGGGTGGGAGAGGCCAGGAGGAGAAGCTGATGGGGCCCACAGGGCCAAGATGGTGGCAGCAGTGCATTGCTGGCTGGCAAGAGGGTCTTCTAGGATGGAACACCTCAAGCTCACCCAGGACAGAAAATGACTTCCAGTCTTATCTCTGCCTCCCCTAATGTCTTTGGCTTCCTGTCTTTTCCTCTTTCTGGTCAGGCTGGACTGTGAGAGCTGTCTGTCATTCAGGGTGACCCTGAGTAAGCTCTCAGTCACGCTCTTGTTACTTGAAGTGAGAGGTGTTGGGTCACAGTTATGACTTCTACCTTGGAGGTCCCCTACTCCCCCCTGCTACTTGTTTCCACATGGCTTTTGGAAACACTGTGGCTGGGATCTGGAAGTTTCCCCCACTGGCTTATGTGTTAAAGGCATGGGCTTTAGTATGGCCATATTGGGAGATAGCTGAGCTTTATGGAGGTGGGCATTTGTGGGAGGTCTTTATGTCACAGGGAGAGAGCACGCAGGGGTGACAGTGGGACCTTTGCCCCTTCCTCTCATTCCCTCTGCCCAGCTCCTCTACAAGCTCCCACCATGCTGTAAGCCCAAATGGATGGAGCCATCCGGCCATGGAACCTTCTACACTATAGCCCAACTGAACCTTTGTGTTTATATTATCAATCATCTCAGTCCACATGGCAACTGGTTGTTTCCTATTTGAAGAACAAATGAGGAATCATTCAGCCATTTCCCTTTCAATGGTGTGAAGGGAGGGCCTGGCCACCTGCTCAGGGGTCACAACTCTGAGGTTGGTGCAGGCCAGACACCGGGTTCTGACAGCTCATCAGTTTCCTGTTGTGTCACACTGCAGGGACTTTTGTAAGCCCCCATCTCCATGTTTGTTTTTCCCTATACATTGTTGCTCTTCTGATTATTGTAGTTTTGCATTTGATTCTTAAAACAGCAGAGAGGTCCTGTGTACCCTTTACTGAGCGTCTCCCAGAGCTTATAACTCTCTTGACGCTAGTGCTGCGTTAACCTCTGGATATTGACATCAGTACAATTTCTAAGTCTGACTCTGCCATGGTGTCACATACATTGATGTTCATAACCACACAACAACCAAGATGAGAACCATTCCAGCGCCACAAAACTCCTTCCTCCTATCCCCTGGAGCCACACCCACCATCTTCCCCAACCCCACCCACTCCTGAAAACACTAATGTGTCCACCACACACAAAACACTGACATTTTTAAGAATGTCGTATAAGCTGGGCAGGGTGCACACCTGGAATCCCAGCACTCAGGGTGTTGAGGCAGGATGATCACAAGTTTGAGACCAGCCTGGGATACTTAGGGAGAACCTGTCCAGAAAGAGGGTGCGAAGAAATGAGAAGGAAGAAAGGAAGAAGAGGAATCATTAAAATCATATGTAAGGTTACTATGTAACCTTTCAAGATTGGTTCTTTTGCTGGGCATGGTGGCGCACCCCTTTAATCCCAGCACTTGGTGGGGAGGGGTGCAGAGGCAAGTGGAGCGCTGTGAGTCGGAGGCCAGCCTAGTCTACAAAGTGAGTCCAGGACAGTCAAGGCTACACAGAGAAACCCTGTCTCGGAAAAAACAAAACAAAACATTGGTTCTTTTTTTTTTTTCTACAAATAGTAAACAATGTCCTATTGGCTGACTTTCTCCACATTTCCCCACAGACCCAGACCCTTGATTTGCTCCCTGATCTCACTGGTCATCTTAGACATTGGGGTGCCATTGCTTCTGGTGGTAAGTGATACCCTGCTGCTACTTTGATGTCACTGGTGTGACAGGAGAGCCATCACCGCACTTCGTAGTCACCCAAGTGTCCCTCTTACCCCCGCACTCCTGATAATGAATGCTGTCTTCTGGTCCTCACTGGCACATGATCCACCCCAGCCTGCCTATGGCATTCAGCCTCTTGTTCCTTTAGTTTCCACATGCTAGGCAACCTCATTGCTGTCTCATCACTGAGGACTGGCCATCATTTTTCCAGTGGTTCTTCGTAGATTATCAAGTCCTGTGGCCTTCCCATGCTTTTATCGAGTTCAGCATGAAGGCACATGTCTGCTGTGTCAGCCCTGAGGAGGCAGAGGCAGGAAGGGACAAGATTGGAACCAGCTTAGTCTTCAAGGCACGTTCCAAGACTGCCAGGTTTACATAGCAAAGCCATATCACAGAGAAACAAAAAACAACGCTTTTACAACAGAATCACCAATTATACTGAGGAGAATCTATGCTCACTGTCCCGCTGGATCTCTTCCTTGCCTGGGCGGGTGATCTAGTCTCAGACCCACCACCATCAACCCAAAAGCCAAGAATGTCATCAGATTGCGTCTTGAGCCTATAGAGAAACTCCCTCATCTTGCTGTGACCACCTCTGATGTACATACCCATGTATTTTAAACTTGCCTTCCATTGGGAACATGGAACCTGAGGTAACCCAGCCCCATGTTTCTCAGGCCACCATCGTCATTTGTTTTCCTGGCTCAGGCCCCAGATCACTGGCCTGTGTCAATCTGACCCTTCCAAGGAGCAGACACAGAGGCAGGACTATACACAAATATGAGTTATGATAAATCACTGTGAGGGCGAAAAGGTGGGGCAGGGGAGATAGAAGGAGCCATCAGACTGCAACGGGGGTCCAACCCTCATGAAAGAGGGAGGGAGAAAAGAGGGATGGGTGGAATATCGCTCGACAGTGAGTGGAGCGAGCGGTTGTCAGAAAGTCCCCACTTTCTCGACTGTGTTTTCCATTGTGGTGACAAAATACCTAAAAAAAAAGAGCATGCTGTTTGGCTCTCAGGGTAGGAGGCAGAAGGTTCAGGCAGCCTGACCCCAGCTCTGGAGAGGAAATATCCACCTGTGTCAACTCACAGATGATAGCGTCATGGCAGAAATTGTGTGTGTGTGTGTCTGTGTGTGTATGAGTGTGTATGTGTGTGTCTGTGTATGTGTGTATGTGTGTGTGAGTGTGTATGTGTGTGCGTCTGTGCATGTGTGTATGGGTGTGTGAGTCTGTATGTGTGTCTGTGCATGTGTGTATGTGTGTGTGAGTGTGTATGTGTGTGAGTGTGCATGTATGTGCATGTGTGTATGAGTCTGTATTGTATGAGTCTGTATGTGTGTGTGTGTGTGTTTAAGGAGCACTTTGTAATTTCAGCTTCAACACACTTTCATTGAACACCTACTGTGTGCCAGGATGGGTCTGGATAGGTCAGGAAACGTGATATCAGACAGCAAGCTGATGAGACAGTTGGGCAGATAGAGACCTAGCACAGATGGGGCATGTGAAGCGATCGGCGGTGAGGGCAGGTGGGGCAGGAACCTCTGACTTTGGGCTGTCCTCCCTGAGATGGCTGTCTCTTGTCCTAGACTCCAGGGACGGATATTTAGGGCTCTTGGAGCCCATACTAGGTTCTGGTGGGAGACAGGCTGGCTTCCAGGGAGGCAATTGGGGATAAGCTTGTGGAGTGAGTCCCTGCTGCTCTCCATAACCCCGCCCACAAGAGTCTGTCCTGAGGATGAGGACAGCAACTTGGGCAAGACACACCCAAAAGATCCATCAGCTGATGTGTGGGAGAAAACCCCACACAATCCTCCCAGGATCTGACAGCAGCGGATGGACGTGGGTAAAGGATGGTGCCTCTAAACGAGGCGCAATTACAGAGCTATTAACATCAGGCTTTTGAGGAATTTTCAATGGCGTGGGAAAATGCTGATGATATATAGTGAGCTTTAAAAAAAAAAAAATCCTGAATAGCTGAATAAATTGTATGATCCCAATTACATAAAATTCAATATGTGCAGTGAAAGATAAGGTGGATGGGATGCGGGGGAGGGGGGAAAGGGAGGGGAGGGTTGGGGTGGGTGGAGAGAAGCAACAGGACAAGAAAGGAGGGGAGAGAAGAAGGAAGAGGGGGGCAGAACAGAGCCCCCACACTGTGCTAACCCTGAGCTCCACACTGCACGCTTCACTTCCGTGTCTGCGAGGCCTGCTGTCTGCATGGCACAGATGAGGGAGCTGAGGCACAGACAGGCCACATTTTGTGTCTCAACGCTGAGACGCGCAGCCACAGTTTAAACCCAGGTCTCACTGGTGGAACCTTCCATGTTTGTTAGGCTGAGGAAACTGAGGCAGGCTACAGCTGGGACATTTTATCTTTGTGCTCAAGGTTACTCAGCAAGGCATGAAACTGTCCCAAGAAGCATGGCACCTGCAGCAGATTGTGTCCTCATTCTGAGGTGTCTGTCTGCCTACTTTTGTATCTATGTGCCTGTCTACCTTAATGTGTCTCTAGGTTTGTGTGTGTGTGTGTGTGTGTGTGTGTGTGTGTGTGTGTGTGAATTTGTATGTGTGTGTCTGTATATGCATCTTAGTATGTCTATGTGTTCATCAGTGTGTGTCTGTTTGCACCTGTGTGTGTATATCTGTGTGTGTCCATGTATATGGGTGTGTCTGCACCTGTATGTGTGCACATGTGTGTGTGCACACTTATCTGTCCTAACTACAGGATGTCCCCAACTGCCACTCGCCCGACTCGGAGGTGTCTGAACTACCTCTACCTGGACTCTCCCAGCCTGCACCACACACTCCACCCTTGTTTTCATCTGCTTGGTGCTGTGCCACGTTCCAGCAGTGCAGACAGAGGTCTTTGTTCAAAGAATTATGAAGAGTCAGATGAAGAGAGAGCGGGGTCCTGGGGGAAAGGCGTTGATGCCAGGCCGCTTGCGAGCATCTAAGGGCTTCTGCCCTTGTCTGAGCTGCTTTACCTGATGCCTCTAGAAGGTTTAAGGCCAGGCTCTATTTGCTGTCCTGAGGGGTGACACCCAGCAGGTCCCCACCCCCCTGCCTCTGAGGTCTTCTCTCTTGTGATTTGCTGGCCCTTTCCCACTCATTAGCCCGAGCCTCCACCATCGCCTCCTGTTGCGGCAGACTGGTGGGGGTGGGGGCGGGGGAAGGCCAGGGCTTTTGAAGCCAGTTTGGTGTCTTCTCTCCTGTCCTGTTTGTTCCTTTTCTTTTTTTTTTTTTTTTTTTTTTTTTTTTTTTTCAGTTTTAGGATGCAGAAGACAGGCCACGGCATCAGTTCTAAGTGTTTGCTCCCAGGTGGGGTGTCATTCAGCAGGTCAGGTGAGCTCCCACACTTGAAAAAGCTGAGCCTCGTCTGCCTGCCTTCCCAGACTGCTGCTATTTGCACACTCTATGGGTCTTGAACAGCCCTGATTCTCAGCCCTGGTCAGGTTTACAGAAAAGAAAGCGAAAGGCCATCAAATGCAGGGTTTCCCTGAGGTAGAGTGAACTTGGGCCAATGTGATGATCCTGTCTCAGGCATCTGACTTCTCTCCTCCTGTTTTGTTTCCTTTTGTTTTTGTTGATGTTTTGTTTTTCATTTAGGCCAGAAAGAGCTAAACTTTCTGAGAGGACTTGAGAGGAACGGACTCCATACCCAGAGCTGAGCAGTGTGGCACACTGTAATGTCCGCTCTGTGGACTCCTCCATGGACCCCGACCCCCACCCCAGTTCTCAGGAAGTGCCATGTTCTCACGTTGTTGAAGACCCTGAGAGTCAGGGAGGTGCAGTGACTTGAGTTGCACAGCAGACAGCCTGAGCGCCAATGTCTTCTGCATCCGCCCTTCTCCCTCCGCTGCTGGAAGCTGCTGAAATCTCGGAGTGGGTGTGTGTGTGGCTAGATCTGTCAGCAGGCAAGTGGGACACTTTAGCACCCAAGGGCCTGAAGAACATATTTAACACCCACTGTGGCCTTGTTCCATCCTTCTCTTACTTGGCCCCCACCCCAGCTTCCCAAGGCAGAAGCTGTCATTCTCATTTTTTTTTTTTTTTTATACAGGAGGAAGCTGAGGCACAGGGAGGCAGGGAATGTGGGAATATTGCGGAGCAGGGATACATCTGCGCAAAGTTCCCCTGTCCCGGATCGGACCTGTTCAGTGGCCTGAGGTGGATGTCGCCTCCCTGAGAAAGGGCAAAGGGGCAAGAAGAGCTGACCACCCATAGTCTGGTATGCTTGCCTGTTGCGGGCTTGTGTTTTGTTGGAGCCTGCGCGGCTCCTAGGTGGAGGATGTGACTTTGAACCCTAATCTCTCACTCAGTTACATAGCCCCTCTGAACCCCAGCAGGCCAAGGTAGGCCTGAGGAAAACTAACACCTGATCTCACTCCCTCTCTCTTGTGTACCCAGCAGGGTCTCAGCACCCCAGAAATGATGCTTATGCTCACAGCCTTTTGGGGTGTGTGCTGTAGTTTGGGGGCTTTCTTAGAGCCTGGGTACAGTCCCTGCAACCATCTGTCCGGCTCGTTCATTAATTTAGTCATTCATCTGATGGACACCGGAGGAACAGCTGCTTTGTAAAAGGTCCAGGGCTTGGGGTGCAGTATTGAGCAAATCAGGCTAGGGGTGCAGTGTTGAGCAAACAGGCTAAGCTTCCCCCGGGGCTCATGTTTATGTTTAAAGGAAACAAAAGACAAACATGGCGTAATTAAGAAGCAAGTGTTAAAAAATAAAAAAAAAAAATAAAAATTAAAAAAAAAAAAAATAAAAAAATAAAAAAAAAAAAAAATAAAAAAAAAAAAATAAAAAAAAAAAAAAAAAAAAAAAAAGAAGCAAGTGTTAAACAGAGGAACAGGGCAAGATGGTAGAGCTATGGGAGTTTGGGATAGGGCTGTTACCAGGCCAGGGGCCTCTAGGAATTTTAGCAGAGGTTACCCTGGGTGTGCTCTGGGACCTGAAAGCTGCTTGCTGGAACAGCACGGAGGGAGCATGGCTGTGGATTGGATGCCTAGTAGGTGACTGGGTGCAGCACTGGTGATGTGGAGAGTCTGCAGTGCACTGTGATGTTCAGATTCTGTGATGTCGCCTCACTCAGTATGTTACAGTGCTGAAATTCACTTAGGCTGGGCATGGCGGCTCTAAACTAAGCACTTGGAAGACTGAGGCAGGAGAATTGCCTCCAGTTCAAGGCAATCCTGGGATGCATAGAGACCCTGCTTCCAAACAAACAAACAAACAAACAAACAAAAGCAATTAAAATTAAAAGAAAGATTAAGGCTTGGGAATCTAAGATCCTGATTTTGAACTTAATATTTTCTAGTGTCAGAACTATTAGTTGAATGCTATGTCCCTGGAGGATTTGAGGTTGGGATTTGAATGCTGTTTGTCCTTAGAGTCTGTGCCTCCTGTGCTGAGGCTTCCGATGCTGAAAGAAGATGCTTCTGGAAACGTCTATCCCTGGGGAGTGGGTTCTCCCAAGCACTTTGTGGTTTGTGTACAGGATGCGCTTGTGGCCCTGTGCCTTAGGGGATGTGGTCCCCTTGGTGCTCTCAGCACGGCCTCCTTGCCTCACCTGCATTACCAGCTCCCACAGTGAGCATCCGGAAACACATCCAAGTCCAGGGTGGGTGTTCCTTCTGTTAACCATCTCTGGAGATGTCCTTGCAGGCACACTCTGAGGCCTCACCATCTTCATGATTCTAAGTTTGGTCAAGTTAACACCAAGAGAGTTGAATTTCTAGGGCCTATTTTTAATTGTGGTTGAACATACATACCATAAACTTGACTATTTTGATCATATTTCAGTGAATACAGCATCTGTATACAGAACTCAGGCCTCGGGAGGTGGCTCAGTGGGGAAAGATTCTTGAGGGCCTGAGTTCAAATCCCAGAACCCTGTAATCCTAGAACTCACCTGTAACCCTAGCACTCCTACAGGGAGAGCGGGAGGCAGTAATGGGAGAGGCCTGTGCACCTCCAGCCTGGAGTACACAGAGGAAGAAACAGCAAAGAGATGCCATCTCAAACAACATAGAAGGTAAGGACCAACACGAGAGATTGTTGTCCGTGAGCATGGAGGGAAGTGCGCACACACATACACACACTCACACACATCCCCCAACACTCTATTTCTTCCTCTCCTAACCTCTGGGGCCAGTATTCTACTTTGTACTTCTAAGAATTTGACTATTAAAAGCATTGCATATTAGTGGCAAACACTGGCCCTACTGAAGAGAGCTTCAGTATGCGTGGGTCACACAATTAGCTAAGCTAGAAGTTGGAAGCATCCTCTTTGATGACAGGAGGGAAGAGCTAAGCCAGAGAAGGCTGGCACTTAATGGCTTGAGTGTTCATGAGGTACCACCACTACCATCACTATCATCAGCATCATTACAGTTATCACCATAAACATCAACACGACTAGCACCATCAGCACCATCAGTATCATCAGCACCATCATCACTATGACCGTTATCACCACCCTCATCAGAATAGCATTTGCGTATGGGCAATTGCCTTGTACCCTGCTTACGCTACAAGGTAAAGCAACCAGCCAAAGGTCAAGAACATGGCAGATAGCTCTGCTGGCTGGACAGACTAATGATGCAAGAGCCACTGATGGTGTTTACTTTTGATCCTTCTATGCCTTCAAAGTTGCATTTGTGATGTGTCGGCTGGTTCTTGGCACACCACAGAGTGAAACTGAGAAGTTACACTTGGAGTTAGCAAGCGTTGGCCTGACTCAGAAAAGACAGCTCTTGCCTGCAAAGATCCCTCTCCCATGGCAGGGGATGGATGACTCAGAAAATCAGGTGGTCTTTCCCACCATGGCTTTCCCCATTTGACACAGCGAAGCAAGGTCCTGGAGAAGTGAAGTCATTTGCCCAAGGTCACAGAGCAGCTCAAGCCCAAGCCTGTCACCGAGGCGAGGTGCCCCCAGGAGGACACTCATGTGAATGGCAGGTACCGGGGAGGGAGGGATGCCTGGAGAAAACCCAGCTGGGCCTGAAGCTGGAGGGGCAGAGTGCTCAGGATGGAAGCCTACTATAGCTTGCTGCTGCCTGATCTTCAGCACTCTGGGGTGGAATTCTCTAGAAGGAGCTTCAGGGTCCTGAGGTGGTTCTAGTTCCATCAGATAGGCCCTCTTCCAGGTTGGGGAAGGGATAGGGGTGATGGGTGGGAAGAAGCGGGGTGTCCTGTTCACTTGGTTTGGGACCCTAGCTCTGCCCCCTCTCTCTACCCCCGTTCCCCCACCCATGCCCCTCCACCCTCCAGTACACATTTTCCCAGCACTAGGAGCTTTCTTTATAGAAGTGACCATCTAGACCCTGCCTGACCCCATCTTAGCTGGGGCTCCATGGGGAAGAGGACACGACGGTTTGATTAATTCTCCCAACATAGTGGCTGCAGGTTCTCCGTAAGAGTGTAGAACAAATAAGTGTATTCCTCACTGGGGGTCACCCAGGATTAGCTTACATCTCTCTGAGCCAGTGTCCCCCATGGCTGGCCTATGTCTTAGGCCCCATGTTCTCTGCTTACCTCAGGGTCTGTACCTAAGAGTCATCAATAAATACCTGTCATAGAAAAGAGGCCAGGGGTCTCAGATGGAAAGGAACCGCTGACTCGGCAGTATCTCGGGACCGAGTTGTGCAGACTTGAGCAGTTAATACTCATGTAGACATCTGGCTCCCAAAATATCCACCTCTCCCAGGCAAGAGCCGAGGAGCCTGCAGAGCCCTCGCAGCTGAGCTGACTCGAGTTTTCTCGCTCAGTGAGGCGGCTCTGTTTCTGAAGCCATGTAACAGGAAATGAATGAGCTTCTGAGGCAGATGAGAGGAGAGAGCGGACTCATCTCCCCAGTTGTGGATTTGGTGGGGGGGGGGTCTGTCCTCCTTGGGCTGCTCTGCTTGGCTCACACAGGGAAGGCACAAGGAACTCACATGATGCTGTGACACTGCAGTTTGCAGCTCATGAGATACCGTGCAGCCGGCAGGGATGTTTGGCAGGTAGGACTTGGTCTATAGCCTCATCATGAGGCCCTGGTCCCCTTGTTGCAGATGTACAAAGATGCCATTGTCCTCACTCCTGTCAGTGATTCCTCTACATCAAAATCCCTCCCAATGGTGGATATTAATTGATGCCTCTTAGGTACAGACCCTGGGGAGCTAAGCAGGAAAGTGCGGACTAGGACATATCCTTTAGCCGCCATGTTGGAAGAAATAAACAAAACCTTCATAGACTCTACCTCATGGGGCTCTAGACAAGATGGGAGGCAGGCAGGATCTAGGATCTCAGAGAGCACAGTCACACGGACTGTGAAGAAAGGCCTGTGATGCGGGAGATGTGTGTAACAGGGGGCTGGGGTCATCAGAGGCTGAGATAGTCTTTGAAGAGGGATCAGGAAGTTTTCTGTCAAAATCAACAGTCTATGCCAAGGCACTGTGGCAGAAGAGTCCTTGGGGGCCATGAAGGACCAACTCTGAGCCTATGCAAGTGAAGGGTTGAGAGTGGTCGGGAGCTCAGAGAGAAGAGAATGGGCCAGACTCTGGGCCTTCGATTCCATAGGAAGGATCTGCATCTTCTTCCTAGAGCAGTGGGGACATTTGCAACATAGGGACCACAGAGAGCTTGGGTCTGTGTCACACCCTCATCTACTTAATAACGGGACCTCAGAAAGCGTCCCCAGAGGCACACCAGTCTGGGACTTCCCCTTAGAAACATCTTGCCACCAAACTCATAGCTAAGGTCTAAGAAGCTGCTGTACACCGTCCCAAGAATGCCTCCAGATTGTCACTGCTGACTTGTGTGTGTGTGACTCAGGGCTCTTCAGGGTAATAGAATCAGCAGGAGCAAGTAGGGCTGAGCTCCTGGTGTGACAGGGACCTTTCAGAGGTGGCCAGACTCTGAGGGCGCCTCCTCACCCTTAGGAAGAGCTTTGGTAGGGAGTGTCTTGATTTTGTTTCTGGTACCTTGTGTCTTATTAGGGGTTCTATTACTGTGACGAGCCACTGTGACCACAGCAACTCCTAAAGGAAAGCATGTAATTGGGGCTGGCTTACAGTTATGGCAGTTTAGTCCATCGTCATCGTGGTGGGAAGCATGGTGGTGGTGAAGGAGCTAAGAGTTGTAGCAGGCAGTGGGAAAAGACAGTGAGCCCCTGGACCTGGCTTGAGCTTCCGAAACCTCAAAGCCCACCCTCAGTGATGCCCTTCTTCCAGCAAGGCCACGCCTACTCCAACAAGGCCGCGCCTACTCCAACAAGGCCAACAGAAAGCAACTTAAGCAAGAAAGGGGTTTGTTTCAGGCCCCAAGCCCAGGCTAAGACCATCACTCAGGGGAAGACACCCAGGCAGGGGCTTGCAGCAGTTGACCACATCATGTCCGCAGTGGAGAACAGAAGGGAATAAAAGTCTGTGTGCTCATTGCCCAACTAGTTATCTCTACTCTTATACAAGCCAGGGCCTGGCAACGTGATCAAGATACTCCAACCCCCCCCTCAGACACCCATAGGCCCACCCCATCGAGAAGACCCTTCTGTGGAATTCTCTTCGGGGTGATTGTGGGTGTGTAAAGGTGACAGTTAAAACTATCCATCCCAGGAGACTCACATGCCCCTCCCCCACACAGGAGGAGGGCGTGGAGCCTCAATTCTCAACGTCCTGGAGGCCAGGACGAGCTTCTTCCCCATGGCCTTGTCTTGTTTAGGACTTCAGGGGACCGGATGATAGCCACTTGTACTGCTGAGAGTTCTCTTTGCCTGTCCCAGGGGCTTAAACACCATAAAAAGCATTTTCTCTAGTTCCCAGGGCCTCTCCTAGTCCAGGCAAGGTATAATGAAGCATTACCATCTTGGGACCCCCAAGTCCAGAGCAGGCCCTCCAGACCCTTGAGGGGAAACCATGTAGGAGGGAGCAGCTGGGTCTCAGTTCACCTCCCTTTGGTGATCTCCTCTCAGCCAGGACACTAGGAGGTCAAGGAGAGGGGAGATGGCTTCTCTCTTGGGACCCAGAGAGACACCCTGCATTGGAGGAAAACGGAGTAGGGCTGAAGTGGGGCTCAGAGATGGGTTCATGCCGAGAATGAGCAAGGCCTTGGGATCCACACCCAGCACAGAAGGAGAGAGGGAGAGAGAGAGAGAGAGAGAGAGAGAGAGGGGAGAGAGAGAGAGAGAGAGAGAGAGAGAGAGGAGGAGAAGAGGCGGGAGAGAGAGAGAGAGAGAGAGAGAGAGAGAGAGAGAGAAGGAAGGAAAAAAAGAAACTGAAGGAAAAATCAGGGTCAGACACTAAGGGGCCTCATGTCCCAGACAGAGTTGGGGCCACATGTATGTAGGAAACAGGTAAGGACAGATGCACATAGGGCCAGGGCCAGAGGTCAACTTTGGATATCCTTCCTCAGAAGCCATGGGACCCAGGACTTGCTAGGCTGGCTGGCCTGCCCTGCCCTCCACCTCTCTCTCTGCCCTCCCCCATCACTGGGTTTACATGGGTGACTGGAGTTGAATTCATGTCCTTGTGCCTACGTAGCAAGTATGTCACTAACTGAGCCATCTCTTCAGCCCCCTGGCTGTCTCTTTGCAGAGCCACGGGATCCCATGTGACTGAAATCAGGCTAGAACGCATGGACCAGAGCCAGGCCAGCTCACTAGCCAACCAAAAGAATGTCCACTTCTTGCAGACACATGAGTGCAGGGTCCAGGGATCCCAAGGCTTGGAGCTTCACCCAGAGGAGCTGTTGTGTGCTGCAGTAAGCTTGCAGCATAGACCCACTTCCTGCCGCAGCAGATGCTTGGCTTGGCTTGGGACACCCTCACTCACAGGAAGAGCAACCACAAGGTTATCCTGGTCTTGTGGCATAAGCCGTATGGACCGTGGACTGTGAAAGGGGTCTGAGGTCAGTACTGGGGATGGATCCACTGCCTGTGGGATGTCCTGCAGCCAGAATGGCCAACTGTTAAAGCTGTCTGGCTCCAGAAGATGGAGGAGACCCATCCTTGAATCCGCGTGGACTCATTGGAAAGGCGAAGATGCATCTTTTACAATTCACCCTGGCAGACTCCCGCTATTTGTCTCAATAAACGCCAGGGAGGTTTTTTTTTTTTTTTTTTCTTTCTCTCTCTCTCTCCTTGCTGTAAAATGCTCAGGGAGCAGTGTAGAGACAAGATGAAGGATGGAAGCACAGGGAAAGCTTGGTTTAGAGGTTTTTTTTATAAGTTCCATCAGCTGGGTGCCCCTCTGAGCAGAGATGATGAGGCAGAAGTGTAGAGGAAGGCTCTGGCCATGCGGGGGAAGGGGACAACTGGGGGAAGGGAGGTGAGACATACCTATGATAACCATGCCTTTAGCTCTCTCTTCCCCCAGGGACCCTGCTCTGAGCCTTCACTGGGAGGATCCCACGGTAGCCATCTTCTAGTGTGTGTGTTCCTGGCACGAGGTCCCTCTGAACTTGTACGTCTTTCTTACCTGAGCCTCCGTTTGCTCAGGTCTTGGTCCCAAGCACAAATACCTAGCTCCTTTCAAGGCCTCTGCAGACCTCTAAGCCCATGTTCTTCCCTCAAAATCTGTCCACACGTTCATATGAACCCCCACAGGGGGAGCACCTCAGGGCCCAAGGGGGTCAAGGGACAGCCATTGGGCTAGCTTGGGGTGGCTAGAGTGTCTACAGTTTGCAGATGTGGCCTGCCTTGCGATCAAAGCCCTGTGAGTGAGCCCAGAGCTAGAGTTGGCTTGAGGAGAGGACGTCTTCTCCTGCCCTACAAGACCAGTGTGGGCTGGCTCGAGGGTCCTGCCGTGGACTGCCGTTCCTACCCTCCTAGTCCTGAGTGAGTCCCTGTAGCCATGCCCAGGGCTTTATTCCTACCTCACAGGTTGGGAAAGCCTGAAGCCAAGTTGGCAGGACCAGTATTAGAATGCCATGTCTATACCAGGCCTTCACCAGATGTGAGAAGGAACCTAACGCAGTGACTGGAACCTGCAAATATTTCCATTAACCTGGGTGTGGGCTGCCCCAGCCCTCCTCAGCTGCACGGCCTGGGTAGATTCCCTTTGAGGGCACTGCTTGTCTCCTTAATTGGACACTGAATAAGAATCATCTCTTAGTCTGAACCTGCAATTCCCAGGCCTCCAAGCACCTGAACAAGAATATTGCTTTCCTATTTATTTATTTATTTATTTTTCATGACAGAGTTTCTTTTGTTGTTGTTAGTTCTTTTTGTTTGTTTGTTTTTGGGTTTTTTGTTTGTTTGGTTGGCTTTTTGTTTTTCGAGACAGGGTTTCTCTGTGTAGCCTTGGCTATCCTGGACTCACTTTGCAGACCAGGCTGGCCTCAAACTTTCAGTGACCCGCCTGCCTCTGCCTCCCAAGTGCTGGGATTAAAGGTGTGTGCCACCAAGCCCGGCCAGGAGTTCTTTTTGTAGTCCTGGCTGGCCTGGAGTCCCTTTGTAGACCAGGCTGGTCTTAAACTCACAGAGATCCCCCTGCTTCTGGCTCCTGAGTGCTGGGATTAAAGGCATGCACCACCACACCTGGCTGCTTTCCCTTTTGAAACTGGGTTTAAAACTAATTTGATTGTCGAATCTGGTGCAAGCCAGGGTGATGGAGTTATTCTTAGCCTACGCTGGGACTGTGGCACTGTGTAGCTGCACCTCTGGGTCTGGGAAGGTCGGGGTCTTCAGCAGCACCTCACAGCATCCATCAGAAGACTCTAGGGAAACCCTTGCTTCCTTCCAGAAACCAGGCACAAGGACAAACAGAGCAATCAGAGGGCAGAAAATAATTGTGGAGACCGTAAAGAATGAGTCCACTGGTCACAGCGCGTCAGATCCAAGTGAGCCAGTGTCAACAAACTGTAAGATAAAAGGGATCAGGGGAGTCCCCTGCCTGCAGCTGCTGCGTATGTGTGCCCTGTCAGGGGAGAAGACTGGCGATGCTGCTGGGCCTGAGAGCCTTTCTAAGCTGACATCTAAGGCAGGGGCATGGTTGTCTCCAGGGGTCCAGGGGCATGGGAGAGGAGCCTGAACAGGATCCTGAAGAGCACACTGATCAGTGACAGGGAGGAGGTTGGCTGGGAAAGGCAGGGGCTGAAATAGGTCCCACACTGCTGGTGTTGGAAAGACAGGGTGGAGTGTGGCACACCTGAGAGCTGGGGACTCCTCCCCTCTGTCAACTCTTTAGGAAGGACCTCAGGAAGCAGCCACACGCCCGCAGCCCCTGAAGGCTGCATAGGGACCAGAGCCGCCAACTAGTTTCACACATCAGTTCACACACACCCTCGTGTGCGTGTTCAAGCTTGTGCCCAGACTAGTGGCAGTGTGCTAGACCCTCCCTTACCTCCTAAGGAGAAGTCTGCTGCAGAGTAGGTGCCAGCTGACCAGGCCCAAGTAAGGAGGGGCACCAAGATCCCTCTGGAGGATGGGAATGGACCAGCAAGAAGTAGGCAGGTAGTCAAGAAATACACTGTCCATCAGTCACCCCTGGCAACATGCTATCTACCTGGGACCGAGTATAGAGGGTAGAAGTGAGCAAGTGTGAGCCTGTTCTCGCTCATCAATCCAAGGGTGGGGCGGATCTCAAGAAGCCATCACTTTTTGTCCCAGGATATGGTCCCCTTTGGAAAAATGGATGCTTGCTGCCAGCCTGTCCCCACAGGTTGCTCACTGATGTCTTTGGCCCGTTCTGTAAGCTTCGGGCTCCAAGATCTCTCACCCAAGTCTCAGTATGGGGCATGCCAAGGAGAGCACCTCCAGGAAAGAAGACAGTGGCTTTTCGTTTCTCATAAGTTCCTGAGGCTGTGAAGGCCAAGGTGTAGGCACTGGGGGATTTGGTGTGGGCCAGGTCTCTTCTGGTTCACTGATGTCAACTTCTCTCAGAGACCAATGTTAATCTCATTCATGAGAGCGCCATCTTGTGGTCACATCTGAAAGACGGTGCTGAAGGGAAGTGCCTGAATTCTGTGGACAATTTGAAGGATCCACCCGCCCCCCCCCCCCCCCCCCCCCCCAACCTCCGCCAGGATCTTCACCTCCTCCTGCTCCTACCACTGGGTCCTTCCCAGCCCTGCAGATCACCTCCTTCCGTCACACAGGAGAAGCTGACAGGGAGCATTAGAGGGCTGTGCTACCGTTTGCAGCGCCGGCTCTTGCTCCCTTGGTTGCTTGTTTGAAGACAGTCCTGAGGGTCACATGAGTGAGGATCAAAGCAAGTCTGCTGTGGCCACCAGGGATCACGTGAGTTAGCAGAGGCAGGCACTCTTCAGCCATCCTAGATATGTTTGCAGCCTGGCCAGGGACTGAGCCTTGAGCCAGTCCATGGGCTGCAGGCACCTGTCAGCCAGTGCCCCAGCCCTGCCACACACACAGGGCTGGTAGGGAGCAGTTATTTGAGCCACTCAGCTTTGACTGGTGTTTGTCATGTAGCCATCACTAGCGCAATTCTTCACCTGCTTGAATCCCCCCTGGGGACCCTCATTGCTGCTCTTAGGGTAGTCTCCAGTGTTATGGTGGCCAATCAGTGGCTCCAAGTCGAGTTTTACCCTAATTGCATGTAGGACTCCAACACCAAGCACCTAATGGGGGCCTGGCTTAGCACTGTGCATTATTTGTGGAAGGGGAAGAAGGAAGGAAAACAGAGGGAGAAAGGACTAAAAACAGAAGGAGAGAGGGGAAGGGGGAGGGAAAACAACCACCCTGAAATCCCTCATGTTTACTGCTCCCTTATGTTTGGCCCCATAGATTTTGTTTTGTTTTTCAAGATAGAGTTTCTCTGTGTAGCGTTGGCTGTCCTGGACTCACTTTGTACTTAAATAATGAAGTATACAGAACTCGAATGAAACCCTTCAGGGGTCACATTGGCTCAGGACAGTTGAATCAGTTTAATCTTAGGCTTTCGCAGAGAATCCTGGGATGCCTAGGCCTCCATCTCTCAGGAGGAGGTTCTTGATTTCCACAGAGTGAATTGTGCTCCCTCAAAATTCACGCACCAAGGCCCAACTCCTGATGTGGTTGTGTTTGGAGACAGACCTTAGGAGTGACAAGGTTAAGTGATGTTCCCCAGGTGAGGTCCTAATCCTATAGGGTGGATAACCTAAGATGAGAGAACCCCTCTCTTAGCATACTGCCCTAGTCTGCCTAGCAACCTATGACATCATTACCTACCTGCCACTGGGAATGGTCCTACCCAGGAATATAAAAAAGATAAACCCATTTCTCTCGTGCCTCTATTTCTCTCTCTCTTCCTGTCTCTCCTCTCTCTCTTTCTCTCTCTCTCTCTCTCTCTCTCTCTCTGGTACCCCTACCACTATAATAAACTCTATATCATATCCGTTGCCTGGAATCTTATTTTTTAATTATTACACCCAGATCCCCACCCCTGCTTTTCTTCCCATATGCATGTGCCACACCAAGAAGAGGCCTTGTGAGGACCCAGCAAACAGAGGAGCTTCTGAATCGCCCCTGCTGCAGCTTTATCTAGAAGCTCCAGCCTCCAGAATGAGGAAGGGACAGACTCCATGCTGTGTCAGTCAAGCTAAGCTGACTGCTAGCATCAACCAATGACTGGGCTCAGTCACATGAAAGCCTGGGGCTGAAGAGTGACCTGAAGACAAGAGACTTCCTCTCAGAGGGATCTGGGAGAACTTCTAGGAGTGGGTGACACCTGAGCCAGCCTCAGGATAGAGCTGACAGTGTCACTGGCTGAGAGAGCAAGGAAGAGGCACAGGCTTTCATGCTCAGAAGATACAGGTGAAGCTGTGAACGTGCTAAGAGGTAATTTATATCACACCTGCAGTGAGCCTCCAAGCTCAGCTGAGGCCAGAGGCCAGAAGTGATCTGAGGTCATGATGTGATCAAATAGTACACAAAGGAGAGAGAGAGAGTACTCAGTCCTGACACCAGGGGACCCATCAGACGCCTTCAGCAGAGAACAAGCCTTGGCCTTTGAAGTCACAGCCTGTAACATCTAAAGTCCCCAGGGCTCCAAAATGCTTGAGCCAGCAAACTCAGCCTGGCTGTTGACTTTAATTGGGTGGTAGTTAATAGACTTGTTTGAACTCCAGTTACACAAATAGGCTGCTGGTTTCATGAGGCCCGTGCAGGTGACAGAGCAGAGCTGGTGGGGGGGAGGGGGACAGCCTCCCTTTGGAACCACGCTGCCTCGGGCAGAATCCCCATGTCGCACAGAATCAGGCCAGGGCACAGTCAGCTCTCCAAGGGAGCAGGACCTGCCCCCACCCTAGCATGCACCCCCCTCTGTGCCTGACACACCCCGACTCCTGCAGGGGACTCACTCAAGACCCTGGGGACCAGCCCAGATAGATCCTCACCTCTGGTCCCTTTCTCATTACTTTATAGCAGGTTTCTCCTGTGTGGGATGGCTGTGAGGGGACCACTGTCCTGGCATGGGTGAGGTTATTTATAGCAGATCTCAAGTCACTAAAGCAGCAAAGGCAGTTGGCCTTCCTAGGCAACAGTGAAGGGTTGTGGTCAGGTCTCAGTTTCCTCAGCAAGGCAGGCTTGACCTTTAGAGAGCTGTGGCAAAGAGGAAGATCCAGAGGTGTGTCCTTTAGCACTCTCCCTCTGCAGTCTTCAAGACCCCCATAAGACCCTGAGGGTGAGGGTAAGCCACAGCCTCACCTGCAGGCTTGTAATTTCAGCCTGAGGGCTCTCTACCTCTCATTTGCTTGGTGAGAAGCAGGTCCCTGGAAAGCTCCCAGATGCACCTGCCAAAGTTCAGGATACAGGAGATGTGAGCTCGATTCCCCCAGTTTGGTCACTGCCCTGGGAAAGTGGGACAGAGTTCTCAAGTTCATGGGCTTTCTGTGGAGAAGTACAGTGTGCACACAGCCACCAGGGAAATGATTGTCGGTCGGTTACGGCTCTCATTGCTCCTCCTCACTATACAACTCCGGCTGGCGTGGAACTTGTTACGCAGACCAGGCTGGCCTCGAACTCACAGTGGTCCAACTGCCTTTGCTCCTAGTGAACTGAGACTAAAGACGCAAGCTAATATGTACACCCAGCTTCCTTTTCCTGTTTACGGGGAGAATAACCCTTGGGACCAGCAAACGGCATGCTGAGTGCTCTGAACATCAAACCTGACTGTGGAAGGGTTGGGATTAAAGGTGTGAGCCACCATGCCCGGCTCTTTTAGGGTTATTTGAATGAAGAAGGCAGCTGGAGTTTGAGGATCATGAACACCATGGGTGTGTGTTCTTTCCCACACACACGGGATAGGATGACGACATTCAAATGATAGAGAGGGAACTCTTATCAATCTGTACCAACCCAGAAATTCAAGCTCTGGAACTTTACCTCACAGAGCCAATCAGAGATAGACACGGAGATCTAATGTGTAAGATGCTGCTTACCACAGCATCAGGAATGACCAGGAACAAATGTCTACACGTTACCTCGAAATCCAGGGAGAGTTCTTGATGGTACACATACACAGAAGCCTAAGCACCAATCTTGGCGTTCAGAATGACTCTGGGGAAGATGCTGAGGCGTTCACAGCGTAGGAAGATTTGTCCTCCCTGTCTGAAGCAGAACCAGTTACTCAGCTGGAGATGCTGGGGAACGGTGATTTTGAATGTTTCCGTGTTCCCGACTTTGGCTTTCTATCATGTCACTCCAGGAGACTTCTGTAGCCCTTACGAGATGTGAGCATACCCAGAACAGCATGGCTGCTGTACCAGCCAGCCAGTACTCTGTGACTCTGCAGTGAGAACGAGCCTCTCAGGTACCTGGGTTTGGTGGCTCCAAGCACAAGTTGGTCACAGGTCTGCCCCGGAAGGTCAAGAGACCACAAGGCTCTTCTCTATATTGGAGGGGCTGCAAGAAGGCTGAGGATCCCTAAGGAGGTGACAGGAAGAGGTTACTTGGGTGGACCTTTGAAGGTTAGACCTGTCCCTGGGTCCAGCCAGTTTTCTCCATTCCCCGTCTGCCACCATGTGCCCGCTCTCCACGCACTGCAGATGGAGCCACCTCTACTGTCACGCCTTCCCTCAGCCGGGATCGAAAATCCTTCTGATATGGTGAACCAAAATAACCCTTTGCCCTTTTGTTTCCCTAGGGTAGTTCATCATAGCAATGAGAAAATAATCAATCAGGAGCTTGCTTAGGGGCACCCTGAAAAAAAATAATCAATCAAGAGCTCGCTTGGGGTCACCCTGAGAAAACAATCAATCAATAGCTCACTTGGGGTCACCCTGCAGCTTCTAGGAGAAGCCAAGTTGGGGGGATGATGAATTTCCCATGGTTTTACCAGGAGGTTAACTTCCCCTCTCATGAATCTTTCCCATAATGTCTGGGGAGTTCTTACTAGAAGTCGTGGGTCAAAAGGCTTGTGCATTTTAATGCTCCTGAGGCAAACTGCCAACTCTTCTTCCAGATGATTCTGACTCAATAACAACAGTTCGTTAATTCAACGATTACTCATGGGGTGTTTACTATGAACCAGACGTTGTTCTGTGTGCTGAGGCCACAAGAGACACAGACAGATATGCCCTTGCCCTCTTGGGGGCTCATATGAAGGGAGGGGACAGTCCTTAAAAAGCTGCCTAATTAATGTTCTGTGGTGGGCAGTGGAGGCGAGCAGAGCGCGAAGCTGTGGAAAGCAGGCTGGCAATGGCAGGGGCCTCCACTTCAGATACAGCGTGTTCACAGAGATTCTCAGAGGGACTAGCTTGAAATTCAGCCCAGGTGACCAGAGAGGAAATGGGGGGATAGGGTGTGTATGTGTGAGGGGGTAGGGAGTACAGTTCCACTCAGAAGGTACAACAAACCCGAGAAGGCTGATAACAAAGCTACTGGCGCCTTCCAGAGTCGACAGCGGGGGGTGGAGAAATGAGCCGAAGAAGGGGCTCAGCAAGGAGCCCCTCACGGAAGGAGGGGACAGTTGATTCTAAGTCACAAGGAAGCCTTAGCAGATGGCAGACACCTCACGAGTGAAACCTGAAACAATTAATTTGGGGCAACCTCTCTAGACAAGAGGAATCCAGAGTTAGGCAGCAAATCAGCCATCCAATTTGACACGTATTTAGAATGGAAAAGGAAATCACGGGGAATTACAGACTTTGAAAAAGCTGAAAACTGCCAGGGCTCCCACACAATGGAGTCTGGCCACACTCCCACAGCAGTGCTGTGTCCTGGTGCCTGTGCCCCGCCCCCCCCCCACCCCCCTTGGATTCCATCTTCTGTGGCTTGACTTCCTAACAGCACTTTGTAGAAAGGATATGAGATCGCTCAGGCTTGCCTGCAGCAGAGTTTGATGGAAATTGATTTTTTATTATTGATGGTTTAGGAATGCTTTATTTTCATCTTTGAAATTTGTTTTTGATAATGTTCCCTAAATCTTTAGAACAGCTGTCAAATCTGGGGAAATATCTAAATCAAGGTTTTCATACACATTATGTGTGTGTGTGTGTGTGTGTGTGTGTGTGTGTGTGTGTGTGTGTGTGTTAGATGTGAGCTTTAAAAAAAAAGGATTTATTTATTTATTATGTATACAGTGTTCTGCCTGCATGTACACCTGCAGGTCAGAAGAGGGCACCAGGTCACATTATAGATGGTTGTGAGCCACCATGTGGTTGCTGGGAATTGAACTCAGGACCTCTGGAAGAACAATCGGGCTCTTAACCTCTGAGCCATCTTTCAAGTTGCTTAGGCTTGCTCACTTGGTGCTAGGGACCCTCCATGGTTTCCAGAAGAATTCTAGAGAACATAGATTCCTGCTGCTAAAGCGGAGTGGGAATTGGTGTCCTCCCCATAGGGAGTTCTGTGGGGAGAGAAGCCACTGATTGTTCTGCAGAGAGCAGACTACAGGTGGGCAGGGGAAATAGAATTACAGAGGCAGGAGAGGTGGACTGATGCCAGCAGTGGGTGACGAGTGCTGGCCTGAGGAAGAGGCAGGGGAGACTCCAGGTCACTCAAGGACAAATGGCCTTCTGTCCCGCTTAGACCCTGTTTTGGTCTCCTTTTCTGCTTTTGATTTTGAGGTTCTAGGCCTGGCCTGCTCCTGGGACTCTTCCAGGACCCTTCATATATGCAGGAAGATAGATCCTTACCTCAAAACTAGGAGTGAGGATGCAGGGAACCAGAGATTTCCCTAGAAGATAATCTGCAACTGAGCCATACATGTCCGAGAACTGGTTAAACTAGTCCCAACAGGTTCCGATGAGACTAGCAGGATAGTCAGGCTCAGGGCTGCACAGGACAGACATTCCTCCCCCGGAGTGGCCAGGAGCAGTCCTGCACCCACCAGCACCAAACACACCAGATGCAGGCAGAGCAGGCCTATGTGACTGGAACCAGGCTTGATGGGGGCCCAGAAACCACACCAGATGTTCCCAAGGAATTAGGGGGATGTCAGCACTCAAAGCAAAATGGGATATTGGGCTGAGGCTGAGGCTCACTGGTGGAGCACTTGCAAAGCCCTGGGTTTGATCCCCAGAATTGGGGGAGAGGGGATGGGGGGTTGACTCAAAGCCGAACGTCTCAATAAAGAGTTACAGATAAGAAATATGGGCTAGAGAGATGAAAAGCAAGCTGGCATGTTTTAGGAGGGAAGTGCTGTGAGGCATTAATGAAAAGGAGAGCGTGAGCAGAATCAACATTAGGGACACAGAAAACCCAGTTCGGAAGTCACTCAGAGCAACACAGAAGAGGACAAAGAGAGATAGAATTCCCACTCCTCCCCTGCTGACGCAGCCTGGGCCTGGGTTCACTTTCAACAGGTCCCCCCTCAGGATCCTGAGCAGTTGGCCTGTGGTAGCAGTGGCCTGCAGAGGTGGGATGACCACTCCCCCCCCCCCACACACACACACAGGACCTCAGTGACTCCACACTGCTGGGCTTCAAAACTGCTCCCTCAAATCCAAGGTCAGAAATAGTCTGCTTCTTGCGAATGCCTCACCCTCTGCCGAAGCGTCATAGTGACAGAACAGAGCTCGTGGGTCAGGGGAGGGAAAGGCCAAAGGCCCAACATTCAAGGATAACAGCACAGGCCAGGTACAGCTTTTGTGTGTGTGGGTGTCCTGAAGTTGTCACGTCTCAGCTTGACTTAATAGACCTGTTAGTGGAGGTGTCAGAAGAAAAATGACAATCTGGGGGGAAAATCATTCCTTCCTTCCTTCCTTCCTTCCTTTCTTCCTTCCTCTCTTCCTTCATTTTTTTTAATATGAGGGGATTGAACTCAAGGGCTTGAGTAAGTAAGCAAGCATTCTACTCCTGAGATATGCTATATCTCCAGCTCTCTTTTTATCTTTTATTTTGAGACAAGATCTCACTGTGTTGCCCAGACTGCCTTTGAACTTGTGATTCTTTTGCCCCGACTTCCCAAGTGGTCTTTGCCACCAGGCTTGGCTACGAGTGCCTTTAAAAGCCCCGTTCTAGTTTCAGTCGACACAGACAAGATCATGGTGTCATGGCCTACAGATAGAGACACTCTGAATAGGAGGAAAACCTGCTCCTTCTATCGACCTGGCTAAGAAATGGGTCCTGTCCTGTTGCCTCATCTTGGGAAGCTGAGTGCAGGTAACCATAGCAGTGCTTCGGGTCCTGTACAGGCAGCACCGCTTCCTCTGGGTGATTTTCAGAATCCTATAGGGCACTGGAGAGATGGCACAGAGGTTAAGGGCACCAACTGCTCTTCCAAAGGTCCTGGGTTCAATTCCCAGCAACCACGTGGTGGCTTACAACCATCTATAATGTGATCTTGTGCCCTCTTCTGGCCTGCAGGTGTATATGCAGGCAGAGCACTGTATACAGAATAATAACTATATCTTTTTAAAACATCCTAATAGGACAAGAATATCCCATATGTCTCAGAGATGTCAGGAAAACGTGGGTTATAAATTATAAATTCAAGAAGAGACTTGATACCCTATGAGAATATACAGGGTGGAAGGTCCCCCTTAGTCACAGTCATAGGGGAGGGGAGTAAGGGGAAAGCGGGAGGGAGGGAGGGATGGGAGGATACAAGGGATGGGATAACAATTGAGATGTAATATGAATAAATTAATAATCTATATAAAGGATTAAAAAAATAAATTACAAATCCTACTGGGGAATGCTGGGCACTGTAGTAAAACACTATTTTTAAAAATCTAGGTCCAAAAGTGCTCTGTGGTCATGGTGACAAGCCAGAGAAAAGTGTGTGTATGTCTCTTTGTGTGTGTGTGTGTGTGTGTGTGTGCGTGTGTGTGCGCACACACACGCGCATGCACAAGTGCATATATGTGCGTACATATATGTGATTTTTTCATAGAACTGCTCATTCTCGCTTTCAAATCACACCCAAAAGTTATGAATTTAATCCAATAAAACACCTGTTGATGAAAAGGAAACATAAGCGAGAGGGAGAGAATGAGGGACAGAAGAGGGAAGAGTCTCAGGCACACAGGGCTCCTGACCTTAGGCGCATGAGCGTGAGAGCAGAGCCGCAGTCGGGAGACTCTGCATCCGTGTCCCATGATGCATCACACTGCACTTGCTGCTGCTGCTGCTGCTGTTGCTTCAGGCCAGGCAGTTGCCTACACAGTGCCCTCCTTCAGCTGTGAGCGCATTAAACAGAGGCCATTCAAGAATGGCAGAAGAAATGCCACAGAGAAGGTAAGCCTTGGTGCATGGAGACTTATTCACAGCTGTGAACTAAGCTCATAGTGACCATGCAAGGTCTTTACTATAGAAAAATAAGTGGCCAAAGTGACTCCCCCAAGGTCACATGACCATCAGATGAAGCAACCACAATTTGGAGCAGGCATGTCTACTTCCAAGTCCCTCATCTTTCTCGCTGATCACGTCAGCTACTGTGTGACATCAGCCTGACGGCACACAGGGAGACCATCCCATGATGTCGTGTCATGTGGTGGTTAGTTGTGAGGGCCTGGTCTTAATGGAGTGGTGACATCACTGAGTCCCCGTGGAGACAGCACAGGTGTGAAGACTTGACTAGATATGTGCACCGGACCCTGGGGCTTTGGGGAATAGTAAGTGTGGTCGTTAAGGTAAAGTCCACTCAGGGGCTGTATTAGCTACATTTCCATCACTGTGATAAAACACCATGACCAAAAGCAACTTCTGGAAGAAAACACTTATTTTGGCTCACAGTTCCAGAGCGGTAAGAGCCCATCATGCTGGACAGGGCGTGGCAGCAGAAACAGGAGACAGAAAGACCACAGCTTTAACCACAAGTACAGAACAGTAAGGATGGACTGAAAGTAGACTGAGGGCCCCCTCCCCACTGACATGCTTCCTCCAACAAGGCCTTGCTTCCTAAACCTCCCCCAAACAGCGCCACCTGCTGGGGACCAAGCATTGAAATGCCCGAGCCTTTGGGGGACATTTCTGATTTGGACCACCATAAAGGCCATGGCTATCAGCAAGACAAAAAAAAAAAAAAAAAAAAATTCAAGGGCTGGGTTGTGCCATGAGGAGGAGGTCACCATAGAGGAGTCGATGGAGACAAGGATGGAGCAGAGGCAGCTAAGGCGAGACTAGAGGACAGGCTGGGAGCCATACTCGCATGTTCATATGGTGCCTTGCTGGGAGGCAAGCTTCCACTGGAAGTTTGGAAATCATAACCTTCATAGAAGCAATGCGTGTTTGCTGCCACGTGATGCAGATCAAATCAGGTTCCTGCAAACCTAAGGATGTGAGCCCAGCTAAGTCTAAACAGCATGGACCACAATTAGTCACTCAACAAACATTAAGCACCTTCTGGCTGGGAATGTAGCTAAGGGGCAGAGTACTTGCCTAAGCATTAGGAAGAACCTGGGTTTGATGCCCAGCATCGCAGAAAGGGGCAAAGGACTGTATTGTAGGCATGTGGCCAACTCAGAAATATTTTGGCAAATGAGAGTACGCAATCTGCCCTCAGGGAACTGACAGACTAGTGGGAAGACAGGCAGTAAACAAGCATGTGGTTGTAACTGATGGAATAAACTCAAATAAAGCCAAAAACAAAAACAAAAAGGAAAAAGAAGAAAAGAAGAGGAAAAAAAAATCGAAGGCTGTCATCGAGCCACAGACTGGTGTTTGGGATGTGCTGGGAATTCAGGAATACTGGATCACAGGTAGGTCAGGACAAAGGGCTGAGGACGGGGAAGGATGCATCTCAGGACATAATGTAAGAAGAGTGTTCTATGCTGTAAAGTAGAGAAATACAGTTGACTGCAGGCTTGCCACCCTCCTCTAAGTGCGGCCACGGCCATCAGCCACAGTGTACAAGTGTATGACTGAGAGAATAACTGTGCCAGGGCCAATAGGTGGCCCGGAGCCAGGACATTCCATAACTCCTTTCTTCTGACACTGTGTCTACAGGAGCTTGCCTAGGGTCTGTCTCTAAGGCCGGACATTAATCTTTAAAAAAAAAAAAAAAAAAAAAAAAAAAAAACGGCAAGAGTGGCATTTATCTTTTCACAGTCTCCTACTCTTGCTTGCTCCTAGAGCCCAGGGCTTGTTGCTGTCCGTTAGTTACAGCTTCAGAAGATTGACGGCCACTGTACTCAAACCGAGAGCTGTTTAGTGGTCAAGGACACAAGGACCAGCTGAAGACGGCTTCTGGGGGGGGGGGTGGGGGGCCAGGACCCAGAGGACAAAGAGTCCGAAACCAAAGGGATAGAAAGGGGTGCACAGAGCATAGGTCAAACGCAGGATCACATGATCAGGAAGGCAGAGAGGTCAGGATCCCAGGCCAAGGCAAGAGTTGGCCAATGAAGAATTGTCCAAGAGTGAGCGGGTCTTGGGCAACAAGATGACCAGGAGCCCAGGTGAAAAACAGACCAGTCCACAGTGGGGTTAGTACATGCAGATTCTTGGGGAGTCCCTGAATTTTGCACCCTCATTAGCTACCCAAAGCTCCCATTGTAAACTTCTGCCTCCAGAGGACCAAGCTGACTACCTTGTCTCCCCACCATCCTAGCTGGGCCCCTTCCCACCTGTGACTGGCTCGCCTGACCTGGTTCTCTAGGTAGCTAGGCAGTCTCTGCCCTCCATCTCTGGGAGCTGCTGCCTCTCTCCCACCTAGTTTTTAATTTTCCTGCTGCAATGTCAAGGTGCTTTTCTGTAAAAAGTACCGGCTGGAGGCTCAGGGGATTGGAATGTACTCTTATCCCATTTAAAGGTATCTGGGAGCACGTGGGCATAAGAGGCCTGCTCTGATTCCGGGTCTCCTTTGTCCTACCTCCTCTTCCTCTTCTTCCTGCCCCTCCAAGGCCACCCTGGATGCTCCTGAAAAGAAGGGAATGTCATCTGCTAGGTGTATTGCAGAAACTGTGCCTAGGGGTCTGGCAAGGCAGGAGATGGGGGACGCTAAACTTGGAAAAGGCTGGGGGAGTGGGAGGGGGAGGGGAAGGGGAGGAGGAGGGGGAGGGGAAGGGGAGGGGGAGGGAGAGGGAGAGGAGGAGGTGAGTGACTATACCTGCTCACTGTGCACAAGACATAGAAGCCAGAGGAGGTGGCATTCCCCAGGGGCACACCATCAGCTTGCAGTAGAGTAAAAGCTGACCCAGTCACCCAGGGAAACTGCTTCTATGCTGTAAGGGAGTCCCCATCCCTCCCTACTCCCTAACCCCAGAGAGCCTCACTCCCCAGCAGTGAAGCCCAGAGAAGCTTTTCATTGCAATATTGTATTTCTCAATTCCAAGACATGCATTAACACTCTGCAATAAGATGTATCTTTTGATTGACCTAGACATTTAATTCCATCTTTCTCTTGTTTTCTTTCCCTTTCTCAAAAGCTGTTATTAAGCTGATATGTGTATCTTCTGATAGCTTCTTACAGTAAAAGCAAGGCGATCCGGCAGGGAGAATGTCATCTTGGGCAGGAGTCCCTCCAGCGTCCTAGTGTTGCCAAGTCTCAGAGAAGAGCAGCACCTCACTTGGGCTCACACAGTAAGGTCAGAGATCCCGCAACCAGGCAACCCGGCAACCCAAGAGCAAGTTCACTCACCGCCTTCCTTTGCGGGCCAGGGTGTCATCTGCAGGGCCACTGTGCTGGCACCTACAGCCACAATTGACTTGGTGCCCTGTCTCTGGCTACCCCCAAAGGGCACCAAGTCAACTGTGGGTTCAGCAAGTAGGTGTTAACTCTGCAGGAGGCCTTGGGCTCCCAGATGAAACTGCTTCTGTAGCTGAAGCAGTCCATGCTCTGCTGCTGGCTTTCCTCCTGCCCTCAGCCCTGACCAGAGTGAGGCAGTAAAATGTGCCTAAATGAAAAGGGGGGGGGGGTAGAGAAATAACAGAGAAACAGTAGGATGAAAGTGTAGATTATTGAATTTAACCTTAAAGTGTATAATTATTGCTATTCCAAATATTTTTACATTGACATGGATTATTGTATATTGATACAGGTTTTAAGGTTTCCATTGGTTCGGATTATTGTATCGTGATACAAATTTAAAGTTATTTTTGATACACATCGTGTCTATGTTTCAAGTCTTATATAAGGTATTGGGCCTATGTAACTCATTTAAAAATGCAACGTGAAGTTCTATTCCCTCTAAAAGCTGCTATTACAAACCGCTTAGGATAATTAGGTAATACAAATTAACTCAGATAATCAAACTCACAGTCATGCTAGATACTAGTCTAGTCTATTACAAAAAGATGCTTCCGAGGTTGAGCAGACAGTAAGTAGCTAGACATGAGCGACGTCTGCCTATTCAGATATACTATAAAAAGATGGTCTTGAAAAAAACCTCAGAGACCTACAGAATATGGCATTAAAATTTGTGTTTATTATTTTAAGGATTCTTCTGACAGTGAGACTTGTCAGCTCCTGGCAGCACCTAACTCAAAGAAGATGCCGAGCATTGAAGAATCTCCTTCTGTTAGTGTTTCCCAGAAGCCTCTCCTCTCTGCAGATGACAGATGGCCCTCTGAGTGACAGTGGGTGCATGCTTCACAAGGATACACTACTCCAAAGACCCATAATGCTTTTTGAAGCCGATCTGCTGACCACAGGGCAGAGGAACTGGTGCGGGACCATGAAGACCCTGATAGAGTGAGGCAGCTGGGGGCAGCTGCTGGATTTGCCAGCACAGCACATCCATTATTAGAGCCATGTTGACCTGAGCCACTGTCCTTATCCCCTGTATTATTTTAGATGAGGGTTCCTCGTGTCTGAGGGCAGGCTTAGGAGTTGCTAGAGGCCAGTGTGGAGTAAGTGGAGTCCAGTAGAGCATAGGCGAGCCTGGGCTGATGTTAATTAGCTCTGTGACAGTGGACATGTCATATCACTTCTATAAATCACCATTTTGTCTGATTCTGGTAGAAATAATAGCTGGTTTATATAGAACATAAATTTCACACCCTGCACAGAGTAAGTAATTGTTACATTTTGGACTTTTTACTATTAAGCCGTATACTCTGGAGTTAAAAGGAGCCCAACGGTAGCCCTTCCCTTTCCAGAGGAGGAAACTGAGGCTCCAGAAAAGTTAAGTGGCTTGACCAAGGTCACAAGCAAATTCCTAATGGACTTAGGGTTATGACAAGCCCAAGTGTCCAGATATCCAGACAAGTTCTGCACAGCCTCAGGTTTCTGTGGATGTGGATGTGGACCCGGCTCTGCCCAAGTGGATCTCCCTGATCTGTTGGGGTATGTGTGGACTCTGAGGTGGATCATGCAGAGAAACAGAATGGACATGGCCGAACTCTTTCAATTTGGTTCCTTTGGGGGGTTCCTGACCCCCCCCCCCATTTAGTGACGGCGTGTGAGGGTCACAGATAGTTGAACAGAGAGGGGCCTCTGAAGAAGGAGACATTGGATCAGTATGAGCTATGGGAGGGGGCTTAGCAAACCTCCTCATAAGCTCCTGGGGCATACGGCACACCCCCACTACAAACAGTGAGACAAAGCTGAGCTCATGTGTCCTCTCCAAGTCACTAGAGCCAGAGGGGGACTTGACCTCCCAGTCAAAGGGTGTGGCCTATTCCCACCGCAGCCACCTCTGTGGCGGACAGGATCAACATGAGGGAATACCAACAGGGACACTCAGATCATTGATGGAGCCCAGTGAACACTGAGAAGTGAAGGCACAAGTGAGCAGGCCTCAGGGTGCCTGACGCCAGCGCGGCCTTCGGCGCCTTTGCTCTGGTTTCCAGTGTTAAGTTCTCACTGTTCAGTCTTGCTCCTTCCATGCAGGTTAGGTCTGCTGTATTGAGTCAAGCATGGAAAACAGGGTTCCTAACCTGCTACCAATGCCAGGAAGCAGCGTCCTCAGGGGCTGTCACTCAGTCATCAGATTCCCAGAGGCGACAACAATGGAAGCTGATGTGAGCCCCATTGTTATATACTCGCACACCAATGCACATGCACACACACACATACAGTCACACTCATGCATGCACGTGCATGTTGCACATACACAAACATATTGCCTGGTTTCCATCAGTCTGTTTTCAATCAAGCTGATTGGCCAGAAGCTCATCTTCTTTCTGTCTGGATTAGTTGTTTTCTCATTGATGTGACAAAACAGAGGACAGAGCAAGTTTTTAGAGAAAAAGCTCACTTCGGCTCATGGGCTTGGAGGGTGCCATTCATCATGGTGGCTGGAATGGCTCCTTCCATGTTGGCGGAGCTTGCGTGTGATGGGCTGTTCACGTCTTGGTGAATGAGGAGCAAGGACTAGGATTGGAAACATGTCTGAGCCATAACCTTCAAAGACCCATCCCATTGACCCACCTCATCGTCCAGACTCAACCTCCCAACGTAATGACACCACTGGGACTAGGTGTGCAAACATGTGATCCTGGTCCTGCTCTACTCTTGCATCTCCTGGCGTGACCTGCGCTAACCTCTTCTCTTCACCTTCCCATCAGCCAACGCTGTCCTGAAATTATAACCACACACTTTCAGGACCGGAGCTGGCTTTCTCAGGGCTCACTCAGAACCTCTGTCTCCACATCGCTGTGTGTTGTGATGACAGAGGGGAAATGCTGCTGCTGGAAAGCTGAGCCCAGTGACAGCTCAGAGTAGCTTCCGAGAAATGGCAGCAAAGGTCGTTGTTTGCGAGTGAGAACTGGGCCAGAAATTCTGTGTCCCAAAGCCCAGTTGGGCATAATGACAGCTTGTCCAGCCCTGCCCACTTTGCAGAGCTCCTCCCCCCCACGCAGAGGCCCTTCCACTTCTTCAGAGGCACCACCTACACACTGGCATGGAATAGATCAGAATACCTTATACACCTCCCTGCTCTGAGCTAAGTGTCAGGTGCTATGGCCGCCCTAGGACAAAGAAGAAACTCTAGTCAAGGTAAGCAGTAGCTTATCAACAGTGGACTGTCTACCAACCAAATGCCTGGCGAGGACCAAGCCATCAGCAGGCACTGGTAACTAGCATGATCTGTGGAGTGGGTGGGGAGAGATTCTGGGGAAGGTGCAGCCGCCAAGCAGAGAAGGGATGCATTCTATGTGGCTGGGGTGATGGGAAAGCTTCTGCAAGGAGACCAAATTCTGCACAGCAGTCCAGCAGTCTATCAGCCACCTCCCAGTGAGTGCCCAGGGCTGCTCAAAGCTCCTATCCCAGGTCCTCCAAAAGGCACCATGGAACCTGGTCAGCTCTCACTCTCCAGCTATTTCTTACCCTCCACACCTCCCTCTCTCTCCCTCCTCCTTTCACACTGTTGTTTTATTTTCAGAGCCTCGGGATCCTCCCCCAAGCCCGTGACATTTACTCTTCAGAATGAGAATCTTTTCTATTTCCCTTTTCCAGTGAGGCTGCTGGGTGAGATTTTTTTTTAACCCAGGGTTCCTGCTTATCCTGCGGGTGCTAACGTGGCAGAGGAAGGCAGGTGTTCAGGCCAGCGCAGGCTGTGTCAACAGCAATCATTAGGTACCCATTGTGTGCCAAGCCCAGCTGCAGATAAAGTCTCCGGGGTGCCAAGCAAAGGCTCTCCCCTCCCCCCTCTGTTCCCAGAAGCAACCAGCCCGGCTGTGTCACAGGGACAGGGGGCAGCTTTGGAGGAAGGGCCTGCTTGTGTCTCTGACATTGTTTTTACTTCTGTGTAAACTCACATAGAAAAGCCTCTGCCCCCAGTGAGCTCAGAAGCATACTGCAGTAAAGTGACTCCAAGCACAGCCGGCAGCTGTCCCCACAGCAGTGGACCCCGAAATATCACCAGGCTGGTTAGAGGTAAGGTACAGCTGGGGCGTCTGTGTGGTGGCTCTTAGCTGAGCAGCAGATCCGACTCCAGAAGAGCTAAGATCTCCACTCTAGGCTCAGTGGAGCAACCACCCACTGTCTTCAGGAAGCCACAGGTCCCAGGGATGACACTGGCTTCCTCTGTGTGAGCTTCACAGGGACCATCACTCAGATAGCTGGCCGAGGAGACCTTACTTGCACCCAGAGCAGACTCTTTGCTCCTTGAGGGTAGACCAGCTGGAGGGTATGGATGTGAGTGCCTAGGTGTGTTTCCAGGGAAGCGTGGCCTAGAATCTTGCCCTGTGTCCCTCTGTGTATCTTTAGCCAGCTTCTCAGCCTCTCCGTGCCTTACCTCTAGGCTGTGGCATTCTCTGAAGTTCCCAGCCACTAAATCATGGCCTTCTTCGTGCTGTGTCACTGGGTCCCGCCGTTAACTCAGACTATGAACCCAAGTGCTATCTCTGTTGGCCTAAGACACCAGGCCCTCTCTGGCTTTCCTGACACCAGGGTCAGCTAGGACAGACTTATCGTTGTCACTCAAAAATAGGCTTGTGAATGAATGGATGGATGAATAAATGAATGAGTGAATGAATGAATGAATGAATGTGTGTGGTCGAATGAATGAGTGAATTAACGAATAAGTGAGTGGGTGAGTGATCGAATGAATGAGTGGATGAGTGAGTAAACAGGTGAGTGAATGAGTGCATGCATGAATGGATGGATGGATGAGTGAATGAATGAATGAATGAATGAATGAGTGAGTGAGTGAGAAAATGGGGTAAGTGAGGGTGCTGGGGTATGGCCATGCCTCCTTCTCTCTGGGAACAGACAGAGGTTGTGTGGTAGGAACTTCCTGTCACCTATTTATTATTCCACAATCCTGCCTTCATTACTGAGTCACCAAATAAACCCAATTTTGAGATAAGAAGGACCTGAAAGGATGCTTGCCTAGGGTAAGGGTGGTAATAAGAGAGAAAGCGAGGCCAGTTCCCTCCACATAACTGCTGCTGGAGAGCCAGTGTGGTGCTTCTATACTGATGTGAGAGCTGGTACCCAAACACCTGCCTACATGATCCATCATCCTAGCTTGGTGGGTGCCTCAAGAGCTCCCTGTCTGGGGTCTCCAGCCCAGTTACACAGGGATCTCAACTTAGACTTTGTCCAGATCACAGCCTCTCAGCCCCATTCCTAAGCAGGGAGGCAGTTGGGACGGTCCCAGTGCTCTGCTTCTGGTCAGTCTCTTGAACAGTCCCTCAAATGCCTCAGAGTGACAGAACCAAGCATGCCAGATGCTTTCAGGTTCAGAGCTGACATACAGTGTTCCATAGCGCCAAGCATTTGCGCCCACATGGGGCAGGAGTCGGCCATATTCTTCTGGAATCTGTCAGACTGCAAAGCAAGGGAGAAAAACAAAAACAAAAACAGAGAGTGAGTGAGTAAAACCCTTTTTCTTTCTGTGGGCCTCTGGAGAGGCTGGTTGTACTTCAAGGAAGCTGTCGGCAGAACCAGAACCAGCGATGAAAAGGAGAACTTCTGTTTGCTGTCAAGAGTACTCACTGCACCATCCCTGTCCTGCCTGTCTTCATCTCTGTCTCTGTACACACATAGATACACACACACACACACACACACACACACACACACACACACACACACACTTAGGATGTACCTGTGTGGGCCTACAAAAGGAGTCCACACATCTCTTTACAATGACAGTATTTGGGAAATCTCCTGCTTGCGGAAAGTATCTGTAACCTGCAGTTCCAGGCTTGAGGCACAGGCAAAGCGGGAAAAGGTTGAGTACCAGACATTCACTCCCAGTGGGAGTCCAGCCTCTCAGCTTGACTCTGATATGGAACCAGCATCTCTTGTGGCCAAATTAACACTATGTCTTTACAAGTTTGGGCTATCTGCTGGTGATTTTTGCTGTAGAAAGTAGTCCCGGATATCATGCAGAAGTACCCAAGACAGTCAGTTCGATGCTCCCCAAGGAAACTTGGCACGTTCAGGGATGCTCAGGGCCCTAGTCTTCTGAGCTCATTGCCAACGAACCTGTGACCTATTCGAACTAAGTGACATCTCAGCAGAGGCAGTGTGCCGCGGTGACGCCCTGCCAGGCTCTGGCTCTCAGCACCTGTCGTTCCCACCTGCACTGCCTGCAGAATTGCCTTCTGCACATCCGTACCAGCATTTGCTGTTGTGATTTTTATCTCGTCCTAGGTGTGCTAACATGATATTCTATTCATCTGCCCGTTGCTCTCCGTGACACGGTTTGCCTGTTCACACCATGATGAAATGAGAATCCAGGGAGGCCCGGCAAAGGATGCTGACTCTGATCTTCGCCGTAACAGGTGGTTGGCCACTGACACCTGGATCTTGGTGACGCTCTGCATGGGTCACAAGACAGTGAAGCTGGTGATCTGGAGGCTGGAGGCAGCTGCTGGGAGAGACGCCTCAGACGGGACTGGGTGCGGAAGCTAGCTCCTTGGCATCTCCCTAGAGAAAGGAAGCAAGGCCAGGTCACGGCCAAAGTGCTTCATATATATGAGGGCTGACTAAAACCCGGGTTCATGCCCAGCCTCCCACCATCTCTTTTCTGACTGTTGAGTTTTGACGATTCTCTGCTTCTTCTCGGACGGGAGTATGTTGTCAGGTGTGTGTTTTGAGTTATCTCCACCCCACCCCCACCCCCCACTCAGTAGCTGTCTTTTCATCCTTTTTATAATAAGGTTTTCTACAACAACAGAAGTGCTAATATTTAGTGTGAGGCTGCTCTTACACAAGTGTAAAAAATTTGAGAAACCCAGCGGATACCTGAGTGGACACGTGGTCTGGGCTGTTGCATGTGCAAGCCTGGGGCAGGGGAAGACCTCAGGGTCAGTTTGGGGGCCATCAGCATAGGCATGACTTGTAAAAGCCCCACAGTCTAGTGAAGCCCCCAAAGGAATGAATGAGGTGGGGACATGGGACAGAGCCCAGGGCCAGTCAGGGCTTATCGGTGGAGGAGCCAGGGGAAGCTAGCCAAGGAAAGAAAGGGAGCCACCAGGGAGGCAGGGCCACCCACAGTGTGAGGGGTCTTTTCCTATAGAGAGCAGAATCCCAGCAAGTTGAGCTGAATAAGGTGGACCCTGAAGGCCGGGCGGTAGTGGCACACGCCTGTAGGCAGATCGCTGTGAGTTCGAGGCCAGCCTGGTCTACAAAGTGAGTCTAGGACAGTCAAGGCTATACAGAGAGACCCTGTCTCGAAAAACAAACAATAAAACAAAACAAAAAGATGGACCCTGAAACTAGTCCCTGCATAAGAAGAGGAGTCAGCCACCAGCCACTTTGACAAAATGGAGATGAAATGCAGGTAATCAGGAGACACTGGGAGAGGGTGGGATGCCAAGTCCAGACAAGGCTCTCAAAGGCAAAGCTAGACAACACGCATACCGCACAAAGGTGTTACCGCTAAATCACCAGTAGGGCCTGATAATTATTACGGCGGTATTTTCTAACCCGCCAGCAATCAATGAAACACAGACACCTGTTATATTTTAAAATAGCCTTAGTTGAGTTGGGGCAGGGCAGATATTAATCCCCTAAACTACCTCCCATATTGGGGCAGGTATCCCATACCCTGCCGTAATCCCAAGCCATCTGCTTCTAATAATCTCTATTGAACCATCTCCTGTCCATAATCCTGAATACTTGTTAATTTTCTTCATCTGGGCTGAACCGTCCATCCACACTGGCTGTATATTTCTTCGTCCACTTAACCCATGGCACCAGCCCCTTCCTCCCTCTCTTCCTCCTCTGGTCTCTTTTCCCTCCCAGTAGTCTCCTGGTCTCCCAAAGCCTGGGAACCCTAGCCATGCCTATCCCATTCGCCCTGCCCAGGTGTGATGACCTTTTATTGGTCAAACAGGTTAGGCTCTTAGGCAAGGTACAATTAAGGGCACAGAGACAGCCAGCAGCAATTAGCATCAAAATACATCAGACCAACCTCTTACACAAAGGGAATTTATTTTGTTTGTTTGTTTTTTTTTTTTTTTAATTTAATTTATTCTGGAGGCAGAAACTTGTGTAGCCCAGGCTGTTCCGCAAGTCTCTAGGTAGCTCAACTGACTTTGAGTTTCTGATCCTCTTGCTTTTGTCTCTTGAGATTTGGGATTCCTGGCCCATCATCATATCTAGTTT